>NC_079303.1:9705220-10026157 GCF_023638135.1 Falco biarmicus | reverse complement strand
CTCTCCTGCCTGCCCAGGGAGGAGGGTCTGTGTTACGCAGGGCTGGCCCAGGCCACAGTACTGGGGATGGGGTCACCCTGCTGACAGAACGCTCTGGCTTGCAGCACTGCCCTGGCACTGTGGGAGGTGATGCTCTCCACAGCCCAGACCTTGGAGAAGGTTCTGAAGGAGCTGTTCATCAAACTCCAGGACCGGCAAAACAGGCTCTTCTACACATACCAGGAGGACACCTGTTTCGTTCGCTTGGCTGTGAGTTACCAGAAGAAGCCCCAGTGCTCTTGTCCTCAGCTGCTGATGGGAACAGCTGCGCGGTGTGGGGAGTCATGCTGGCTCTTCTGGTCACTCACCGCTGGCTTTCTTTCAGCTGCTGACCTGCACTGATTTGGAGGATGAGGAATTCTCTCCAATGTACAAAGTCTTGAGGTTTCTGAGGGATCCAAGCCCAGCAGTGCTCTCATTGGTGCTCAGGAGCCTCATGACGCTGTCAGAGAGAGCTGAGATGGTGAGCAGGGCATCATCAAAGGGAGCCATATTGGCAGCCAGGGGCTGGGGCAGCGGATAAGCTGGTGGATTGGCCTTGGCTGGGAGTCAGGAGGTTGGGTGACTGCTCCAAAGGCCCTCCTGGCCATGGTGGGGCCTGGTGGCTGCCTGGGGAGCTTGCTGGGCATAGTCCTTTTCAGGAAACAGAAGCTCTGTCTTTCATGCAGGCAAGAAAAATGGAGGTCTTCATGCCAGACATGATGAAGGTCCTGGAGGATGGCAACACAAATATCAAGATGAAGTCCCTGGTGGTCTCGCGAAACGTCATAGGTCACCTGAAGACAAAGGCCAGCCCCATCGCTGTCCAGCTGATGGAGAAGCTCCTGCCCCTCTTTGCTGCGGTAAGGCTGATAGGGGAGCCCAAGCCTTGTGTCCAGGCGCTGGTCGGGGACAGCTACCTACAAGGACGCAAGTCCTACTCTGCTTCTCTCTACCAGGGCTTCGGCGAGGTGAGAGAGCTCTCCATCAGCCTCTTCAGAGACCTAATGAAGACTGTGGTGAGGAAGAACAAGAGGCAGATGAAGACAAAAGTGGAAATGGGCTTGCTCCCTCTCATCTTTCACATGAGTGACCAAATCCACAGCGTGGCCAAGGTACAGATTCCAAAGCTAAGCAGTGATGTAGGGATGAAAACCTGAGATGTTTGGGCCAGGGTACCTCCCAGCTTCCTAAGGGTGGGATGACCCCAGGAAGAAAGGAAAAGGCAGGGAGATGCCAGGTCTCCTTCCCCAGGCCGTGGTGCCATCTCCCAGTTTCTGCTGTTCTGCAGGCCTCCAGGGAAGCCCTCCTCTCTGCAGCAGAGCTCCTCAAGTGGAAAAAGCTCAAACACCTGCTGCAGAGCCATCAGACATGGAGGATTGCAGAGTGCTTGGTGAGGACAACCACTGGAGGAGCGCTGCGCCACGGGTCTGCCCTGCGCGCTCTGCAGCTGTGCCTCACCTGCCCTGCTGCAGCCCGCAGCCCACAGCCTGGAGCTGCATCCTTGTTC
Source organism: Falco biarmicus (assembly GCF_023638135.1). NCBI lineage: Eukaryota > Metazoa > Chordata > Aves > Falconiformes > Falconidae > Falco > Falco biarmicus. The sequence continues at coordinate 10,024,629 of NC_079303.1, read as the reverse complement.
CCTGTCCTCGAGAAGAGAGCTCCAAGGGCTCTTCTCCACACCCCTCTCCCCGCACCCAGCGGGAGGGAGGGCTCTGGGCAGCGGCGGGTGCTGGCAGGCGGGACTGCTCCGGCCAGCTGGGGAGGCTGTGTGACATGCCCATACCCTTGTGCTCTCTCCAGCTACAGCGGGACAGGCGCAGGACCGAAGAGTACTTGAATCAGAGCCTGCCGTACCTGGAGGATGCTCAGGCCACCTTGCGAGCAACGGCCGTCAGGTTCATCGGTGAGCCACAGCCCCCAGGGTCCCGCTTTTGGCAGCCCAGCCCCAGTCCCGCCGCTGCACCGGCAGCAAGGAGCAGCCCGGTGTCTGCCAGAGCCTCGGCTGCCCCGTGCAGGGCCTTGGCCTCTCTCTCCCACCCTTGACCATGCAGGTGGGCTCGGTGGCTGCCTTGCTCAGTCCCACCCGCCTCAGCTACTGCTCTTCCCTGGGGTCAGCCTGGTGAGGGGGAGGAGGGCGTGCAGCCCAGCCAGCTGCGCTGGGGGCTTGCTGGGAGCATGCTGGGGAGTGGCGGGTCTGATGAAGCTCTGTCCCTAGGGCTTGCTGGGCAGCTCCTGAAGGACCAAAGGGAGGAGAAGCTGGCTGAGATCTGCCACAGTGAGTAGGGAGCATGGGCTGGAGGGGATGCCCGGTGGTTTTCGCAGACACGGCAGTTCATCTCTGCTCCGTTTCTTTCCATCACAGCCCTTCAGACCTTGGAGGAAGACAATGAACCCTCCATCTGTTCCCTGGCAGCTCAGACCACCTCCATCCTGAGCACTCCAAGGGTGCGGCAAACGTCACGATGCACCCTGCGATCACTGTGCTGCTGGTGCTGCTAAGCCAGGCAGAGGTGCAGCTCTTCTCCAGAGAACGGCTGCGATTCAATAAAGCTGGAACAAGAAGCCTGAACCCAGGGTGTCTTTCCCAAGTAGAACTGACGGGCAGCGAGGAGAGGGCATGGGATGGGTGGTCCCAGCTCTGACCTCCTTGTAGTTCTCCGGGCACCCCAGCGACACCACAGTATCTGCTTCTACTGCACTGCCACGTCCCTGCACCATGATGCACTCGGGAAGGTTTCCATGCAGAGTACAGAGGTGCTAAGGGGGCCAGAGGGACCCTGCAGGGCTCCCTGAGGGACGGGGGGACAAACAGAGTGCCTGGGTCACCATGACTGCCTCGGGAGGGCTCCCAAGGTCTGGCTAGTCGAGCAACAGAAGGCTCTGGGGCATTACAGACACCTATGGAGGAGTGCCGCGGGGACTCGAGTGGAATGGTCAAGTCTAGGGACCAGGCCCCCAGTCCAGCGGGCTTCCTTTGAGTGCTTGAGGCTCTGCAGAGGGGTCTGGGGTGCAAGGAAGGTCTCAGGACCTGGGTGGACTAGCGCGAGCCTAAGACAGCTCCAGGGCAAAGACAGCTCCAGCGCACTGCAGGGTAGAGGGTGCCCAGTGCCAGGTGGCCTCCACAGCCATCAGGGACCTGGCAACAGGCACTGTCATGCGGGGAGGCAGGGAGCGTGGCATGGGCTTGTGCTCATCATCTCCTTGCCCCTTTGCAGTGCCTTGATGTTGCAGCTAGTCCAGGCACTGCCCCCCACCAGCACAGGGACCCTTGCACAGCACTCCAGCTTAAGATCACTGGCACCGGCTGCCCAGAGAGGCCTCTGGAGACATTGCAGCACCACCTGCACAGGATTTTGTGCAACCTGCTCTAGCACAGCCTGCTTTTGCAGGGCGTTGGACTGGATAATCTCCAGAGGTTCCCTCCAACAACGACCATTGTGTGATTCTGGGACTCGCGGCACTTTGGCTGAGGAAGAAGAGGTCAGGACCCTCAGGCCACCCGACACCTGACTGCCTTCCCAGTGTCTGTCCAAGAAACCTGCCAGTCCTCACTAACAGAAGTTGGACCTGCACACATGGGCTTGCACATGTCCATGAGCACTGCAGGGCAACAGCCTTCTCTCTCTTCCCCGTCCTCCACTGCAGGGCGAGTGCAGATGTTCTGCCAAGGGAGCACCAGTCCCCACGGGCCCTGCTGCCCTCCCTGTCATGCACTGGCCGTTCTACCTGGGCTCCCTCTACTGTGTCCCACACCACTGGCCTGGTGTGATGGCAGAGCCAGTGGCACTGCCCGGCACTGCACCTTCCTGGTCCATCAGGGCAACCTGGGTGCCAGTGGGAAGCTGGGAATTGCCCTTGGCCAGGGCCTCTCCCTGGAGCTGCCAGAGGAGGAATTCCTTGTGGGTGGCAGGGATGCCAAAGCATGAGGAGTTCCCCATTGGATGGCAGGGACAGTGTGTAGAGCCCCATCGATGTGGAGCCACCCCCGGCAGCCCCTCAGCCATGGCCATGGTCACACAGAACCTCACTGGGGAGCTCATCCATATCGTCCAGGACACCCGTATAGTGACCAGGCAGTACCAAAAGTTTCTGCAAGTAATGATGGCCAAGTGGCAAGAGGCGGTCTGTAGTGGGACACACACCACGCACACCGCCACCCCACAGCTGTCTCCCTCCCCCCTGCCAGGAAAGAGGAGCAGCAGGAAAGAGGAGCAGCTCTATCCAGGGCTGCTGGAGGCCAGAGGGTGGCCCCAGGTCCTTCGAGTGGAGCTGCTGGGGGCAGATGCGCACATGGAGAAGATGGCAGATGGGGACAAAGGCCAAGGGGAGGACACGGGGCCAAGCAGAAGCAGCCCTGTGCAGGTGGGCAGAAGGAGCCCAATGGGGATGAGGAAGAGGAGCCCCATGACACCAGACAGAATCAGCTCCATGGGCCTGGGCAGCACCATCCACGTGGGGCCAGGCAGCAGCACCCCAGCAGAGCCCAGGCCCCAGCACCATGTCCCCGTGGGCAGGGCACGTGGGCAGGCAGCCTCAGGACTGTGCCGGGCAGGACTGTGCCTGCAGGAGGGCTGCTCCCACCTGTGGGGCTGCCCAAAGGCTTGGTGGAGATGCCACTGCCGGCTCCATTGTGTCCGTTTCTGCAAGCCCCGTGGTGGCAGCGCTGCTCCCACAAGAGCAGTGGGTTCCCCTGCCAGTGAGCAGCTGGTGGGGTGCAGGGCTGGGACCCCCCTGGCCTGCCCCCTCATCTGAAATGTTAAATCTTTCCTCTATCCATGGATCTATCTGTGGAGCTCATCCATCCATCCCGCAGCTGGGGCTGCTTCACCCTCAGTGCCTGAACCCAGTGGGGATGGTCTGGCATTGAGCACTGCTGGCACCCACAAAATGGGGGGTGGGGGTGTCTGGTACCACAGTGGGTGTGCTGGGAGGTGGGGACCCAGCTGGGCTAGAGAAAGGGGCCAGCAGGAACCTCATCAGGTCCAACAAGTGCCAACTCTGGCCCCTGGGGATGAACAAGCCCAGGCCCTGGCACAGGCGGGGGCCACCTTGCTGGAAAGCAGCTTGGCAAAGAAGGTCCTGGTGGGCCCCTCAACGAGCTGCCTGCTGGGCAGGGGATCTGTGCCCCTTGCAAAGGGGGGATCCAGTATGTATTGAGACCCCACGGTGAATCCATACACCACAAATAGAAAGGCATGTTATCCCCAGGTTGGCATATTCAAATGGATAATAAATGGGGTATGGGCTTGGTGCCTTAAACATTTTAGTCCAAACTAGATAACAGAGTTGAAACATGGGAATAAATCCCCCACCCCATCAGAACACTCCACTCAGGAAATGTTCATGAGCGATTTGTTGTGAATCGTGGAATAGAACCATGGCATACCCCAGACTTGCGAACCCTTATTCCAGGCATGTGTCCTTGTTGGGGTATCCAGGCACCAGGGTTTAAACTGCATAACACGTTTGCATAACAGGTTTGCAGGTCTGCAGATCCCACGTGTTATGCAAAAAACTACCAATCAAGGAAACACATTGCAATATGCAGTTTTGCTTACCCACAAAACAAAATGAAATTTTGCGTGAGAAGGAAAAAAACCAAGCTACGACCCATCAACACGCTCCACCGTTCAATATCCAGCCCCTCAGGGTCCTTTCTGAGCATGTTCAGATGGGAAGATGTACTTTGTACTACCTACTTCCTCAAAATTATTTACATATGCATAAGGCACTTGCATATGTCACTTTGTTCCTGGGGGCCTTTCTTGGGGTCTTTAGAGATCGTTGGTGGTCAACAACCTGGTGAACTTCAGCTGAACTTTCCTGGGGCACCTGCACTCTACTTGTTGTTATAGAACTTCATTTATTCTCTGTGCTGTATGGTCTTGAAGGCAACACACCGTTACCGCACTACCCTCGTCTATTGGTATAGCCCAGGTACCTCAGAAAGCTTGCCACCCCTTACTGAGCTTATTCAATAGGTGGAGTTAATCACTGCTTTAGCTGCAGCCTCTCCTAGTGATTCTTTATAACTTAATCCTGTCAGCGAGAAGTGTCCAGCTCTGCCACTGAAGGCAGCAGCCTCAAGTCACCAGGCTGCTCCCTACAGGAAGCAATCCCGACTGCCTGGATCTCGCCGCTGACAGGCTGTATTTAAGAATGGAGTGTTTTCCAGCAAGGGAAACAAGGCTTGAGCACTCATACTCCGTCTGGTGACTCTCCCAGGCAGCTGCATATTGCCAGTCCCTCAGCAGGGCAGGTGTAGCCAGGGCCCTGCCGGAGTCAGCAGAAAAACACGCTAGCCCTATTCCTGCAGGAACTACAAACGCCGGGGTGGCTCTGGGGCCTCTTTCCCTCCTTAGCTCTCAGCTCACCCCCAGGGCTGCCCCGGCCGGGCCTGACTCCAGCTGCCCCGGGGCCTGGCACTCCAGGGGGTTGGAGCCTCCCCACAGAACCCCCGGGCAGCCAGCAGGCAGCAGACACCCCTGTGCCAGCCCAAGAGCATCCCTCATCCCACGGCCAGCCACAGGTCCCCTCAGCCCGGCCACAGCCCCAGCACAGGCTGTGCCTGCCCAGCCCAACATGGCTGCCAGGAGGGTGAGGGTGGGAAATGGCAGCTGCCAGCATGCCCTGGGAACAACATGGCTGCCAGCAGCCCCGGGCCTACAGCTCCCAGCATGCCCTGGGAACAACCTGGCTATGGGGCAGCCCTGGGCCTACAGCTCCCAGCATGCCCTGGGAACAACCTGGCCATGGGGCAGCTCCAGGCCTACAGCTCCCAGCATGCCCCGGGAACAACCTGGCCATGGGGCAGCCCTGGGCCTACAGCGCCCAGCACACCCTGGGAACAACCCGGCCATGGGACAGCCCCGGGCCTACAGCTCCCAGCATGCCCTGGGAACAACCTGGCCATGGGGCAGCCCCGGCCTACAGCTCCCAGCATGCCCCGGGGCATGGTGCCCTGCAGTGGGGCCCTGGGGGACACCAGCCCCCAGCCCCGGCCCTGCAGGCCCCATGGCCACTGCCCGGGGCTGCCCGAGCACAGATCCTGGCCCCGGAGCCCCCATGGGGCAGGGATGAGGGGGAGAGAGGCACCGAGCGACAGGGAGACGTGGGTCAAGGCGGAGGGGTGGCCGGAGAGGGACAGGAGGGGGCCAGAGGGGCAGGGGGAGCGGGAGGGGCTGGGCAGGGATGGAGAAAGGACAGGGACTGGCGAGGAGCGGGCAGAGGGATGAAGTGGGACAGAGACAGAGGGGCAGGGGGGTGCCCCAGGGAATACAGGATCAGCAGCAGGAGAGAGGGACAGGGAGAGGAGTGGAGGGGCAGGAAGGGGAACAGAGGCACAGACCAGCACAGACAGGGTGAGGGACCAGGATGAGCAGGCTGTGACTTTGGCAGTGGGCGGCAAAGCTGCTTCTGTGGTGTGCCTGCTCTCGTGAAAGGAGCTCCTGCACCAGCCTGAGGGCAAAAGAAGAGGGGCAAGGAGCAAGGTGTCGCAGTCCTTAGTTTGCAGGTTTAATGTATCGGCCCTGTTCAGAAAACACAGCGTGTATGTCTGTCAGTGGTGCCGGCAGATTTTTATTCTTTATAGCAATTTCTTTAAATACCGGACTTCATGCAGAAGGTTCACACGGTGCCGTGCTTCTAGTAAACAGAATTCTTTTATGCATGCTGCAGTCTGGAGGTGGCAAGTGCCAGGTTAGAGATGAAGATGGAAATGAAAGCAAGTGACGCACACGCAGTGGTGATCCTGCCACAAGCATGCTGTGTATTGACCTGGGAGAATGCTGCAGGGACTCTCACAAGTCAAGGTTTTCAGTGCTGTTTCTGTGTTTGATACCCAAGGGATGGTTTCCCTCTGCGTGTGTTTCTGTGCAGGCATGTGCATGGAACATGGTTGTGTCCCTGTGCCATAAGTGGGACTGATGGCAGCTTTTCATTTCATTCCAACTCAAAAGTAAAGAAAGACTGTACCTGCAAAAGAATTCAAACAGCCGTCTTTGTTTCCCAAAGCGAGCATAGAAGTGTGAGGGAGCGGTTTACAGGTTCAGAACTTCAACCAGCTCTGGATGGTAAACCCTCAGGAGAGGAAAGAGAAGCCCCACTTTTTTAACTACAGCTCTGCTTCCCTTAATGTGTCTTCTTGTTAGATTGTGTCAGCAATCAGATTAAAAGCACATGATTAAATTGTGCTTGTTTATGGAGATATTTGAGGGTTATTTACTGTCTTAAATCCTCTTACGAAGTGAGGCACACTGTTGCCCTGTGGGCAGTACAATGTTGTGGCTGGTAATTTTCCTTTTCTTCCCTAGTGTACGGATGCATTTATGAAGGCAAGTGTTGGGTCTTATTGGTGCCGCACAAGAAACCAACGTGTGAAACCCAGACATTCACTGTTAGAAACAGGAAGAAGCTATGGGCCCTTGCTGCAGATTCTGCAAAAGATGTACCAAGGCTGAGGAAAGTGGCAAAAAGGGAAGAAATGCCGTAGCATAACTTTGGGATGGCAGGTGAGGTTTCCATCAGTGTTCCTCAAATGTAGCAGCCTCATTTTGTTTGCGGATGTGGTGTTGGACTCAAAATGCGAGACTAGTTTCCTTTATTGTGGGTGATACTATAGCGCACGTACCTTTCACGTCCCAGGTTGCCAAGGCTCTAGTTAAACTTCTGCAGAACCACCTCAAATTTTCCTTAGTGCGTGATTTCCTTCAACAGTCAAGTCCAGGTCTGTGGCACACAATAACCCCTACCCCATTTGGGATCTGGATGTGGCTGATTTTTAATTTAGACTTATCTGCTGTTAGAGATTTTCTTTTTTTGGTCCAAATAGGAAAATGCTGATTGTGTGCATTCTTTTGCTTTTTCATAGTATTGTTCCATGTTTAGTCATTTGTTCCTTACAAAAATAATGTATGGGTGTCTATGAAGCTGGAGGTGTTTACGTTCTTGTGGCTGAATGTAGCAGTGGAGCTATCTTGCTGTATTTAAATCAAGAGGAACATAATGTAACTTCACTTAAAATCTGGTCTTGGTAGGCAGATCCTACCCTGATAAGCATTTAAAAAAAAAAAATTCAAATCTGTGACGAGGTATAGGTGGAGCACCTGAACTGGTGCAAGGCAGCAATTCTCTCGCTGATATCCACACATTGCAGAACTGTTGCCATCATGACCTTGAAATAGTGAGCCATTAATGTTAACTACTAGCAGCTTGTGAACCTAACAATCAAGGTAGAAAATAATTTCCCACTGCCACCTTTTTTAAATTTTCTTTTATGTTTTAAAGTTTCTGATTTGATACTTTCTGATGTATTTGAAACCTGTGTCATATCCTGTGTAGTTTGTGACACGTGTGTGGCAGATGGGACTTTTCTGCTTGGAGAGGTGGTGAGATGGAGAGTGGAGAATGGTTTTATGGCACAAGTGTAAAAGTATAAAAAGGGATTAAGAGGCTTGTGTACCTTGCTGCCAGTTCAGTGGCATGAGAATTCCTGTAATGACAAATTCCTTCTGGCTGAGTTTCCAACCAGAGCAACACTAGCAACGGATGTCGTTCCCAAATGGTGAGGTGGTTGTAAGCTTCATCAGTAGTAGAAGCTGTGGAGAAAGTCACGAATCACCTGCCGTTCTGCAAGTCAAGTGCTTGGCTCTTTTGTCACTAGTGTTGATTTAAGGGTACGTTGCTTATAAATAGCACTTGACCTTTGTAATTCTTCATACTGCTAAGATCTCGGTGCCATCAGAGAACCATTGTGCTGTGAAGGCCCTGTAAACATACGGCAATGTTTGTGTTTATCCATTTTGCCCTCCCTTAGGTGGATTATTTTATAATTTGAAACCTTAGTGGCAGGATTTGGGGCTTTATCCTGATCAGCCATCTAAGGGCCAGCTTTCGGCTGCAGCTGCAGCACAAGTATTCAGGTGGTTTGAGCACCAAATGAAACTTCCACTTGGCTGTCATTTTGGCTTTTCCCTTCCTCTTAATTTTTATATTTTAATAAAGAGTTTTAAGTATTTGGCTTCCTTACAGAAAAAAAAAAAAACCAACCCAGTGCTATCCTTGTCCTGTTATGATAAACCCCTAATCTGGAGGGCAGAAAGCTGAGACCACCAGGAAGATGTTGAGAGGAAGGGGAAGAATGTTAGAGCCATGAGTTGGGTGTTCTTCAGCTGGCCAGATCTGAGGAGATGGAAAAGGTGCCTCAAAGGTAGCTAGAGGGAAGCACGGGAGAGCAGCTGGGAGCCAGAAGTGTGGTGTGGGCATACGGAAGTGTTACACTGTGGTGTGTCAGGCAAATTATTTTCAGGAAGTTTCACATTTGTTGTCATTTCCCAAGCTCCTGAGGTGCAGGAATGCTGGAGGCAAGAAGCTGCCAGCATCAACTATGTGGAGAAAGAACACTTCTATCTCCATTTTACTTTCCTCACTTCTGTGTTGCGGTGGCAGGGCAGTAAAGACCCTGACCCTGACCCTGACCCTGTGAGTACGCAGGCAGCTTGTGTGGCCAGTGCCGGTGTGGTTCTGGCACAGAGGATCAAGCGCTTCACGCTTCAGAGCTGTCAGGCTGACACTCTTCAGCACTCAATGAAGCTCTAAATTACAGCTAAAGGAAGAGAGAAATTTTGCTTCAGAGCTTCATAATGTCGTTCTGATCCATCCTTTTGCTTGTTCAGTGGCTACAGAAGGGAGCCACTGCCTTGGTAGGAGCATCCATTGAGTTCTTCCTGTGTGATATTAGAGAATCATTGTGTCTGTTTATGCATGAGACCATTACAGTAGGTGTTTTGAAGATGTTCATGTGTGGTACATAAAACCTTTGCCAGTAAAACAGTAAATCCACGCAGTGGGGTCTAAAGCACGCAGATCCAGTGCAATCCTCCAAAGGGCTTTGAAAGTCTCTCCCTGAGGGTACAGACCTGGCTGTTGGTGATTCTGTTGACCTGCCTTTTATAGCAGGTTGCTTGGAGAAGTTGCTCTGTCAGAAGTCGTCTTCTGCGGGCTGGATGCTGCAAATGGTAGGATGTTAAGGAAGCAAATGAATAACCTTCAGACTTGGTTTTATTCTTTTAACAGATTGTACACAAATGAGTAGGCTGCTTTTAGCAGGGGAACATGACCTGACTGCACAGGAGGCAAGGAACTCTCTTCTTCTCACTGACCATGAGCCCTCAGTTTCAAGGCAGATCTGAAGAGGAATATTTGACCCATGGGAAATGCAACTTCAGATACGTAACTCAGGTGGGACCGCCGTGTGTGCCCTGTGATAGGAGCCGTGTATCCCAACCGTGAACGTAGAGACTGGGCCTGGTTTTTAGCTTGGTTCAATATGATCTCTGCTGACTGATTCTGTGATCAAGAGCAGGCAAGTCTGCCCCCTGAGAGGATGTTGTCGTGGGTGGAAGGGTTGAAGTGCAGTGACTGCGTCAACAAACAGGTGGTTTGAAAAGTCTTTTGGGCAAGGGTCTGGTACGCTGGTGTAATGCCTTTTCCCTTTACAATGGTGTCCAGTAAACACAAGTGTTCCTGCATGTGTCCAGTAGCGCAGAGACCTCTGTACTTTCTTTGGACTGATTGTTGTGTAAGATCTGGGGGTTTTTGGACAGCTCTGAAAATTGTTCAAAAGGTGTCTTGTATGTTGGGTGAAATGGGTCATCACTTCCATAAACCTCTAGCCTGTAAGGAAGAGCCGTGGAAGTAGGGAGATTTTCTTTTTTTTTTCTATTTTTATTGTTACTGGGAGGAAAAGCAGTGATTAACTATTTGACCTGTGATACTCCCAGATGCAGGCTGTGCAGTGCATTTGAGGTGGATCACTCCTGTACTGCCAAGACTGAGCCCAGACTCCTCAATGCTTTGCACACTGGCAGTGGAAGTCCTTGTGCAACTGTGGGTACTGGCTTTCTGTGCTGTAGCGTGAAAAATACAAAGCACTGGGGTTAAGGTTTGCAGAGAAGTGGGAAAAAGTTGATTATTTTGTGCTAGGAAGAGAATGTCCTGTAGTTTTCAAACTTTGAATGTCTCCACTTGGAATTTAAAAACTGCTTTTAACTCTGCTGCTATGTTTCAGTGGGCGGGAAGGTGTCTTGTAGTTACAGATGATCCATTCCCTTAAGAAGGATCTTTGCCTTCTGAGCTGAGCTTTCTTGGCTTTACATGAAAAGTGCCTCAAGCTGTATGATCTCACATGGCAGTGAGGGAATTACATCTCCGTGGGGATTTAGAGAGAAATCCAGAAGTATGTTGCCTTATTGTTTCAGTATATGAATTTTTCTAAACAGGATTTTCTGGGTTTTGAGCAAGAGACCCACTTCCCACGTGCCTACATAAACCCCGTTTTCTCAGACAGACACATGCATTATGGTTTGTGATGCAATACTGACTTGATTCGTAAGCCGTACTGTGCTGTGCATTTCTGGGCTTGTCATAGTCCTTTGAAACACAGCCCTGCGCATCAAAGGGGCAAGCTGTGTCATCTGCTTTCCCCCACAACAGAGAGCAATGTAGCTGTCGTAAGTACAGGCAGAACAAAACTAGTTGAGGGATTTGTGGGCTGCTGTTCGAATCATGGTGGGCCAGGAATCAGCCCATGCTTACTAATACGTTTAATTGTCCTACTGCCACCTGAGGGGCAGGACAGTGTCAGGGCATTTTCCCAGGGAATAAAACTGGACATGTCTGCTTCTCTCCGAGGGTCCCCTATGTAAAAAAACATCCTTCAGCACCATCTGGGTGCTTGGTGTTCTCAAAAGGACCCAAAGGGATGAAGTTCACTCCTGCTGCCTGCGTGACAGCAGAAATTATGTCTGCAGCTGTGCTTCTGCGCACTTTGAAACTGCCTCCGTTTCTTTGCTTGGCCAACCAGAAAAAACCAAAAAAACCTAAGCTGAGTTGGCAACAGTGTCTTGCTGTCCTCTCTGAAGGAAGTAATTTACCATCATCTCGCAGCTTGTCAAACGTGCACCAAGTGTGAAGAAGAACATGACGTGCACTGTCCTAAGCTCTCAGCAGGTCAGGTTTTGCTGTCCTCTGGAAACTGTCTAGCTCTTCAGCTTTTCTCCACGAAGGTCACATTGTTTGGAGTAGTGATGAGGTGCCCTCCCAAATGCCCCAGCTTTGTTTCTAAACGCTACTGAAGTATTTTGCCTCCTGAAGAGACTGTGTTCCTCATGAGGAACAGTTACTTCTCAATAAAGTGACCCCCTTTCCGTCTAAAGGGATGGGGCTTGAGACTGTGGAGGTGGAGGTGCTTGGTGAGGGAGGCAGTCAGGCAGGGCCAGTCTGGGGTGCCCAGCTGCGCAGGGCAGTGACGGCACCCGTGTGCCTGGCGAGCGCTTCTCTCGCGGTGTTGCAGGGAGAAGGTGTGAGGGTGCTGGGAGAGAGCCGGCGCCCCTGGGAATGACAGCAGCTAAAGGTGAGGGCTGGCTGCGTGGGCAGCAAAGGGTGAGCCAGCCACTCCCTTTGCAAGTGCAGTGGAGAGGGAGGGAGCCCCTCCATCAGCACAGCAACGTCTGCTGGGGCAGGGCCGGAGGCACCGGCGCCCAGGGCAGGGCTGGCAGGGGGTCTGAGAGAGCCACTCCGCCACCACCTTGCTTACTGAGCCTGCGGGGAAATCGCTTTGGGGGCAGCGATTAAAAAGTACATGCAAAGTTTTTAGGTCCAGTTGGAACACTGAGAAGGGGTTCAGGGCCTTTCTCAGAGCGCCGCACGTTGCATAGTCATGTGTCATACACAGGTTTGGTGACTGGTTTCTGGCTTCTAATGCAAACGCGTACGCATCCTCAGTAGCACTGCTGAAGTGTTTTACGGACTACGCATGCTCCCCAAGCGGGATTTTGGCCTCTTTGGGGCAGAACTATTTCAGTTAGAGGTCACCATCTCCCACTACCACAATTATCTTTGTCCTACTTTAAACTCATTTTCTGTTGATGTCAGTGGATCCCAAGACCTGATCAGCTTGTGTTCTCTTGCAGCCAGAACTTTCCTCATTGGAAGTCTTCCTCCTGCGCAACTTAGATAACGGTGCTCTTTTCGCTACCTGGTCTTTTTTTCTCACCCCTGCCAAGGCTGCCTCCCTTGATGAGAAGTCCCTTCATTTGTAAATACTCTAGAGAGTGGGTCAGCTCGGTGGAGGTGTCACCTCGACAGAGGGGAAGGTGGAGCGTCAGATCTCTGCATGTGGCAGGGGCTGCATTAACCCTCATCTCCCGCTGCGTGAATGACCGCAGGCAGAGGCACTGTGCAAGGAACATCAAGCCTTTAATGAATTAAGACAGACAGATCTGGTAGAGGGCTGGGGTTGCAGTGGGTGGGTCAGAGGGATCTGTGCTCCACACCTTCTCTATCAATATATCAACGGCGACTGGGGCAGCGTGGAGCACCTTGTCTCCTGGTGTTCCTCAGGGTTCTGGCTCGCTTGGTGGGCACATAGTCACTATTGGATGCCCTCTGCTTGCTGCTGCCCCCCTGCTCCCCACTACAGCCCACCGCCGTGGCATCCCTGTCCGGCTTCCCCTCCCAGAGGGTTTTGGAGCTTTTTGCCACTGGGCACACCACCATCTTCTTCCTCTTCTTGGGTGGCATGCTGCCCTGTGGGGACGTCTCTGGCATCCTGAGGGTGTCAGCCAGTGTGGGGCACTTGGCCTGTTTGCCAGCAGCCTTGCCTGATCTGGGCACCACCCGGCAGGAGGAGATGCCCGGTGGTGGTGGCAAGTGGGTCAGAATGACCCGGGGCTGCCTCCGCAGCACCTCCTCCACCAGCTGGGCCATGCGGGGCGGATGATGCTGGGGTGCAGTCGGGGGGCTGGCCAGGGGACTATTCAGCAGGATCTGCTGAGGACTCTCTGGGAGACCCTGGTGGGGACCCTCTGAGCATCCCTTCAAGGGGCTCTCCTCTGAAGTGTCCGTAGGACCCTCCTGAGAGGGCTCCATGGGACTCTCTGGCAGCCGGGTGGGGAAGACCGCTGCCAGCCCACCCTGCTTGCCTTTGGCGTCCAGCAAGGGGGATGTTGCCACCCTCTGCCAGGAGGGGTTGGTGTCCTCCTGCATTGCAGCCACCACTTGGTCCTTGGGACAGTCGCCCTCCATCATGCACTCTTAAGAGGTCAGGGATCCTGTTGAGGGTGGTGGTCAAGACAGGGACATCAGGGACACCATGGTTGGTGTCCTCGCTGTCCCCCAGCCCTGCCGCCAGTGATTGCTCCTTAGAGCAGCCACCCTTTGCCACGTACTGTGAGAGCTCTGGGAGCTTGTTGAGGATGGTGGTCAAGGAGGAGCCACTGAGAACTTCAGAGAGCTCCAGGATGCTGTAGAGCCAGGTGAGCAGGTCACTGCTGTCCATGGTGGCCGAATGCTCATCCTGAAACTGCAGATTGTCCTCTGCCAGCTCAGGAGAGGCCTCATTGAAGGCATCTGGCCCCAGCTCGGGCAGGTCCAGGAGATTCTCTGGGCTTGCCAGGGTGGTCACCACTTCTGAAAAAGCAGACGAAGCCAAGCCACCCCCAGGGTGATGCAAGCCTTCCTTGGTGCAGGTCACCCCCCTATGGGCTCTGCCACCCTGCAGACCTCACCTTGGTGCTTGGTCCTGCTTCTGCCAGAGAGCATATCCAGGGCGGGCTGGCAGGAGGTGGCAGCAGGGATGCCATCCTCACTGGCCACCACGTCGTTGTTAAAGGCCTCCAACAGCTTCTGGGCGCTGCCAGGATGGGTGTGGAGCACAGGGGAGACCTGCACGCAGTGCTGAGCCGCAGGGTGTTGGGGTGGCAGGGGCCCAGCATGGGCAGGGACGTTCAGCACAGTGCAGCCCGTAGGGTAGAGGGGCTGCCCCTGGCCCACGTCCCATGGGCCCAGCCCCACTGGCTGGTGGGGCACAAGTGTCCCCATCACCACTTGCTGTCCCCGGCCATAGGCAGGGGGACAAGGAGCAGGCAGAGGGGGCAGCTGCACACCGCTGGGGAGCTGCAGCACGTGTGGCAGCTGCACAACCTGCCCCGAGTCCCCCAGGGGCCCCTGCACACCCTGCCAGGTTGCCTGGGCGGGCTGGTGGGTGATGGTGTGGAGCTGGGAAGGCCGAATGGTGATCAGCAGCCCTGGGACAGAGGGCAGCACACCAGCAGTGACCGGTGGCGGCATGGTCAGAGTGGTGAAGCTTGTGCCGGGCACCTCTGGTCCTGTCGGCAGCTGGAGGGGGAACCTCTCTGTTGGCAGAAGCGAAGGGGGGTGATGGGGTGCGATGCTGGCCGGCACAGCTGGTTGGGGGTTACCCGGAAGGCAGGAGCACCCCGAGGAGCGTGCTGCTCTATGCCGCGGCAGTTGGCCAGCGTGGCGTTTGTTGGGGCAAACAGTGTTCTGGGGTTCCATCTCCACGGCGATCATTCCGCCAGCACCTGGGTCAGCCAGCGTTGTGACAGTTTGACTTTTAATGACAGAACAACTTCCCATTTCAATGGTTTCCCATCCTGCTGATGCTTTCCTGCCCCCAGCACTGATTTCCCACCCCCACCATAGTTTCCCATCACAACTGTTTTTTGTTTGGGGAGTCGAGTTTCATGTGAAAGGGGAGTTTTCACCTAAATTTCTGTTGATGTCAGTGGATCCCAAGACCTGGTCAGCTTGTATTCTCTTGCAGCCAGAACTTCCCTCATTTGAAGGCTTCTTTCTGCCTTCTTTCAGCCAGGGCAGGGCTGGGAGGGAGTTTGAGAGAGCCACTCCTCCACTGCCTTGCTTAGGGACCCTGTGGGGAAATTGCTTTGGGGTGGGGGCAATTCGAGAAAACTGGGACCTCAGAGAAGCATAGTATTACAGGAAGCTTTTTAGGGTAAGAGACAGCTGTTGCTTTCAGGATGGCCGGCATTCACCATCCTAAATGTGTGCTGCCACGGCTCCCTAAGCAGCGCAGCCTGCAACCTCAGCACGTGCTGACAGGAGTAACGGGGGCTGGAGCGGAGTGGAGACCCTGCGGCCAGGCTCTGTTATGCTCCTGCAGGAAGGGGGACTTGATGGTACCACAGAGCTGATGAGATGTCCACTGCCATGATTTTCCCTTTTATAACAAATTCTACCAGGGACAAGCAATGGCAGAAAAGGCAGGAATATGGTTACGCCAGTACTTCACAGTCCCTTGAACTTGTTGTAGTTCCAGCGTACTGGATGGACTGTGCCCAGATTCGTTCTTTTCCAGTGTGTCTGGTGGAAGAGAGGCAGCTCCTGCAACCTCTGGTAGACTCCTTGGAATTTAACTTCTCGTGCTGGCCCTTGGCACTTTGACTCTGGGACTTCCAGTCCCAACTTGATTAGTGTTGCCCAAATGTTTTTCATTGCACCTGTAATGCTTTCTGGCCCTTCTGCCCCGCTGAGGATGCCATCGATGTATCGATACACTGTGAGGCCAGGTGGAATGGTGATCTGTGCTAAGGCTGTGGCCAGAGCATTGTGAGCGATAGTGGGGCAGTGTTTGTATCCTTGCAGAAAACTGTTTGAAAACATACTGAGTCCTACTCCAGGCAAAGGCAAACTGGGCTTTTTCTTGTGCGTGGAGCAGAATCACGAGGAATACATCTCTAACATGTAAAGTGTTGGGGCTCTTGCTGTATTGAATGATTATACTGAACTCTGAAGCAAGTGGAAAAATACTGAAGAGATAAGACGAGGTTACGGCCAGAACAGTGGGATGAAGAAAAAGGAGCAAATTGCAGATGTTGGCATAAAACCAAGGCCAACGGGACGTGATAAGAGGAGCTGGGAAACCGCAGAAAGGAGCCTACGTGCCAGAACAAGCAGAAACAGAAATCTTCCCAGTAAACAATTGTTAACCAATCATATTATTATACGCTTGTAAAATAGCCAATCACATTATTGCACGCTTATAGAATGCCTTATAAAAGTCTACCTGGTTTGTACAATAAACGGATCAGATCTTGAACTCTGTGAGTATTTGAATCTGACTCTCGCTCGCCCGAAATGCCCGCAGCATCTGGTGACCCCCGACGTGATCCGATGAGGGTCGACAGGATCGGTTAAAAGGTCAGGAGGATTCATTAAGGATCGTGTTACGAGCTGCGGAGCCGGCGAGGATCCTGCTGCCAGCGAGAGAGAGCTGGGCGCCCGAAGAAAGGCGGAACGTGCACGGCTGACCGGTGAGTCAGGAAATTTAAGCAGGATGGGAATCACTGCATCAGTGGTGGAAAAAGCAACTGTAGACAGTTTGATGAAACTGGCAGAAAAAACTGAAACGCCAGTCTCACGGCAGGCAGTAGTTGATCTGCTATGTTGGAGTCGCCGCCGTGGTTACCTTGCTTCTACGCAAGATGTATATAATAATGAAACATGGAAGAAAGTAGGAGAGGACTTATGGGAATCTGTGCAAGTTGGGACTAAGGGGGTAAAGACTTTGGCTCGCACGTATCGAGCTGTACGGGGTATGGTCGCGCAATTACCACCCTGGTGTCCTGAAAAGGAACAAGCGGCGAGCGGCGGCGTGCGGCCCGGCAGGCCCCGTCCCGGCCGCGGTTTCTCTCCAAGGCGGCACCCCCCCCTCCACCCCCCCCCCCCCTCCGATCGGCGCCATGGCAATGCAAGCGGCCAAGCGAGCTAACATCTGGCTGCCCCCAGAGGTCAATCGGATCCTTTATATTCGGAACCTGCCGTATAAAATCACAGCGGAGGAAATGTATGATATTTTTGGGAAATACGGACCTATTCGACAAATCAGAGTTGGAAACTCTCCTGAAACAAGAGGAACAGCTTAAGCTTCTCAAGGAAAAATACGGACTTGATTACAAACCCACCCCCCCCAAAAAAAAAAAAAAAAAAAAAAAAGAAGGAAAAAAAAAAAAAAGAAAAAAGAAAAAAAAAAAGAGAAAAAAAAAAGAAAAAAAAGAAAGAAAAAAGAAAAAAAAAAGAAAAAAAAAGAAAGAAAAAAAGAAAGAAAAAAAAATGAAAAAAAAAGAAAAAAAAAGAAAGAAAAAAAAAAGAAAAAAAAAGAAAGAAAAAAAAGAAAGAAAAAAAAATGAAAAAAAAGAAAAAAAAAGAAAGAAAAAAAAAGAAAAAAAAAGAAAGAAAAAAAAAGAAAGAAAAAAAAGGAAAAAAAAGAAAAAAGAAAAAAAGAAAGAAAAAAAGGAAAAAAAAAAGAAAAAAGAAAGAAAAAAAAAGAAAGAAAAAAAAAGGAAAAAAAAAAGAAAAAAGAAAAAAAAAAGAAAGAAAAAAAAGGAAAAAAAAAAGAAAAAAAGAAAGAAAAAAAAAAAGAAAAAAGAAAAAAAAAGGAAAAAAAAAGAAAAAAAAAAAGTGCTTCAGATGTCACCTACAAGAAATGCGTTTCTGCTTTGAACTAGCTTTTGAGCCTTTGGGAGTAAACTATACGGCTATAAATCAATCATATTGGGGTTGGTTAGGTAAGAAGTATAATGACATGAATCATGGCCTTGGAGATAACTGTACCTGGTGGAATACTACACTTGTTAAAAATATGTACAGTTGATTTACCGTTTAAATGTATCAATTTATTTACCTCAACAAGAATTGAGGGTGGTTGAGGGATTTATTGAAACAAGGTCTGTCTATATTGTTGTTTGTTATTCTTTTGTTACTTTTAGTGCCTTGCCTTTTACAATGTTTTCAGAGCTGTGTGGAACGCAGTATTAATGCTGTATTTAAAAAGAAAGGGGGAGGTGTTGGGGCTCTTGCTGTATTGAATGATTATACTGAACTCTGAAGCAAGTGGAAAAATACTGAAGAGATAAGACGAGGTTACGGCCAGAACAGTGGGATGAAGAAAAAGGAGCAAATTGCAGATGTTTGCTCAAAACCAAGGCCAACGGGACGTGATAAGAGGAGCTGGGAAACCGCAGAAAGGAGCCTACATGCCAGAACAAGCAGAAACAGAAATCTTCCCAGTAAACAATTGTTAACCAATCATATTATTATACGCTTGTAAAATAGCCAACCACATTATTGCACGCTTATAGAATGCCTTATAAAAGTCTACCTGGTTTGTACAATAAACGGATCAGATCTTGAACTCTGTGAGTATTTGAATCTGACTCTCGCTCGCCCGAAATGCCCGCAGCAATCTCTAATTCTTATTTGTAGTACTATGTAAGTGTCTTAGGTTTTCTGATACTGTGGTAGTTGAAGTAGTTTCCTCAGTGGTGAAAGCCATAGTGAGCAGTCCACTGCTTCTCAAAAAATGAAGAAAAATCCTTTTTTGACAAAATGAAGCGCACGATGGAGGTTCAAATTTATGGCCTGCTCTAAAAAAAGAAAAGGGGAAACCAAAAGAAAACCCCCACCTAAATTCCTGTGATTTCCATGTTAACACTGAGGTAAAATGCATCTTCAAAACCAGAACTGAAGACTGGAAAAAGCAGTTATTTTTGTAGGAAATGGCCACCTAGAAAAGAAAAGTAGGAACTTGGGGTTTGCTACTACTCCCTTTTCTAGGTGATTTTAGTGATCTCCGTGCAGTTGGTGTTTTCCTTTTCATTAAGTTAATATGCCCTTTGTCAGGAGAGGGGAAAAGATGATATTACCAAACCAATCTCAAAAGTCTAAAGAAGGCACACATATTTTTATGCAGACCTAAGCAGGAGCTTTTTCTGTCTGTCCTTCAAAGGAATCTCTGCTCTAGGTGCTTTCTGTAACGTGGCTATTGGGTATAGTCCAGCTTAACCTGGATCTAGCTCAGATTCCACGTGTCCCCCGCACTCCTAGGGGAAGGGTTTTAAATACTTGGGCATATTCCATGATCTTTACAGTCAAGTCTGTGATTTTATCATAGATATTTTTTGTCTCAGTTGTTTCTGGACATCATCTTAATGTCTGTTTCACAGAAATATTTTTTATAAACCTAGTAACTTGGTGATTTCTTTCTTTCTTTCTGTGTAATGCAGTAAAATTGCCCTGAATGCCAAAGTTGCAAAGAAAGGTAAAAGACAGCCTTCAAAGCAGAGGGCTCATCAGCAGATGAGCTCTTCCAGTGGCAATCATGGTCAAGTACCGGATGAGAGCACTTCCAGTGAAACATCTGAGGATGAAGGAAGGTATGCATGTAAGGAATGTTGAAAATAAAACTTACTTAATGATAAAAATTGGCCTGAGAGCTAGAGGCAAGTTTGGGTTTTTGTTGTGTGTTTAGGTTTTTTGTAAACCTGATGCATATGAAGATTCTTGTTCTTTCATGTGACCGCCTGATGTTCTTTCTTGTTCTTTCTTGTTCTTTCCTGTGACTGCCTGATGCGCTTTGTGTTGACAAACAGTTCACTTTTGTTTAGAGTGCTTTTGAACATGCTGGCCAAGTTAACAATAAGGTCACGTGCACAAATTCTGATTCATTACATGAGTGTGTGTGCACAGGCATAGAAGTATTTCATGTGTTTAAAAAGGGTGAGGTATCTCAGTTTTTTTCACGGCAGGTATCTCAGGATTTTTTGCCCTGCTCCCCACTCCACCTTTTCTCTTGCAGCTGCGTACCCTCCTGACTTCTTGCCCACCCTGAACTTACTTGTGTGGGTTGTGGCAAAGTGAGAAAGAGCAAGTTGTTGACACTGTTCAGCCCTAGCTAAAAATCTGGTGTGTTATCAACACTGTTTTGGTCAGAAGTCTAACACACAGCCCTGTGTGGGCTGCTGTGAAGAAAATAAACTGCATCCCAGCCAGACCCAGGACACCAGAGAATCCAAAATTACAGTTCTTTGACCTGTAGGAGAAGGATTCTCGGTACTGAAGAGAGCTAAACCCCTGGTATTAAACAGGGAATGCACGTAACCGTATAGCTACATGTCTGTAGCTGTAAGATTTCTGTCACTTTGCGTGAAGTTTAGGGAACAGTTATTTCAACTATTTGCTTAATATCTTGCGGAAAAATTAGCCTTCCAGTAGACATTAATAGTACACAATAATTGTTTCAGTCTTGAACTATATCTAGCAAAGTTGCTATACCAGATTTTAGTTTAATTCAGTTCTGCAATTAAGTTTTCAAAGCTACTGTAGGTATTATTCATAATGCAAAGTAAGCATTTCAGTACTGAAATATATTTCTGTTTTCTAGACCTGCAGCAACACCCAGGAGTGAAAGGAATGAGGTACTGTAAAACTAGTTTCTTGGTAAACAGTCTCTATCAGCTTTTAATCACGTAGATGGGAGCAGTGTTTATGTAGTGATCAACCAGATGTACAAATTGCTGCTGGTATGCAGCTTTATTGTATTTGAGACAAATCTGTGGGCTGTGAAGGAGAGAATGAATCATTCATGCATTTGTAATGGTCTGTAATACTAGACAGTGGAATTACAGAAAGTACTGTATTTTTTGTAGGTCAGCATACCAATGGAAGTAACTGATGGCCCTGGTTTAACTCACTCATCTGACCCAACTTCAGAGGATGTCCGGTTGGAAGCTTCAACCTACAAGGAGACTATGCTGCTGTTGGAAGAGCTTGGTGTGGTTCATATGGGTATGTTTTCAAGTCTCTGTCTTCAGCTGTTACAAGTTCCCCTTAAAACATGATTTCTTTGTATGCGCTCCTAAGTATTTTAATTTCATATTTTGATATAGTATCTCTTTGTGACTAGAGATCCCCCTCAAAAGCTGTGAAACTGTCACCTGACCTGAGATGTTGCCTGCATTACCAGCCGATGTGCCTTACGTTATCATTGGTTCTCTGTCTAGTCAGAGCTGGAGAAGCAGTTTCTTGCAAAGTACAGTTCAGCTCCTTCTAATGCGGTCATCAAAAGTCAGCAAGAGCTTTTTCTTCTTTATATCCCCTTGATGTGGTTTACGCCCAGCCACACCTAAACACCTAAGCACCACACAGCCACTCACTTGTTCCACCCCAGTGGGGTGGGGGGAGAGCATCGGAAAGGGAAAAGTGAGAAAACTCATGGGTCGGCATGAAAACAGGTTAATAGCAAAAGCCACGCACGCAAGCAAAGCAAAGCAAGGAATTCATCCAGCACGTCCCATGGGCAGGCGGGTGTTCAGCCACCTCCAGGACAGCAGGGCTCCGTCACGCATAACAAATACTTGGGAAGACAAAGTGCCATCACTCTGGATGTCCCTCCCTTCCTTCGTCCTCCCCCAGCTTTATATGCTGAGCATGATGCCGCGTGGCATGGCACATCCCTTGGGTCAGCTGGGGTCAGCTGTCCCAGCCGTGTCCCGGCCCGGCTCCTTGCGTACCCCCAGCCTGCTCGCTGGTGGGGTGGGGTGAGGAGCAGGAAAGGCCTTGGCTCTGTGTGAGCGCTGCTGGGCCGTAACGAACACATCCCCGTGCTACCAACCCTGTTTGCGGCACAACTGCAAAACATGGCCCCGTACCAGCGACTGCGAAGAAAATTAACACTATCCCAGCCACAACCAGCACACCCCTCAACAGCTAATGACAAAGAGTACAGCAAAATAATGGCTTTGCTTAAAAATAGTAAGTACATATATATAACAAATTTCAACTGTCATAAGATGCTTGCATATATGCACAAGGCATTATATAAACATAAGCATCACTTACTAGGGCTCTTAAACTATGCTAAAATTTCATTAGGCAAGTGTTAACCTTGGCCGAAGGCCAAACTCCCCCCCCAGTGCTGCCACTGCCCGTCCTTGACAAAATGGGGTGAAAAAGCTTGTGGGTCAGTGTGAAGGCAGGGCTGTCACTTCCCAGGGACTGTCACTGGCAAAACAGACTCCACGGATTAAAATACATTTGGATAGTGAGAAACAAAGACCCCAAACCTGAGAAGGACACATCGGCACCCCCCCTGCTCAAGCTCTGCCGCGCTCCTTCCCTGCCACCTCCCCAGGCAGCGCGGGGAGGCTGCGGTCGGCAGTCGGGACGTAGCAGTTTCTCTGCTGCTCCTTCCTCGTCCCTTTTCCCTGCTCCAGTGTGAGTCCTCCCCCAGGCTGCAGTCCTTTGGGGAAAATCTCCTCCAGCCTGGGCCCTCCATGGGTCGCAGGTCCTTCGGGAAGGATCCGCCTGCTCTGGCACGGGGTCCTCCGCAGCACTGCGCTGTGGGTATCTGCTCCAGCATGGTTCTCTCCGGGGCTGCAGGGGAATCTCTGCTCTGGCACCTGGAGCAGCACCTCTCCCTCCTCCTTCGCTGACCTGGGTGTTCGTTTGCGGGGCTGGTTTTCACATGCTTTTCCCCTTCTCTGCCCGTGTGGTGGTTTCGCCCTTTCCTACATTTGTTTTTCCTGAGGAGCTGCCAGCACGGCTGAGAGGCTGAGCTGTGCCCTGCGGTGGGTCCATTGAAACCGTCCATGTCCAGCACGGGGCGACCCCTGGCTTCTCACAGGGACCTTCCCACTAACCTGCCACCTGCACCTAATACAGCAAAGCACTGAACAGCTTATACATTGGGCAGTATTTGTGCAGCTTTGTGTCTTTTCTGTCTCAAAACAGGTTCTGCTACTTTGTTGAAAATGCAAAACATACTTCTTGAATATGAACGGAGAATAGAACGTCAGAAAAATCAGTATAAAGCGCTCTCAAGAGAAGTAAGGAAATTGGAAGACGAAAGGGAGGAGTCACAGTTCAGAGCGGAGAAGACTCAAGATTTGAAATCCGTGTTGGCTCACCAAGAAGCAGAATGGAAAAGGGATATCCAAAGCCTTAAGTATGTAAATTGTGGTCTGATAATGTATTATCTTGGTAGTGGTTTTGTTCCGAAAGACACTGATGGTGCAGGCAACAGGATGAGAAGTTTCCAGGCTTTTGGGTTTGGGTTTTTTGAATCCCGTGGGCCAGTTATGCTATGAAGTACATAATGTGAGAGGGGAAAAACGTCCGGATACCAGCTCCATGTACAGTCTTCTGGATGTTGTTCTAACTTTGTTTTCTAGCAAGAAAAGAGCAAGAGAGTGTGTACGGGGAAATCAGATTTATAAGAGAGATTTGAGAGATGGTTGGGTGTTTGGTTTTTTTTCATTTTGTCCTTGCAGCTTCAGTTGGCCTATAATACTAGGATTTCTGGTAACTCCACCCAGTGCAAGTCAAACCAGAGCTTAGAGCATTTGTTTGCTTACCTGTTTGTTTGTTGGAAGGGTCAAGTTTGGGATTGCCCCTTTCCCCACACTCCTGAGCTAGACCCGGAGGCGTGAGGTTTCTCATCGCTGTTGACATCACGTCCGACAGGGGTGGCCAGCAGGCACCGTAGGCAGTTGAGCAAGGACAACTGCAGAGCCCTGGCCTGGGAGGGGAGATCTCCTCGTGGTGATCCCCGGTGGGATGGCGTGGCTGGGGAGCTGGCCCAGCAGGGCCAGGCGGCCCAGGCAGAGAGCGAGCTCAGCAGGAGCCACCGTGAGCTGGCAGCTGGGGCGGCCCGCAGCGGCCTGGGCTGTATGGGGGGCAGCAGTGCCAGGGCACTGGGGGCAGGCAGTGCCCACCCCTCCTCAGGGCTTGCTGAGCTGTGTCTCGAGCCCGGGGTCCGGTTTTTGGCCGCCCAGCCCAGGAGATCTTGCCCAGCCCGTGTGAGGTCGGCAGGGAGATGCCGGGCTGGCCCGGGGGCAGGAGCACCAGCCCTGTGAGGGGAGGCTGCGGGAGCTGGGCCTGGGGGAGTTGGGCCTCCCAGCGCGGGGGAGGGGAGTACGAGGAAGACGAGGCCGGTCCCAGCTTGGCCTGGGTTTGACTTCAGCAGGTGTTCAAAATCCTCAAGCATCTGTCAAGTATAAAGAAGTAGTATTTTCATTCTAAGTGAATTCTCCAAGCAGCGTTAAATTTATTTTTAATTCGCAACTTTTTGCGAAATTACACTAGAAATTACATGTAAAGCTTTTTCCTTGCAATATACACCATTCAAATACAAATGCTTCTGTCAGTCTTTCAAGTAATTTTAGTGGTGGTTGATTCTTGTTTTGCAGAATTTCTAAAGCAGGCTTTCAATTGGCAGTTCTTCCCTTACGTTGACGATTTTTTTTAATTTATTTTTTTGTTCACTGTTGCGAGTATATGGGAAAAAATAGTCAAAATAATGATCAAACACAAAGCTGCTTGCTTGTTTGGGTACCGTGGGCACACCATGGACCGTTTTTTACCATGTCAGTGCTTATTGCTGATTGTTTCAGTTGGTAAAGAAGCTGACCTTCCATAAGGCTTTCCTTGTAAGTCAGCTTCAAAACGGAATTGCTGTAGTTTCTCCCAGAGGTAGATCCAACTGAGGTTTAAAACTGTTTTTAATCGTATTCAGCTTAAACCCCATGCATTTCTGAATCTGGTTTTGAACACTGACATCCTTCTGGAGTAAACAGAAGCTGCTTGTTCTGCCTGTGGTCAGCAGTTGTTTTAGACTTACAGAAGGCTTGCTGAAAAATTGTTGGGTCTGCCACAGATAAGTGGCGTGCTGATTCACCAGTATTGCTTCTGGTCACTGAATCCGTAATGTGTAGGCAATGCTCAGTATACTAAGAAAATGTATACTAACCATAGTAAAAGTTTGCGATGCTTTGATCTGATGAGACAACAAACTCCTTTTTCAACAAAATGGCTGTAATATGAAGATGGGTTTTTTTAATTTTATTATAGAAGTGTGCACACTGGTGTGTGTTTCCCTATACAAACTTACAAATAACTGATAAATCACTCAAAGTTTTTTTTCTGTATCTTGTACAACTGATACCGTGCACAATGGAATGAAGTTAGAATTCTTTAAAAAGTTGAAAAGTACAGTAAAAATATGAACTCTGAAAACGTTTAACATTTTTTATGGTTTGAGTTGTCTCTGCAAGTCCATCATGTGGAATATCTACTTTTATATCAGTGCTTTTGTTTCTCAAATACTCCGTTAAATCCCAGATGTTCTTTGAAACAAGAAGAAGAAAAGAGGCTCAGAGTAGAAGTGCTGTGTGAGAAAAGGAGAGAAGACCTCCGAAGGAAAGAAGATCAATATTGTAAAGAGATGGAGGAGAAACAGAAACTTGAGTTACAGTCTAGGAATTTAGAAATGGAATTAAGAACACTGAGAAAGCTCTTGAAACAGGTATATTAAATAATGAATTAAACTCTTTGTCTTATTTTCTGCTTCTTTTCAATTGTATTCCGGTATGCCTAGAGAAGGAGGCGCTTTGTTCACGGAAGAGGCGCTGGATAACAATTGTCAAATTTTGAGAACAGTAGAGTACAGTTGGTTCACAATTGGGTTGTTCTTTTTTTTTTTGCTTTGCAGTTTATTATTCCTTTTTTCCTTTTTCAAAATTTAGGTTTCATTTGTATTTCAGGCAAAGCCTGACCTTTTTTTGAATTACTACAAAACATCCTGTATTTTGCCTTCTTAAATTTTCCTAAGAAAATTTAAATTTATTTATTTATAGGTGGATTATCATAACGGTGGGGAATCAAAAATGTTTTCAAGTATGCAAGGGAGAATGGGAAGATGTATTGCTAGCTCTGTTTTTTCTTAAGATGCAAGCAGTTTTATTGTATTACTGTAGGCTGAAGAGGAACGTGATGAAACACAGAGACAGCTCTCTCAGGAAAAGAGGGCCAGAGCCCTTCAAGAAGGAATTTTGAACAACCACCTTGGGAGACAAACGGAACTAGAAGAAGAGACAAGAAGATCTATAGGAAAAAAATCAGAGGTAAGCAGATTTTTTTTCTAATAAATCAAATTTCACCATGTTTGTTTTAAAGTCATAATAAATCTTACATAGCTTTTTCTGTTTCTTGATGGTTTATTTACTGTTTACCCGTGTAACTTACCTGGGTAAATACCTTTCTTGTTTTCTCTTATGTCTAAAAGTTCTGGAAAGCAGCATCACTCCTGTATGTACCTGAATTACTTGTGCAAGTAGGAAACTAATAGAAGACACTATTTACCCCGTTTCTTAACCTATCTGTTATTTTCCATTTCATAGACATTTTGTCATCGCTTTTTAGGCTTTCTAGCAGTGAAACACCTAGCTACCTATGGCAAGGTTGACCAGGAAGAAAGTTGTTTGACAGTGTTTGTGTTTCCATTGCTTTTTTTTTTAAAATTAGTTATTCCCTTATTGAACTTACTTCAAGTATGCCTTTCTTTGCCACCTCCACATAACTAAAATTTTATGATCGACTATCAGCAATGAATTCAACTCTCTGTAAGAGTCAGAGTAACTGGAGGAGAAAAAGCAATCATAAACACTGTATTAAAAAAGATCTTGAAAAGAGTTTACTGAATTTCCTAAAGAATGTGCAGTGCCTGGAAGCCTTTTTGTTCTTGGCTGTGCTGCCCAATAAATGTAGGGTGAATGTGTTCAAGTGGAAAAAAGTTATACATACAATAAAGAGGAAATATACAGGACTATTGCATTCCGGGGGTGATTGAGTCTTATAGCTAACTTTCAGTAATACAAAAGGATAAGTGTTCAGAAGACATTTGAGAAGGAAATTACCCTTTCTAGCCTTGTTTTTACCAGATCTGTAGCACAACTAATTCAACCTTAAAGGCAGTATTATAAAGGCATGCACATACAAGAAAGCGCTGTCATTTTAAAAGCTTTGGTTGCTGGTTTAAGGGGGGAAAAAAACGAAACTGTGTATTTGGGATGTTCATTTAGGTTTTAAGGATATGTTGCACTTCTGTTGTGTACGTACATTGTACATGTGCATGGGTTCACAGAGTAGCTTATTGCCTGAAACTTCATCTTTGAAGTCATGCTTCAGTACTAGAAATGTTAAAATGCAGTTTATTGCTGCAGGTTTTTTGTAGATTCATTTCCCAATTGGCTCTTTATTCATTTTCCCTGTCATTCAGGAATCCAGCACTGATAGAGAACAGGATCTGTTGTACAAGAATCAGTTACTACAAGATGAGATTGCTGTGCTAAGGCTAGAACTCACTCAAGTAAGACTTAGGCACCAGGAGGAACAAGGAAAATATTTAAAGGAAAATGAGACCTTGAAAGAAAAAAATGAAGCTCTCAAAAAGGAACTTAAACTGAACAAGGAAGCATTAAGACAAATGTTTTTTCAGTTCAACGCGGAGCTGGACTTAGTAAAGACAGAATCTGCAGTGCTGACTTCCAAACTTGAGCAGACGAACAAAAGCAAAGACAGACTAGAGACAGAAATTGAATCATTTCGTTCCTCCCTGAACGCTGCAGTTCAAGAACTTGAACTTCATTTGTCATCAAAAAGCAATGCTGAACGAAGATTTCCCAGAGAACGTGATGAATGCCTTTGCTTGCAAGTCGAGCTCCATCGTGACCTCTCTGACGTGCAAGAAACCAACAAGAGCTTGTCTCTGCAGCTGTGTAAAGCTAAAAGCAAAGCTAACAGGCTAGAAAATGAGCTTCACCAGTTGAAGCAAATGCTCAGAGAAAAAGCTTTGCTTTTAGAAATGACAAAAAAGAATTAAGTCAAGGCCAGTGTCGGGCACAGGAATGTGATCATGCTCGACAACTTGAGAAAGATCCAGTAAGCGAACCTGTAATAAAACAGGAGTCCTTGCAGGAGCGATTGGCCCAGCTCCAGAGTGAAAACCTTTTTACTCCATCAGCAATGGGAAGAGATGCAGAACAAGGGGATCATGAAAGAAAAAATAGTGGATTATGGGCAGGACCGTTTTAATGACATTTTCAACAAACTTAGAGCTGATACAGAAAAGCAAGTTTATCTAATAGAAGAGTGAAACAAGGATTTAAATGCCAAGTGTACTGATTTAAGGGAACAAGTCTTTAAATATGAGACTGACGTAGTAGAAAGACAGGTAAAGTATATGCGTAGAAAGAACAATTTAAAGTTTGTCCGTTCTTGAAATCAGTTTGTTCCTACAATGTATCCGGTGCAAGTTACATGCATGGGACCAAAGAATACTGATTTGTTCTGGTTTGTTATGTTTCCCTCGGAATTGCGGAAAGTTTTGGCAGCGGGGATATTAGTCCTCAGATCTAAGCAGAGAACAGAAAAAAGGTATCCAAGTCTAAGCTTTGATCAAGAAAGGTGATTCTTCTCTAGAACTTTTTTCCATCTATTTTCCTTAGTCCATGTTATGCCCTATAGAATAGTCTTAAGTATTGGATGGTTTTGATGTAAGTATTGCACTGATGACATGAATGAGAGTGGTATAAAAGGAGGAACCATCCAATACACGAGGGCTGAGAAATGAAGATACAGAGAAGTGAAGTGGTTGGGGATAGATTTATATGAAGCTTCTATAGAGGGGAAAAAATAGGTTCTCTGTAAGCTGCTATCAAGACTGAAGAGTATTAGTAATGTCCAGCTGTTGATTTCTGTATGTGTTTTGAGAGTTCTGAGGGGCCTGCCTGTTCCTCAAAGTTCATGTCAGACGGTGACCTTAAGCTTTCTCTTTTATGATGTGTAGCCACACTCCAGCAGTACTGTCAATCATTGTGAACTGTGACTTGCTTTGTATTCTTACTACCAAAATAATGGGTTCCTTTTGAAGATCATGTGAGAGAGTGTGTGTGTGTATATGTATATAGCTATATATATATATGAGCTATCCAGATTTTTGTAAACCTAATCTATCAGTATTTCTAAAACGAGCTGAGTAAGAAGACTACAAGAGGATGTGATTCAACATACCCTTAAAGTGTATCTCAAAGGAGCTTTCAGATATTTGTATTCATTTAATTGTATTTGTATAGTGAAGAAACAGAACAAAGAACGATCTAACACAAAGTCCTGCCTTCAGTCACCAGAGTAGTATTTGCAGTCAAACTGTGGCTCTTGGATCACAACAGATTTCTTTGGGTTTTGTTAGGAAAAAATACCCGATTGCAGTGTGTTCCTGTGTATTGTTCAAGGAAGAACAATACCTGAGCCTTTTTTATGTGTTAGGAAACAGAAATCCTCATGAACAGCTGCTGATAGTCAAAGGTGCTCAGCTGAGAAAGATGACGAGAGGTCATCATCTGTGCAGATGCCTGCTGGTGGCAGGCAAAATTTCATACTTTTGGGTTCAATCTAGACAGGTCTAATTGTATAACAAAATAAGTTAAAGGCGTATTTCATGTTCTTAGAACTTTCTTCATGCTAATTTAACTGTTTCGTTAGGGCATGTTTGGACAACTGCAGCAGGAGCAGTGCCCTCGATTAAAAAAAAAAAGCCCAGAACTGCTTTGTGCAAGGAAGTATGTAAACTCTGCCTATCAGCATTGCTGCTTTGAGCAACTGAATTGTTCTTCAGTTATCCGACAAGCCGACACGCTGCCCATCAAATGAGAACCAGAACGTATGCCATTTGCAAGATGGGGCAGCCATAAGCTTTCAACCACTTTCCAGCAAGATCAATTCAAGCAAGGTGGTGTATTCATGGATCTTCTCCTCTGCAGAGCCATGAAGAAAACATGAACCGCACTCCCCAAAGGCAAAGGAGCAAACTGAGGGAGAGCAGCTCACTGGCGCCTTTCAGAGCTTCAACAGTCTGGAGAAACGGGAAAAACACCCATGCAAAGATAAACAGCAGCCAAGAAGCACTTTTATAAAATTTATATTGGGGCCTGTTCCAGATCTCAGAATGACTTTATTGCTTTGCATGACTATTAGACCAAGGCCTAAAGTGGAGTGATAGCTTCTGCTTGCCGGGGCATGGTAAGATCACTCAAACGAGTGACCTGAGGTTAAAAAAGTGCTCCATTTCAGTGACACTCCCCAAGCTGCTTTCACCACCAAACAAAAAAAGATTTGCTTTCTCCAGTATGGTGGGAATGATGCCATAAAGTCGGTCAGGGAGAAAAACCCTCTAAGCCTTGCTTGCAAGTTTCAGAAGGCCGGCATTCTTTATGGCAGTGCTGGGAGCACGGGGGAATGTTTCCTCTGAGCGTGCTCACCCAGTTCCTCGAGCGTACGCACTATGGACAGCAGAGCACTTGCACACTCATAGCGCATTACACATGCATTTTCAGTCAGGCACGGGATGGGTTACAAGTTGCTTGCTTTAATGCAAACGAGCACACACCCTCAGACAGCACTGCTGAGGTTTTTTACTAGCTCCCCGTGCTCCCCAAGCGGGGCCTTGCCCTCTCTCGGGGGGTATCTGAGTCAGAGGTCACGATCTCCCCCTCCAACAATTACCTTTGTCCGAATTCCAACCAACATTCTGCGGATCGCAGCACTCTTATCGGCTTGTCTCCTCCTGCGACCACAACGTCCTCACCCGGAGGCTCTTTTTTCCCCCACCCATTCTTTGTTCCCCATCCTTCCCAAGGCTGACTCCCTGCATGAGAGGTCCCTTAATTCGTCACTTCTAACAGCTTTAGAGAGTCAGCTTGGCCTAACCTTTGTGCGCAGGTGTGTTTAACGTAGAGCTACACAGCAAATCAGAGCGTGGTAACTGGGGAGCTCAGACATCTTGTCCCTTTGCCGAGCCAGCAGCCTTCCCTTAACAGAATCCCTGGACATAAATGTATATACGGTGGAATCTATACAGTGGCATCAAACGTCCCGCCAGACACCACATCCGTCCCTAAAATCCTTCCCCCCAAACAACCCTGAAAGACTTCCCTTGACCCCCTCCTCCACCCCAGGCTGTTCCTGAAATCATCCCCCACCTCCACCTCCCCGCCCTGGCCCTAAAACATTTCCCCCAGACCCTGGTCCAGCCCTAAAGTCCCTCCCCCAACCTCCGTCCAGCCCTAAAGTCCTTCCCCCAACCCCCTGGTCCTTCCCTAAAGGCCTCCATCAAACCATCCCTAAAACCCTTCCCCCAGACTCCCCACTCTGTTCTCTAAATAACACACACCCCCCCACCCTACCCCACCCCCGATTTATCAATACACACCCCCCCACCTGCCTCCACCTCCCCCACCCCCCATACACCCACTCCCACAAACACACATCCTTGCCCCACCCCCCACCCCCACACACCCTGGTCCATCCCCACCCGTCCCTCCCTAAACCCCTTCCCCCGCCCCCTCCCCTACTCCCGTCCCTCTGTCCCTGGCATGGCCCAACTGCCCAGCACCACCAGACCACTCTGGCCCAAACACCGCAAGGCAATGGTTCCCACCTGACAATAGCCAGTCGAGGAACATTTTTTTTTTTCCTAAATAAAGACATTTTTGCTTCATATGCTGCCCACTACACCAAATTATGTCTTGCTGACTGACTGGATACCCAGCAAAGATGAACTCCACATCAAATCGATCAAACATATCAATCATTGAAACATATCCAAGGCAGTTTCTTGTATTATAATACAGGAAAATAGCATGCAATATGATAAAAGGAAACAGCAGTAGCTATTGTGAGCGATATGATAAAAGAGCAATAGGAGCGAAGCACCAAATTGTCACTGCAAAGCCTTAACGAGACTAAGGAAAGGAGACATCGCCAATTCCAACCCCAACATCACACAGGACCACCCTTTATCTGGGAGCGCCCTTGCAGCCGGCACCAGCAGTCTCTCGGGACCTGGGAAATTCCCCTGGAGAAGGTGCCAGAAAGGAATCCTCTTGCTGCTTCTCAACCTGCCCTGGCAGACATATGACGCACATCATAAAAGTTCTGCTCCCTGCTTTCTGTGGTGAAAAATTGGCACAGCACATTTACACCCATACAGAACCAAAAAACATGGCTTGGGAAAGCGCAGCACTGTTCCCCTGGAGAGGGTTCCAGGCAGGAATTCTCTTGCTGCTTCTCACCCTGCCCTGGCAGCCATGTCAGGCACAGCACAAAAGTGCTGCTCCCTGCTCTCTGGGGTGAGAAAATTGACACAGCACATTTGCAATAATACACAGATTTGGACACCCGGTCATTCTATTCATAATAGATCTAGGGGGATCTAGGTGGAATAGACCTTTCCATTTTCTTTCTTCAACGATTTCCTGACTTGATGGCCTCCTTCCCTCCTTCAGGTGCCCACCTTTTCTTTTCTAGTTAGTCAGACTAGATGCCTTTCTCAACACAAACAGAGCATTGCCATTTATTTATTTATTGATTGATTGATTGATTAAGACCTTGTGCTGTTTCACAGGTGCAGCAGCTGTTTCTTGGCTTTCTCCACACCCTGGGCTGGGCCCCTGATGCTCACGGTGTCACTGCCAGAGCCCTTGGTGGGGAAGTGGATGTGGACTCCACCACACTCCTTGACGATGGAGCAGACGAAGCGGCCTTTGGCACCAATGAGGGAACTGTGCAGTTTGGAAGGAATAGAGACCTCCACCTCTGTGCTGTTGGCCTAAGGGAGGACAGTACCAGCCTCTTGAGTCAAGCTGCAGAAATGTGTTTGCACCCACTCTGCTTACCCTCTGACTCCCACCTTGCTAGGAGCTTTATACAGCTGGAAGAAATGCCTGAGCAGAGGGCTTGGAGACTGGCTACTCCTGACAGGAGCAGTCACAGACTTTGGTTTACGAGTCACGAACAGACCGACACGTTTGTCTCCACCCTGCCCTCATCCATTACAACCACGTCTGTATCTGTGTCTTCTAGCAACATTGTCAAGTCCCTCAACCGCAAAAGGCCAGTCGCTTCACTTACCAGCTCCTTCTGGATGGCAAGAATCCTGTGGCGAGCAGCCTCACAGTTTGCCCTCTTGCCTGTGATAACAATTGTCTCCGAGCTGCTGTTCTTTGCTGGGAGATCAATTTTGGTGTTGCTTTCTTTACGGATCTGCCACAAAGAAAAAAAAAATCATCTCAGAAGTGTCCCATGTCAGAAGAAAAGCCCTTGCAGGCTATATTTGACATCACCAATGAGCAGGAGAGAGCATCCAGTGGGCTTTTGCTGCAGGCAGCGATCATCACGAGCACTTGAGTTAGGAGCAATATCTCACCTTCTTGATGTTGGCACCTCCTTTCCCTATGATGTTCTTGTGGAACTGTTTGCAGATGGGGACAGAAATAGAAAAGCTGTTTTCAACCTAAGGGAGAAAGGAAGGGAGAACTGAAGATTACACTGTCGTGGCAAGGGAGGCCTGACTTCAGGAACTCTGATAAACGAGCTTTTGAAAATAGGCTTAGACCCAAGGAAGTTCTCTATACGAGGGACTTGTAAGACTAAACAAAGGCAAGGACGTTCCCCTATAGCCTTCACATAACAGGTACTACCCCCTGCCTCCATTCAGCCAAAACAGCGTCGACAGCTCCCTCCTCTTGAGGTGTTTTAGCTCTACCCAAGCCAGTAGAGCTCTGCTTTGCCCCAGGGTTATCCAGGCACGTAGGAGGGAACAAGCACTTCTGCTATTAAGCAGAGCACAAGCATTCCTCTGCTTTGAGAAGAGAGCATTGTGCTCATGAAACATTGAAAAGACTTACTTACATGCCTCTCCAGCTATAACAAAGAGAATCCTTCCTTCTCTGCAGCAAAAAAATGAATGCTGACTTTTCAAGAATGCTATGGATGAGTTTCATAACCAAGGGGTGTCATCCACCTGCCACACAATTTGTCTTCTGCAACCTCGATTAAGCATGTCAAGACATCCTATGGATGTGATAAACACCTCATCACCTCTGCTCTGTTGCCCCTTCTTCCCCCAGTTTCTTACTGGAACTAGTAACTCCAGCTCACCAGTTCCTTGACCATGGCTTCAATCTGTTCCTGAGCCACATGCACATCTTCCGTAGGTCCTTCCAAAGTGATGTTATCCTCTCCTCCAGTGAATTTGATGTGAACCTTGAGGTGAAAGACAATGAACCTCTTAAGAATTTGCCAAGATCCAAGCCAGGCCAATGCTCTTGGTCAGGCCTACACCATCGATCCCTGCCACTAAGAGATGTGCTCCTTCCCAAAAAGCCCAAACCAAATCCCCACAATTTTACGAGTCAGTAACTTAACGATTTCGGCCATATGGCAGTGCCTAGAGCCCAAGGCTCTGGTGCTGTCCCAGTTTCTGCAAGGGCTTTGGAGAAGTTTACTCATCTAGCCTTTATCTAGATACCGTCTAACTCACCAGGGAGAAGCCTCGCTGCACTCGCCATTTCCAGGTATCCTACTACATCAGTTCTCAAAACAGCACCACATAAAGCTTCCTTGGAAGGGCTCAACCCATGACAATAACATAGGATGAGCAGTGTTTGCAGCAGTAAAAGAGAGGGTTCCCTTGAACAGCAAAGATCTGTGTCATTTCCCCCTGGGTTTACCCACGCTAGAAGACACCTCTCTCTTCCGTGACAAGTGATCTGGACTAAACCTTTTTCTACGCCGGGGGTGCTAAGCTAACCAGCTCATCCATACCTTTGGCATCTGCTGAGTTATTTTGGCCAGGTTCTGTCCTTTCTTTCCGATAATGAAACGATGAAGCCAAGAGGGGGCAGAGACCGAGGAGACGGTAAAACTGTTGGCCTGAGAGACAGAAAAACAGAGAAGCTGTTTGATGGACAAACTGGGAGAGGCCTTCACAACAATTCAGTTCCAATTCCCATGCTGCACCTCCGGTATTGACTTCTAAGCTGCACCTCTAATGGCCCAAGAGAGAGCACCCCCGCTACACCTGTCAGTGCTCACAAATGTATCTTCGCGGGACCTTCAAAGGAGGCCTAGCCCATCTTGTCAGTACCTTTGCATAGACTTCAGTCAATGCTTGCCCAAGTTTCTCAGGCTTGCCTCGCAGTATCAGCGTCTCCGAGCTACTGTCAGTGGGTGGGATCTCGACAGAGACTCCAGTCTTCTCCAAGATCTCCTGCAGGGAATTCCCCTTGGGGCCGATGACATACTTGTGCTGGGACTTCTTCACCTCCACTGCAAGAGTAGTAGTCTTCTTTTTCTGTAGGGGCAGAGACACCGAGGCATCAATCACAAGGGGGCGGGGAAGGACAAGAGCGACAGGAAGAGGCACAAGATGCAGTCAAACTCTGCACCCAGCAAAGAGCAAAGCCAAGCTGAGCACAGTGGCTCGGCAGCACCCTAGCACCCCTTGGACCCCTGCCTACAGAAAGCCTTGTGCTCAAAAATTCACAGGGCAAGTACAAAACTAGCATGCTGGGTCAAGCTCCCTGGGACACGGCATGCAAGAGACCACACACACACACAGAGGCATGTCGTTGTCGTCGTCCCCGCCCCCCCGTTGGACAACAGGGTTCAACTCCCAGCCGTCTCCCAGGCAGTGCTGTGATGCAACACTGTGCAGGCTATAAGCCGATTGTTGAAATCCAGACCGGTACAAATACAGACCTAACCACGAGGAGAAACAGCCCAGCAACCCACAACAAGGATATTCACAGCAGCGTTGGCTGTGGGAAATAAACTGGAGTGACATTCACTCTTCAGCAACTTCTGCTTATGTAGCAACTTTGATACTGTCAGCTGGCCACCACTGTAGACTTCACGCTTCTTTCCTTCCTTAGTAGCCCCGGTGTGAACAAGAGCCAGGGGAGCTCTTGGTGGCCTGCTAATTCCCACGATACAGAAAAGCCAGAAATCTGTCACCTCCCGGATAGTATCAGCCCAGCTCCCACTCTGCCGAGTGAGGAAACGGTAGGATTCGGGGTCAGGTACTGCAAGGGCTGCTGAGCCAGATGCAACCGAGGGATGCACAAAAGTAGAACAAGAAGGGAAGAGTGCCTAGGAGCGGGTGCCAGGGGAAGGTGGGAAGCTTTATGGACCATCCGTACCTTCTCCTCATAGATCTTCTTAACGCGAGCCACAGCCTGGGCTAGTTGCTCCTTTTCTCCGGTGAAGACTATCTCGGTCTTGTTGACACTGGGTGGAGGAATGTCGATGCGCGTCCCTGTGTCCTGCATGAGCTCCCTCACCAGCTTGTTGTAAGGGCCAGCAATGAAAGGGTGGTACACTTTCTCCACTTCCAGCCGCTCCACGGCACGCTTATCCTGGAAGAGCCCACAACAGACCTTGGTGGGAACTGCCCTCTATATTACAGTCTCTGCCAGGCACAGCTAAGCTCCCAGGGGTGTCCTGCCTGACACTCTGGCCCAAGCAACCTTCTCAGTTTGCGGGCTTGTAGATCTCCACCTCTTTCAATCTACAAATACGGTTGCTGCTGCTGCTCCTTGTTTACGATATTCACCCCTGTGATCTCCTGCCTTATCCCAGCTGGCACCTAAGACGCTTCACTTCAACTATCAAATGCTTGTTTGGGCTTCAGAGATGGACAAAACGCAGCACAAGAAGTTTCAGGACCTGGCAGCGGTGCTCATACAGCCGGCGAGTGGCACAGTATACGTCTCCGTTCAGGCTAACGTTAGCCACTGACTCTAGCCACGGTGGCTACAAACTCCGACTATACCGTGGGGAAGCAAAAAGGCTGACCAGCTAATGCCATGAGAGAGATCACAGTACTGAGGTACCTGCTCAGCGGAGATAAGCAGGATCTCGTGCCGGGCCTTCTCAATCCCTTCTTTAGTGCCGCTGATCTTGATCTGGTTGCTGGGGTCATCTGGGCGGGGGATCTGCATTTTGGTTGCAGTTTTGAGCTTCAGGTCCTGCAGCTTCTCACCCTTCTTTCCAATGACAAAACGGTGGTGCTCCTTGGGGATGGCAACTGTCGCTGAAGCCTGCAGCAGAAGAACCAAGCATCTGTGAAAAGCCTTGCCTGCACTGGCAGATCCACAGGAACAGAGCCAGGGAAAGCCAGGTAGACGCTGCTCAGCGGTACTGCTCCTCAGAGCAAACACAACGCCTTCCCAGCACATTCTGTCTGAGGGCTGACACTGTACCGGTTGATCTACAGTGCCTCCATGCCATGGTAGCGGCCTGGGTGAATGACCTGAATCCCCGCAGCAGCACAGTCCTAAGTGCACTTGTATCAGCTTAACATGCTTCTATATGCAAAGGGAAGAGTATGTTTTGGGAAAGGCAGTATCAGCGGAAATACTGTAACCAATAGCCCATCTTGATTTTCTTTGACAAGGTGTGAACCGCACAGGGGGGCTTATCTGGGATGGCTCTGCACTCTGATAACAGCTGTAAAATCCAGGGTTACAGATCTCTCTTCCAATAGGCCGTACCCTCTTCAGAAGCAGCTTAATGTGCATTGGGAAAAAAAGACTAGCTACCTGACCGAGAGCAACTGCCCTTATCCTACCAAAGAAAAAGTTACCATTGTTACTGGAGAGCGGCGGGGAGGCGACTGGGCGACCGCCCCCCGCAGCCCTGTCCCCTCGGGGGTGGCCCCGGCCCTCCCACCAACCCGCGGGGCAGCCGCCACAGACGGGGGAGCGCGACGTGACTCAGGGCTTTGGTTCGCGCCCTGGGTGCTGCCGGAGCACTCCCCGTTGCCGGCGCAGTGCGGGGCGGCCACTGCGTGGGGGAGCGGCTGGGGAGGCCGGCAGGCTGGGCGGGTGCAGGAGGCCGGTGGGCCGAGCCCCTCCGCGCAGCCCCCGCACCCCCGCTCGCTGCGGAGGGTTGCCCTGGCGGCACGTGGGCCACACCACGCCAATGGGAAAGGCCGAGACCACAGAGTGCAGTCGGGTGCTCGCTGGACATCCCGCTTGCGGAGCCCGTCTCTCTGCTGCCGCTGTCTTGTTGGAGGCAGCGCAACCCGCCCGGCCGCAGAGACGGGCCCGCACCCTCCTCCCGCTATAGCTGAGGCTATACCCCCAACCCCCACCGCCCGCCCCGCGCGGCCAGTGCCACCGCGTGCCCCGGGACCGGCCTTACCTCTAGTAGGCCCGCAGCTAAGCCTATGCTGGGCACGAGGCCCAGGGGCCTGCCGCCATCGTGGCCAAGGAGAGAGATGTGTGTGACCTCCCAACATACGGGTGGTCCCTCCCCTGTGTGCCCTTTGTCAGCCGGTTGCTAGGGGAAGAGCCCGACTCGTTCCCATAGCAACCGACCAAAGGGCACATGGGGGCGGGGCCACACCTGTGTTGGCAGGTCACGCACTTCTCTCCTCTTCACCAAGATGGTGCCCCGGGACCGGCTTCACCTCTCGTAGGCCTGCAGCGAAGCCTGTGCTGGGCACGAGGCCGAGGGGCCCGCCTCTTCCCGCCAGCTGTGCGCGTGGGAGCGGCGGTCGGGGTCGCTGGCTGCGCGAGGCGCGGGGCAAAGGTGAGGAGACGCGGCGGGAGGGGGGCGGCCAGCGGCGCTGCCCTCCCTCGGCGGGGCTCGGGGGTCTGCCTGCGTGGCCCCCGTCTGGAGGGGCGGTGCAGGACAGCCCCTTCCCCGGCTCTCCGGGAACTCTCCGGGAAGCCCCTCTGGGGTGCTGAGCAGGTGCTGGTGAGGAGGAAGCAGCCGAGGGGAGCTGCGGGGTGGGGCACACACACACCCCCCACCACCACCCCCATACCCACAAACACCCCCGCCCACCCCGGTCCATCCCTAAAATCCTTCATCAGTTCCCACCCGTCCGTCCCTAAACCCCTTCCCCCGCCCCCTCCCCTACTCCCGTCCCTCTGTCCCTGGCATGGCCCAACTGCCCAGCACCGCCAGACCACTCTGGCCCAAACACCATAAGGCAATGGTTCCCACCTGACAATAGCAAGTCGAGGAACCTTTTTTTTCCTAAATAAAGACATTTTTGCTTCATATGCTGCCCACTACGCCAAATTATGTCTTGCTGACTGACTGGATACCCAGCAAAGATGAACTCCACATCAAATCGATCAAACATATCAGTCATTGAAACATATCCAAGGTAGTTTCTTGTATTATAATACAGGAAAATAGCATGCAATATGATAAAAGGAAACAGCAGTAGCTATTGTGAGCGATATGACAAAAGAGCAATAGGAGCGAAGCACCAAATTGTCACTGCAAAGC
Source organism: Falco biarmicus (assembly GCF_023638135.1). Classification (NCBI taxonomy): domain Eukaryota; kingdom Metazoa; phylum Chordata; class Aves; order Falconiformes; family Falconidae; genus Falco; species Falco biarmicus. The sequence continues at coordinate 9,985,690 of NC_079303.1, read as the reverse complement.
CTTAACGTGACTAAGGAAAGGAGACATCACCAATTCCAACCCCAACATCACACAGAACCACCCTTTATCTGGGAGTGCCCTTGCAGCCGGCACCAGCAGTCTCTCGGGACCTGGGAACTTCCCCTGGAGAAGGTGCCAGAAAGGAATCCTCTTGCTGCTTCTCAATCTGCCCTGGCAGACATATGACGCACATCATAAAAGTTCTGCTCCCTGCTTTCTGTGGTGAAAAATTGACCAAAACCTTTTGCGCTCATGCAGAGCCAAAAAAATACATTTTAGGAAAGCGCAGCATGGCTCCCCTGGAGAAGGTGCCAGGAAGGAATTCTCTTGCTGCTTCTCAACCTGCCCTGGCACCCATGTGAGGAACAGCACAAAAGTTCTGCTCCCTGATTTCTGTGGTGAGCAAAATTGACACGGCACATTTGCAATAATACACAGACCCAAGAAGTCACCTTGGAAAAGTAAAAGCGCAACACTGCTCCCCTGGAGAAGGTGCAAGGAAGGAGTTCTCTTGCTGTTTCTCACCCTCCCCTTGCAGCCATGTAAGGAACAGCACAAAAGTGCTGCTCCCTGCTTTCTGCTCTGAGAAAAAGAAAATTGACCTCTCATACCTGGAATCATTCACATTCCAAAAGAAGCCACCTTGGGAACATGCAGCCCTGCTCCCCTGGAGAAGGTGCCAGGAAGGAATTCTCCTGCTGCTTTTCACCCTGCCCTGGTAGCCCTGTCAGGCACAGAGCATAAATTCTGCTCCCTGATTTCTGTGGTGAGCAAAATTGGCCTCTTTTCATTGGCAATCATGCACAGCCCAAAGAAACTCACCTTGACAAAGTGCAGCAGTGCTCCCTGGAGAAGGTGCCAGGAAGGAATTCTCTTGCTGTTTCTCTCCCTGCCCTTGCAACCATGTGGGGAGAAGCACAAAAGTTCTTCTCCCTGCTTTCTGTGGTGAGAAAATTGACTCGAACCTTTTGCACTCATGCAGAACCAGAGCTCACCCGGTGAAAGTGCAGCACTGCTCCCCTGGAGAAGGTGACAGGGAGGAATTCTCTTGCTGCTTCTCACCATGCCCTGGCAGCCATGTGAGGCACAGCACAAAAATTCTGCTCCCTGCTTTCTGTGGTGAATGAAATTGACCGGTTTAGTTGTACTCGTGCAGAGACAAGACTTTTCTTACTCGAAAGCAAAACCAGAAAGCCACACAGGCTTGGGAATCCTCTTGTTCTTCTGCGTGGCTGGTGACTTCCCATGGCTTTTCCGCAAGGCAGGAGAAACAACCATGAATTTGGAAGCCCGCGTAAATTCAAGTACACTTAGTCCTCTGACAGTCACTACTTATGGGCCAGCAGTCCTCTCACCCCTCCACAGATCTGCCTCTTAGTCCTCTAGCAGTCATCCTCCATGGAGGGACCACAAGTCCTCCATACCTACCTACCAACTCACCAGAAATGAGTCAGACCACATCAGAAGTAACACTGCCTGACCTGCAGGAGATATAGAAACCATCGTTACTGGTTGACAAGACAGAAAAAACACCACCATCCACCAGACAGCAGAAAAACAACCAGAAGAAACATTGTATACAAACCAAAGGCCCCCATCCAAACCCTGCAAAGGCCAAAAAGATGAAAAAAGGCACTCTCCACATAAAAAAACCAAACCAAAACCACACAAAGAACACATAATAAGATCACACTACCATAACCCCAGGAACTCAGAGCCAACAAACCCAGATTCTGTCCATAACAATAACACGCTTTAACGCTTCACTCGCTTAACCTCTGGCATACCACAACCTTGTCGCCCCCAAACCCCAGCACGCTGTAGCCCTAAGGCAACACAAAATGGAACACAAAGTCCCTGAAGATCTCCGCCAGGGCCTTCAAATGGTCCCTGACCTCAGGCATCGCAACCTTGAAGTGGGAGCCAGGTGGAGGCACCAGAACATCACCGGCACCCATCTTCACACCCTGAAACAGTGCCTGGGATAAACGCTCCTGGGCAGAAAGACTGAGGCACTCGGAGGCTTTGAACCGGCTGGCCACAGTCACAGGGCTTGAGCTCATCATTTCTGTGTCAGAGCCACCAGGCAGGTGGCCCCATCCTCCCAGAGAGACCGCTCAGGGCACCTGTACCCAGCTCCAGGGGGCTGGACACACAGCCTCGGATCCATGGGGGGAGGGGTGCTTTAATCCTGGGAGCAGGATTTGTAACAGTGCCCCTGAGGAGGAAAGCCTCCTCAGGCCTGGAAGCCTGAGAGACATCCCTGTGCTGCTCCACACGTCACCAAAAGCAGGGGCTGAGGAAGGCTGCTTTGGGGCCCGTCGAGGGAACCAGCTCCCCTGGGCTGCTCTGCGGCCACCGGCTGCCGTTGCTGTCGCGCGGGTCTCAGTGCTGCTCTGCAGTCGGCCGTCACCTCCCCGCGGGACACTCCCCAGCGCAGCACACGTCTGCACTGGCTCTCCCTGGGCACAAAGATCACAAGCGAGGGATGGGCTTGGCTTTGCCCCCAGTCCCAGGCTGCCACCAGAGAGACCTGCCACCCCCGCCCCAGCTGTGCGATGTGGGCACCACGTGCAGCTGCAGCTGTGGGTCAGGGCAGCTGTGGGCAGGGGGCAAGCCCCGTGGCGGTGCCCCCGGCGCTGGCAGCAGGCAGAGCTGGGGGAGCGAGGGGCAGCCCAGGGCAGCCGGCAGCCGGCGGCGGGGCCCGGCAGGGTGCAGCACCCTCAGCAATGCCCGGCTCCTTGCGCCTCGGCCCCAGGGCTGCAGCGCAGGGCTGGCCCCAGCCGGGGCTGGGCTGGGAACAGCCAGGCAGGGCCCCTGGCACCCCGGCACGCACCTGCTCCCTGCGTGGGGCGGCCTGGTCCTTTGCAATCGACCCCGTGGCACCCAGAGAAGGGCCCTGCCCTGGGCCTGAGCCATCTCTGCAGGCAGGAGGCCTTCCTCGGCATCCGTCCCTCAAATCCCTCCCTCCGGCCCCCACGATCCGTCCCTAAAACACTTCCCCTCGCCCCCAGTCCCTGCGAGCGGGGAATCCGCCTCCCCAGCTTTGAGCCCGGGCGGCGCAAGCCCCCCCAGGGCTCACCCTGCCATCCATGTGGTTCCTGGAAGAAACACCATCCCACCATGCCCGCAGGCAAACCGCTATCCCTATGGACACAATGGGGGCAGCCGGCACGGGGCGGGGGGGGGGGTGTCACTCTCGGGGCTATTCTAGTGAGCAACACTCAGAGAGGCCAAAAACTGGAGTGCAGGGGTGATGCCGGCATTACAGCCGGCTGCAAGCGAAAGGCACTCAATGGGCATGGGCGCTGCTGGGAGGGAAAGCGCCACGTCAGGACGGTCGGGAATCTCGGCTGGCTGGGAGGGAGCTCCATCGAGCGCTCAGAGTCGAGGCTTGAGATCCTTGCAGCCACGGAGGTTGTTGCACGGAGAGCTGCGCTAAGCAAGGCTGGTTTATCACTTTGGCTGCAACACGAGCGTGCTGCACCCATGCATGTGTGCTTCCCCTGAGCCGACAGAGAACTTTCTCTCCTGGGCTCTGTTCCCTCTGGGACAGCGGCTGTGAGCGAGGCAGGGCTGTCAGATATGCACAGCAGGGGTCGAGGGGCTCAGAACGGATAAACCCCCCGGCCTGCGCCCGGCCCTGCCCCTCTCTTACAGCCTCCATGGCAGTTCCCCTGCAGCTGAGTAGAACCATCAACGCTCTGTCTTCAGTGCAGTTTCTTGTACATAGAAAAAGGGGACAGCACAAAGCGTGAAGCAAAGCCAAGAAGGTGGCACCTGATTTTAAAAAGAATACATTCAGTACATCACAAAAAAATGCGGTGGAACTCACTCTTCCAATTGGGTTAGGCAGGAGGAAAATGGATTTGGAAAGCTCACTTCAAGCTATAAGGTGGCTACTGAACACAGACTCTCCCGTGCATGTCCTGCACATTGGTTCCGCGCCTTGGACATGCCTGCGGTTTCCCTGAAGCACCCTCTCTGGGTTACTCTTCCAAAGGGGTTCCTGGGACATCTGCATAGGGAAGCTGCCTGAAGCAATCACCGTTTGTTATCCTGTCAGGTTTCAGCCAGGGCAGATAGCCTGTGCATGCAGGGACTACAGACTTTTTCTGTAACTACAGACTTTTTCTGTTAACACACTGATCTTGCAGAGAAGTCATGCACTGTGCAATTAAAAACAGAGAACAGTGCGAAACTAGTTTTGGCCTTCAAGGCATTTCTGACCTAATTACATTGAACTTTATTTGCTCAGAAGGCCTTTAAAATTGCTCCAGTTGAAGGCAGTTTCCTGATCAGCTCTGGGTTCAGACTAACTCCTATACACCTACAGCCGTCCAACTCTGAAAAGTCACACAAGGACCCCCTACATCACCCCAGCTTTGAAGTGTCACTTCCAGTGCCTCCCTCTGGGCTAGAAGCATTTCCTTCCTGCCCCAAACGGAATTTCAAAGCTTCAGAGACACCCTTTGGAGAGCCTGCCCCACCTCTCAGCACCACGAAGACACAGGTGCTGACGCCCAAAGGCACTTCCAAGTCCTGTCCCTGCCTTCCCCGCAGAACCCTCCACCTCCGAACTCTCCCCAGCCCCGGAGAAGGGGCAGGGATACCTCGCTGTGCTGGAAGCTGGGACAGCGCGAGGCAATTCAGCATCCTACAGCCGGATGGCCTCAACGTTCGGGGCCAGCAAAGCACCCTGCCCTGCGCACTACTGCAAAAGCAGGCTGAAGAAGGTTGCCATCCTACCAGAGCTGGAAGGGGAAGAAACTGCAGTGAATATCACAGCAGGTACGCTGCCTGCAGCTGTTAGGTGCTACCGCTCAACGCCGTCCCAGGTAAGGAGTGCCGACACTTTCCTCAGCCTCACAGACCCCCTGCGAGCCCAGGGACCTGGCCTCACTGATTTAGGGCTCCCATAGACGGGAATTTGCTCTCCGAGGAAATGCAGTCATTGCAATCAACCTTTCCTCCCCAAAACATCAGCTGGAATGTGGATAACTGGCTAGCTGAAAAGGGTCACATAGACATAGTCCAGCTGGCTGGACAAAAATGCACATGGCTCTCAGCTTATCTGAAGTAAAGCAAAAATACACTGTCCTTGGCTGTTCTTGTTACACAATAACAGGAAGATTGCGGTGGGAAAAGAATGTTGCAGGTGGGAACAGAAAACTACAGAAGAGAAACAAGGGGCGGGCTTGGTATTTAGGCAACTAACCAATAATGAGCTTAACTTTTGTAATATGTATAAGCTAATTATAGCAAGGTATAAAAGGTGACTGTGAGAAACAATAAACGAAGTCTGCTGATCACTCATATTGAGTGACTGTGTCTTCCCTCCGTCGCGACAAATGGCGCCCGAACATTCAATTGCTGAAGTTCAGCATAAAAATCGTATCAAGCAGGATTCAACACACGCTGGATCACTCAACAGAAGAGTTGGCAAGGACATTGCCAAGAGATGCCAGACACGACTGGGTATCTGTTTTGGTGGTGAACGCCTAGATCTGGAAATCCCAGAGGGAAGCTGTACAGGGATTTACAAGGTCCTGCCTACGTATTTCCACAGTGAAAAGCAGCAGCCTGCTTGAATAGCATCCTGGAAGCTTCCATAGCCTTGCCAGGCTTTGGTAGGAGCCTCTTGGACCTTCACGCTTCCCAGGAGAAAGAGCAAAGAGCCTTCTCTTGACCCCTGTTTTCCTGGGGAAGAAACTGAAGCAACTCAGGTGCACTAAGGCAGATGGCAGGTCTTTGCTGCGTTCTGGACCTCAGCTCCTGCACCAAGACCTCTGGGACCAAGCAACTCGGAGCTAACTACCAGCCAGCTGAACTGGTTTCCTTGCAGGTGCAGTGTCCAAAATGCATTACCTTCTCCAGTTCAGCAAACTGGAAAAACAGTGACTGTCTTCTCAGACCAACAGGAACAGTACAGGCTGTCCACGACACAGCACACATCGGGCGCTTGACCAGGAGACTGCCCAAATACCACGTGCTTGTGGCCTCCCAGGGAATGGGTATATTTGGCCAACAGGGCCACATAACCATTTCAGAAGGTGCTGAGGATTAAGGAGGTTGCTGGTAGCTACTACAGCATGCTAGAGCACTTTCCAGGAGATCTGAGAGAGACAAAGCTCTAGAAAAGGCTCCCAACCCACGCACCAGGTATTTGCTACATCTTTTGCCGGTGCACCCATTGGCATTCTGGTTTGGGGCTAAAGTGTAGTTTTGAAGCCGCTGCCAGCTCATCTCCACTTACAAGCTCATTCTGCTGAAGAATATTGGATCCCAGGGACCAGATCAAACCTACTGGAGAACCAGGTCCTGGACCACACCCTGTTTTTCTCAGGGTCTCGATACCAATTGCTTTGATCTACAATCTCTGATTGCACTTGCTACTCTAGACAAAGCTGCTGATAAATTCTTAAATGTCTCTTCCACCAGCTCAGAGCTTGCCCATTTCTTAACACTGCCCTTGGTCTGCAGGAACTGAGCTCCTAGAGCTGTCGTCTGCCCCGCAGGATCTTCCACAGCCCGAGGGCAGTCCAGCTGCCTTCTTACAATTGCTCCTTCAGTCTAACAGAATCAGTCTTGCACGACTGTGCTCTGAAGACACCGTTGCACTATAAAACTCCACTCCGCAGCTTGCAGGGTTTTAGCAGAGGTTGCGCCATGCTTCAAACACTATAATCAACAGCAAAACCCACGTGCCCTGCCCATCTCCAGCCACGGCAGCAGCACGGCAGCTCAGGTGCTCCGGTTCCTTTTTGTCGCTGTTTCCCAACTATATTATCACGCCACAGTGTTTTGCACAAAAAAAGATGAGCTCCCTACCTCTGCGTGCTGATGCAGTAGCGGGCCTCCCGGTTACCAACATTGCGAACCAGCAGCGTTTTCTGGGTGCTGTACTTGACTGGACAGGCTGAGAAGTTCACCTGGTCGGGGAAGTCCAGGATAGCTCGGGCACCTATAGCTCGGATTGGCACAACAAACTTCTCCCTTTCTGTGATGCAGATGAGCTCGTGGAAATAATCCTGCAGGGAAAGAAACAATCTCAGCACAATGCTTTTAGTACTTTCCCCATGGCAGAAGGAAAATTGCTGTTTTCTAGGACTGTAGCAGTATCATTCAGTAACGCAACAGTACTTTTTACCTTCATGACCTTTCATTCCAGTAGCATGACTTGCACACAGTTGTTAACTTGCAAAGAAGAAACAAGCCCACTGATTCACCCGCTTTCGCAGCAAGCTGGCAGCACCACAATTATCTGATGCTTTGATTCCGAGGCACCAAAACAGAGTCGCTTCACGCAAGGGATCACAGCACTAATGGAACCTGCTTCAATCGCCACTGCAGACTGTTGGAAGCACCACTGAGAACCCAGCTGTGCCACAGCACTAACTCCAATGCCAGCAACGCGGCGACCTCGTTGAAGCTTGGCAGGGGATGCTCAGGTACACTTTCAAAAGGACTTCAGCACATGCATGGTCAACGGTCAGTCTTCGGTGAAATACTTCACAAGCTGGACACGGTAATTGCGGCAGCGTCAGGGCAGTGCAGGGTACGGGTGTATTTCCTGCCCCTTCTCACAGCGTTATAGGGCCAAGGCTGGGGACACGCACCCTTCAAAAGCCACCTGACCCATCTCCCCACACCAGAGCCGGCTCAGCTCCAGACCCAGACTGTTTTTGCAAGAGGTTTCACAGGTACTTAAAAGCACTAACAGTTCCACCCCTGCCCTCAGCAGCCTACGCCAGCTCTGCGCTAGAGTTAAAGGGTGTTAGCTGTGTCTGAACTCAGTTTCCCTTTACATCTCACCCAGCCCCAGGGGACACAGAGACAGCTCTGGCTGATGCCTTAATCGAACCCCTCTGTAAGGTCTGTTCTAGAGGAGTAAGTGACGGGGTGCCTGGTTAGCACACCCACCCCAGGCAGGCGGCATCGGGAGCTGCACACGGGGGACACTCAGACACCCCACCAGAGCAAAGCCGGCTGTGCATTCCCAGCCACTGGCTCGTTCAGAACAGAGCCAGGCAATCCCCCCCGCGCCCCGGCTGCCTGGCGTTTAGCAGCAGGAAGGCAAATCAAATTACCAAAAGCATTTTACTGTAGGGATGAGCAGAGCAGTCTCCAGATGTATGGCATGGCGTCGCTGCGCTGGAACTATCACCTTGCCCCCACTGAAATCAGTGGTAAAGCTGCTGCCATAGGGCCAGGAGCCATTACCCCCAGCAGCGCTCTTGTTGATGAGCTGATCAAAGCTCTGCTTCTCATCACTCACTGGCTGCCCTGGTTTTTTCCTCAGTGCTTTTAATTAATTTGATATTTTCATCATTGTTGAAGCAGCAGGTGCTTTGATTTAGGAATTGCATACAGCAGCAAACTCCCTTCAGCAGAACTGATCCAGACTCCTCCACGGCTGGGATTTCCGCTCCCATCCCCATCCCCTCCTGGAAGGGCCCTAAGGCAGCCAGCCGTGGCACAGACACGTACCTATTGCTCTAACGCAAGCGCTGACAGCCAGCGCCTCACCCACCACCCAGCACCTTGCCTACCACCTGCTCAGCTGGGGTTTAAGGTTGTCAACACAGATGCTGCCCCATCCAAGACAAAAAGAATAATCTCTTTTTCTAGACATCTCAAATATTCACCCTAGAAACTGCAGAAGGGCTTTTGCTTTTCCTATTTGGAAGGTAAAATACTAGGAAGGGAACTGCAGCAAGCAACCTGCATGATTTAATACCGCATTTCAGGAAAGCGTTTCATCTTCAGCAAGTCGTTCTGAATTAGCAAGTTTGTACCCAATCTTGCAGCCTAAGCCCTCTAAAATAAAAGCTATGGGCAGCCCATATGAATTTAAAGCACCTGTTATCTGGGTACTTCACGTCCTGCACTGTTTAGATCCTCAGAAACTCATTAGCAAATGAAGAATGTTATTTGCTTTTGTTGTTGTTCTTTTGGCCACACTACTGTAACAAAGGCATTGCAAAGCCAATTGAAAGCTACCTGCCTTATTAAGTCTTGGCATGCCATATTTACTTAGCTCCCTCTTCCAGGTGCCAGGTAGGCAGGGGAGGATGCAAGTTCAGATCAGCAGGAGGATAAAGAAAAAAGGAACTTCAACAACTGGAGCTACTTGAAGGAAGTAAAAGGAAGTAATTGTCAAGTCGTTGTCATTGCTAAGGAGCAAACGGATCAGCAGCAATGCAATTAAGAGCCCAAGAAATAAATCCCCCCCTCCCCCAAAAGCAAGCACAGGCAGCCTTCCCAGCTCCATTGCTGGTGAGGGGCACTGGGACCACCTGCACAGCAATGCACAAGGGATTTCTCCATGGACCTGAGGGCAAGGCTAAAGCAGCAAGGATTTGGTTTCACAGAGACAACCACGACCTTGGGAGAGAAAGATGCCTCTCGCCATTCATGCAGATGCACATCATGTCCCAAGCCCCCTCTCCAGGGACACCGTGGAACATGGCATCCCGTGCAAGGCTTGACTCAGCACTTCAGAGCAGGCTGACCCTTCAGCCACGCTCTACCACCCCACCAACGTGGGACCTTGCACCAGGCTGAATGCAGCGTCAGCCCAAACAGGGCGAAACCCAAGGCAGGAGGGGTGCTAGGCAGAAGCTGGCTGTTTGTGTCGCTGTGGACCCATGGTCCCTTAAGCTTTTGAAAGCTGAATTGCCCTCCCTTGGGGGCAACAGGTTGCAAAGTCTCTACTGCAGCACTGCCTCGTGTTACCAGGGCACTAACTCTGCTACGCACTTGCTTGTAGCCTAGGGGCACAGTTGAGACCAGTGCAAAATGTTGTTCTGCTTCGCAACTGCAAACGCTTAGCAGGCTGTTTAAGACCACGTTTCTAAATAAACGTGCCTGGATGACAGAGGGGTTGCATCCCATCTATGCTCTAAAGTTTGCTGTGTTTAGACACAGCTTCAGGCTATAGGTTTTCATGCAAATATGACTTCATCCTTCATACAACTCCCCTCTCAATTTCAAGGACGATACAGACAGTTGTACGATGGTTCCCCTTCTCTCACACCCCTTTGACAAGCAGTAAATTACAAGCTCTGGCCTTCCAGGTATCGCCACTGGCATCTGAACTGGCACCCGCTGGAACTGAAGCAGCTGCTCGTCTCTGATGCTGTTTCAGGCTCTCTGCAAACTCAGGGGCTAACGGTAATACTGCCACAGTGATATCAACCTTAGCTGCCCGCAACACCACACTCGGATGTCAGATTTCCTGCATAACCCATCCTAAATCCTGCACTGAATTCCTTGCAGCAGACGACTTGCACAGAAAAGATCCTTGTAGCATGAGGTCACACGGCAAGCCAAGCAGGGAAAGCTCCCACTGAAACCCTGATACCAGAAAGTCTGGAAAATAAGGGCCGTGACAACAGAGGAGAGACCGGAGGATGAAGATCCGTTCGCAGCAGAGGGGGTGCCCCTGCGCCTGCCCCCCTCAGCCGCCGGTTCGCAGGAGTCTTTGAAATGAGTCACTTGGCTTCACGTTCATGTGGCGCCGGGCCATTTGCCTTGGTCTTCTGCCCCTTTCCTCCCCACACGAGCCATCTTAAAAGTATACTTGGAATAGCTTCTGGGCGCTACAAAGCATCTAACAGGGCTGCGCTGAATTGTAAAGGACTTCATTTCAGTAATGCAGTAACTCGCTGTCCTGTCGTATTTCATAGTAATCAATGTGCATTAATTCAGTCTCCACCGAGCACCAGTAATGAATTTCACAAACCTCACAGACTGAACTTGCATTGCCTGAAAACAGTGCACTGCTACAGTGAAAAGAGCAAGACGACAACACGGAATAAGCTGTGCTATGTTTTTATGTGCTTCTTACTTCCTTCTTCCTTTACAATAAACTATTAATAAGCCTGTAGGACGCACAAATGGAAGTATTTCTGTCTGTTGTTTATCTGCCAGTCAGTGCCACAATGGTTTCCAATTCAGCAGAGGCCATCAGACCGTAATGCAAGAACACGTGGGAACAGGGGCTGGCACAAGAACACCCACGCTGTACAACTGGAGCCATAAAACAGAAACGTGCAAATCAGAAGCAGCAAGAGTAACAAATTGGAAATGTTGCCCAGCAGAAAAATTAGCAGTTCATTTATAACACAAGTGCCAATAAACCAACAGGCACACCAGCTGTTTATTTACTGACAGTCCAATCACGTGGCACATTCCCAAATGACTGTGAGACAGCAGGAAACTGCTCATTTTCCAAGAAAGGGCTACGTGGCATTTCAGCCACTAACAACTCACATGGCCCTATTACTTAGGGCTGAGGCACAATTTTACTCCTTTGACTCAGGAGTGACTTCGCTGAAGTCAGACTTACCCCAGGGAAGAACAGATTCAAAGCAAGAGAACTATACAAACCAACTCCCCATCAGGAAGACCCGCATCCCAGTTCACTGGGTTACCCACAGTCCCTGTGGATCGTGCAGCATCAGGGATGTAGAGGTTGTTCAAAGGCAGCACTCCTGAGCCTTCCACAATTAACACACAGATACTCTGCAGGCAAGCAACTGCAAGCCCAGCGCAGGAGGCTTTACAGAACCATCTCCCAAAGCCTGCCTCTTGGCTAAGGGCTTTGCAAGGTGCTCTGCACCTCCTGACCATGCTACTGATGCATTTCTAGCTCAGCTACAGCACTCTGGCACTCCGCTGACTCACGCTCCATCAAGTATGAGCCAAAACATTCCGTTTGTACAACATTCTGGTTCTGCTGTACAATCCCCTTGTGCTCCTCACCAAGCAGCCCACATCCCTCCCCCAATGCCCTGCAAGGAGCACAAAACCCAGGTCAGCAGAAACTGCCGTGGTGTCGCTGAAGCTGTGCGGAGGACCTCGCTGGCACAGCTCCCTAATGCCACACACTCACCAGTTCAAGGGCAAGACAAGGGACAAAGTACTGGACATGAGTGCTCCTGGGGGTTCTCTCACCCTACTTCTATTTGGGGTGATGTTCATGTGTTGCTCTGCTGCTTCTCTATAGTTGAAGAGCAGCAATTTGCCCTTCATGGGAACCGATTTACTTCCACCCCAAAAATGAATGCTCATGAATACTAATAAATCACATTTTAAAGGAAGCAGCGTCCCCTGCAAAGCCTACCTCGGTGAGGTTAAGCTCTTATGTCACTTGGGCAGTATGGAGAACTGCCCTAGGCCAAGGTCATTTTAACCTTCCATACGAATGATGTAAAACCATTTCTCAGTCCCTCCCCAAAGCAACAGATCATTTCACAAGCTCAGGGAGCCAGGGGCCACAGGGCATTTCCTCTTTAGTTTGCTACAGCCACGCTGTTTGAGGATAGGACAGGGCATTAAACTAAATCTAAGCAGCAAACAGAAGATGAGAGAACAGCTGTGCCCAAAGAGAGAGCCTGCACCTCTGGCCTGGTGCGGAAACGCCAGCTGGCTCAGAGCGACCCCCTCACCTTGCATCACCCACAAATTCACACAAAGAACTGTGCCAAGAGGCAGCAGAGTGCTGGTGCAAAGAATCAGCCTGTCTGTCTGTGTTCCCCTGTAGGACAAGGCCTCAAGGACAAGAGTCCAAGTACTGATAGCCTGATGAATAGACACTTGTTAGAACTTGCAGGGCACAAGCCCTGGGAACCAAGGAACAAGCTAACTGCAGACCCCTGAGCCGTCACAGTTGAGGAGGCAACCAGACGGACAGAGAAACAAGTAGCCAGAGAAGGGAACGGATGGCGCCGATATGTAACTTTGTTAATCAAGAAAGCCGCGTAGAAAGAAACCCCCTAATTTGGGAATAGAAATTGTTGCTATGTCAAGGTAAACTAATAAGTTCCTATTGTTCTAACGGTGTGCCTTAAATATCAACCAATCCGTGTTTTTTACACTAAGATTTAACCAATCAGTGTGTAATATGTAGAAGGTAGAAACGTATAATTGTAAGAAAATCACTAATAAACCAACAACTTGCTTGCATCAAGCTGCGTCCCGTCTCTTCATTCGCTGCAAATTGGTGACCCCGACGTGATCCAGTGAAGGATCTGACGTGGAGGGACTCTCGAATTGCCTAACTGAGCGACATGCAGCGAATCCCACAGAACTCTGAATGATCCGCTGAAAGGAAGCGGGAGCCGGCCAGAAATCCCTCCGGAGTTGAGAGGTGAGCTGTGGGAAATCCGTAATGGGGAATCAGGCTTCGTCCCCAGAAGGAGACGTTTATGAGCTTATGAAAGGTCTCCCTAACAAACATGAGAAAAGTATTTCTGGGCATGACCTTAAAGCAATGCTTAAGTGGGTGCAAGTAAATATGCCTGCAGTGACTGCAACTACAATTTTCACGCGGGAACTTTGGGACGACACAGGGGTGAAATTGTGGGATTCTGCGACAAAAGGCAATACTGAGTCCCACCGTCTGCTCTCTTCGTGGAGAGTTATTTTTGAGACTATGAAAGCACAAAAAGAAAAGGCAGAGGAAGGAGAGGAGGAGTCGCAAGCTCATATAGCCCTGTCCTTATCAGCCTCTAAATCACAGTGCTCTAAACCCCTGGGTGTCAATGCAGTGGGGTATCCGCCAGAAGAAGACCCCTTTGACCCGGGACCGGTAGACCCTGAACAAGAGCCTGATTTATACCCTCCTGATCTGTGTGATGTGTGGGCAAAAATAAAGAAACAAGCCTTAAAGGAGGGGGATTTAGAAATGGCTAAAACTATAGTTGCTCCGGTCTTGTATTCTCAGGGTCGGGCAGGGGGAGCACGATGGGAGGCTCTTTCCTTTTCGGTTGTTAAAGAACTGCGCCGCACTGTTACGGAACGTGGTATTTCTTCTCCCTATTTTATAAGCCTGTTATCTTCTGTGTTTGATACTTATGTCATGACTCCTCATGATTTGAAACCTTTAGTACGATTGCTGCTAACCCCGACTCAGTACACGTTGTGGGAGTCGCACTGGAGAGGGGGACTGCAAGCACTCCTGCTCACGTACGTTAACCGTAATGATGCTGCATTAGCTGCACTGACAATAGAGCATCGTACGGGCACCGGGGCACGTGCTGATCCGGTAGCGCGGGCTCAACACTGCCCCCGTGCGGCTCTCGAGGCAATTAGAGAAGAGGCGAAAAAGGCTTTTTTCCAGGTTCCTGATGTACAAAAGCCACAAAAAGCTTTTACTAACATCACTCAGGAGTCTCGAGAACCTTATATGCAGTTTATTGATAGACTAAAACAGGCTTTGGAACGTCAAGTAGATAATGCGGAAGCTCGGGATGTATTGTTACACAAAACTAGCTGTTGAAAATGCTAATGCCGATTGTAAAAGGCTACTGAAGTCTCTTCCCAACCCAAACCCCACTCTGGTGGAAATGGTGGAAGCATGTAACCGAATCGGTACCGTTGATCATAAGTTTGAAGCTATGGCTGCTGCTTTTGCAACGATGCATGGTGTGGGGAATTGCTATGGTTGTGGTAAGCCTGGTCATCTAAAAAGAAATTGTCTTGCTCGGGCTGCGGGGAATAAACAACAACCTCCTGGTCCTGGAGTTTGTCCGAAATGTCGGAAAGGGCGTCATTATGCTAATCGATGTCGATCTAAGTATGACTTCCAGGGACAACCGATACAGGGAAACCGACCACGGAGCGCGGGGCAGCGATGCGCGCAGACACAAGTGCCACAGCTGACATTTCAACAAGCTCGGAGAGAAGCACCGACACCTCAAGTCCCTGTCCAGCAACCTCAGGCAGCGCCGGATTGGACCTGGCAACCTCACACACAGTAACACTGCTCGATTCCTCGGTTCATTTATTATCAGCAAATGTCAAAGGACCATTACCCCCCGATACACAAGCTCTGTTAATTGGTAGATCTTACACAACATTGTCTGGTCTATTTGTTTTACCAGGTGTTATTGACTCTGACAGTGTGGACGAAATCAAAATTATGGCACGGACTCCATTTCCACCCTGTACGATAGCTCAGGGTAGTAGAATAGCGCAATTGATTCTGATTCCAGCAACGGTAAACTCTCTTATCACTGATCACCCTCCGCAGAGGAGGGGAGGTTTTGGATCCACAGGGTTACCTCACATTTTGTGGGTACAATCCATTTCTCCACAGCGACCTATGTATCAGTGTACCCTTATTTACAATGACCAACAAATAGCACTAAATGGGATCATTGACACTGGAGCTGATGTCACCGTAATTTCTCAAGCCAAATGGCCTCCGCAATGGCCGCTGACTAATGTCTCTCAGGCACTGGCTGGGATAGGGGGGACCGGTAATAGTCGTCAGAGTTTGGAACTAATTTGAATTCAAGGACCAGAGGGACATGTGGCTTCTGTTAAACCTTTTGTGCTGCCTGTCCCTATGGTTTTGTGGGGACGTGATGTATTGTCACAATGGGGAATGTCTATCCGCACACATTTTTAGATGGGGTCACTGAAGTGCACGACACCCTAAAAATAACCTGGAAATCTGATGTTCCTATTTGGGTGGATCAATGGCCCCTTCCTTTGGAAAAACTTCGCGCACTTCAAAACTTAGTCTCAGAACAACTGTCCCAAGGACACATTGTACCTTCTACTAGCCCATGGAATTGACCTGTTTTTGTTATTAAAAAACAAACTGGCAAGTGGCGCTTGCTCCATGATCTCAGAAAAATTAATGATGCTATGGAAGATATGGGAGCCCTCCAACCCGGGCTCCCGTCCCCAGCTATGATCCCTCGACATTGGCATCTGACTGTCATAGATCTTAAAGATTGCTTTTTCAGTATCCCGTTACATCCAGATGATGCCCCGAAATTTGCCTTTTCATTTCCAAGCATCACCATGCAAGCTCCGTTGCAGAGATATCAGTGGGTTGTACTGCCACAAGGTATGAAAAATAGCCCTACAATGTGTCAATGGTACGTTGCAAAAATACTCAGTCCTGTCCAAAATGCTATGCCTACTGTGTTATTGTATCATTATATGGATGACCTTTTAGTGGCAGCACAACATCACGAAGTCATGGAGAAAGCTGTAGCCCTTGTCACAGATGCCGTGAATTCGGCAGGTCTCTGTATAGCAACAGAAAAGGTCCAGAAGTTTCCCCCTTGGAAATATCTGGGCTGGCGAATAAGAGCACAAACTATTGTTCCTCAACCATTGCAGATCAATACCAATGTAAGAAACCTGCATGATGCACAAAAATTACTGGGAACAATAAATTGGGTTCGACCACTATTGGGAATTTCTAATACAGACTTGGGTCCTCTGTTTGACCTACTAAAAGGGGACACTAATCCTTGTTCTCCACGTAATCTTAACTCTGAAGCAGATACATCTTTACAAAAGGTTGCCTCAGCTATCGCTTCTCGACAGGCCCACCGATGGGCCCCTGAACTACCTTTTTACTTGATTATTTTAAACCCTGCTCGACAGCCTCATGCCCTGATATTTCAATGGGATCTTCAGAACTCAGACCCCTTGTTAATTATTGAATGGGTCTTTTTACCTAACCAGCCTACAAAAACTATTTTGACACAACATGAAATGCTTGCCTCCCTGATTGTTAAAGCTAGATCACGCCTGTTAACCTTATCAGGGAAGGATTTTGTCTGTATTTGTCTACCAATAACAACAGTATACTTAAAATGGCTTTATCAGCAATCAGACACCTTTGTTATGGCACTTGCCGACTATACAGGACAAATAACTTCTCACCCACCTTCACACAAACTGTTTAACATTGACTTTCGTCTGATGTTAAAACCCAGAAGAAGCGAGCAACCCCTACAGGCACTTACTGTGTTTACAGATGGATCAGGCAAATCACATAAATCTGTTCTCCTATGGTGGGATGATCAACGGAGACGATGGGACTCGGACATAGAGACAGTCTCCGGTTCACCTCAAACAGTAGAACTGAATGCAGTTGTTCGCGTTTTCCGAAAATGGAACGTACCACTCAACCTTGTTACTGATTCAGCTTATGTTGCAGGTATTGTTAGACGAGCTGGAGCTTCTGTGCTGCGGAGTGTTTCACATTCACAACTCTTTACCCTGTTACAGGAACTTGTTTTCCTTCTGGACGCTCGATCTGCGCCTTGTTATGCATATTAGGTCTCACACCTCACTACCTGGTTTTCTTGCAGAAGGCAATCGACGAGCTGATCTATTGACGTTACCAGTTCAAGTACTGCCAGACCGTATTGCACAAGCTAAGCGAAGTCACTCTTTTTTCCATCAAAATGCTGGAGCTCTTAAACGACAGTTTGACCTTACTTCTCAACAAGCGTCAAATATTATTGCTGTCTGTCCTGATTGTCAAAAACATTCTTTCCCATCAGTTGCTACAGGAGTTAACCCTAGAGGATTACAAAGCCTACCATTATGGCAAACAGATGTCACGCATGATTCTGAATTTGGTAGCCTTAAATATATCCACTCTTCCATTGATACATTTTCAGGTGCCTTGTTTGCCTCGTGTCACACAGGAGAAAAGGCACGAGCTGTTCGTAGACATTTAATGCGTGCTTTTGCTACTTTGGGTATTCCCTCAGAGATCAAGACAGATAATGGTCCAGCTTATGTTTCAACAACTATAAAAACCTTTTTTGCCCTATGGGGTATAACTCATATTACTGGCATTCCTCATTCCCCCACCGGTCAATCTCTCATTGAAGGGTCTCATCAGTCTCTAAAACGTCTATTACAACAACAAAAAGGGGGAATGGGAATGGCTATTCCAGAGGAACGGTTACAGAAAGCGTTGTATGTTTTTAATTTTTTAAATTGTTCTTTAATAGATAACAACCCACCGATAGTTCGACATTTCACTGCAAATACCTCTTTCGAGGCACGGGTTAAAGCCCCAGTGTTGGTCCGAGATCCAGAAACAGGTAAAATTATGGGACCACATCCTCTTGTTACATGGGGAAAAGGTTATGCTTGTGTCTCCACAGAAAAAGGACCCAGATGGATCCCAGCAAAGAATGTACGACCTTTCCGTGAACCTTTACCGCAGACAACTGATACCGACACCGACCCTACAGAATGAAATAAAAACTGCGTGAGGATTTCTGTTTTGCATTAATGTCAGGTAACCAAATTCAGGATATAGCATCTAGGTTTCGCTTTTTACAGCGCTTGGAACGGACAATATCACCCTGGATTAAACCACTTAACAAAGGTAATACGTTTGGACCAGACCAGATCCCCAACGCGCTGACGGCACCACTAGCAGATATTATCTTCCCTTACATCGACTTTCAACGACACTGTCATGAACCAGATTGGACAGCGTCTCGATTTCTACAGTTATGTTGCTATGAACACGGACCATCTTGTCGACCGTGGATCAAGCTCCATTGTGAACTCTGTGATCACGATCGCTGGCGAGTTGTAAGACTAAGGGACAGATGGGGTCATTGGATGTGTTCTGAGTGTAATAATCAAATATTAAGGTTTAATCAGATACAGTGGGCTGAATGTTTTATGGGAAAACCTCTTTTGGAATTAGAGGGAGTTACAGGGTTAGGTTCTGAGATTTTGCCAAACTTAGTTTTTGCAAATTTTTTATCATTGATTGAAAGCCTAGAAGTACGGGCTATTGCACGGTTGTTGTTTCAATATATTGCATTAGCAAGCAGAATTTATATTATTAACAAGAACATTATTGTAGGATTAGAGTGTGGACAATCAATTGCAGTGCCTCGGTCATGGACAGTACGACCAGAAGAATGGCTGGTTGTAAAACGACAATGGAAAAAGAGAAACAAGCATTGTCAGTAATATGGATAATGATGTTCATACCTGGACCTTGGCCTATTGACGGTAGCTCTTATCCCCCTTTTCTACCAAAGGTAAATGTTTGGGTCACGTTGGCGAACTTGACTGGACAGGATACTCTGTGTCTTGCTATGGCCTCTCCGGATCAGCCTTTTTCCACCTGTCTTGTGGGCTTACCATTAGATGAATGGCCTATACTAGGGACCTTCAAAGTCTTTTTCCACCCAAAAACGTATCAAAAAATGTGACAGACAATTGGGATGTATGGATACCCCATCTCCCACTGGCCACTTTGGAACCACAAGAAATTGAACTCCTTGGTTCTGTAAAAATGGATTTTTGCATAAAATTTAACTACATGGGAAAGAATCAATCTAGGGAATGGGACGTTTCCCCTATTCATCCTGTTTTTAGAAATGCAAGTATCTGGTGTAATTACACTGCTAACAACTTGTCTAAATCTAGCAATACTCCGCTCTTACTACCTACTGGAGTATTTTTTACTTGTGGTGATCGAGCATGGCCTGTCATTCCTTCTCATATAAAAGGAGGTCCGTGTAGCTTAGGGTGACTTTCCGTCCTGACTCCTAACACATCTATGATTTTACAACATCGCTACTCTCGAAGGACAAAGCGTGGCGTTCATGCATTTGCCTCCGATTGTGATGATAACATGCAATTTTGGTCCTTTGGCCAACGCTTTATTGCATCTCTTCTGTTGCCTGGAGCTGCTGCAGGAAAGGCTCTAGCGACATTAGATAAGCTTGGCTGTTGGCTTGCCAAACAAACTAATGCCACAAGCAGTGCCCTGTCTGGTCTTTTATTAGATGTTGATAGTGTTCGCCACGCGACATTACAAAATAGAGCTGCAACAGATTTTTTGCTTCTGGCACAAGGTCACGGTTGTGAAGAGTTTGAAGGGATGTGTTGCATGAACCTTTCAGATCATTCGGAATCAATTCATGCTAGCATCCAAAGATTGAAGGATGGAGTTTCTCATCTTCAACAAAGTGATACTGGGGATTGGTTAGATATTAGTGGTTGGGGCATTTCAGAATGGTTAAGTTTAGTGAAGATGATTATATATGCTTTTGTTGCTTTTTTGTTTGTTTTATTACTTACACCTTGTCTTTTACAATGCTTACAAAAATTAATAACTCATTCGATTTCAGGGTTCTTTTTGTGCAACAGGAAGGGGGAGATGTAGGACAAGGCCTCAAGGACAAGAGTCCAAGTACTGATAGCCTGATGAGTAGAGACTTGTTAGAACTTGTAGGGCACAAGCCCTGGGAACCAAGGAACAAGCTAACTGCAGACCCCTGAGCCGTCACAGTTGAGGAGGCAACCAGACGGACAGAGAAACAAGTAGCCAGAGAAGGGAACGGATGGCGCCGATATGTAACTTTGTTAATCAAGAAAGCCGCGTAGAAAGAAACCCCCTAATTTGGGAATAGAAATTGTTGCTATGTCAAGGTAAACTAATAAGTTCCTATTGTTCTAACGGTGTGCCTTAAATATCAACCAATCCGTGTTTTTTACACTAAGATTTAACCAATCAGTGTGTAATATGTAGAAGGTAGAAACATATGTTATTGTAAGAAAATCACTAATAAATGGACAACTTGCTTGCATCAAGCTGCGTCCCGTCTCTTCATTTGCTGCAGCACCTTACCATCCAGACTGGGTGGAAGCAGCTCCCCAGTGTGGCTCAGTGCCCTTTCGTCCTCCACAGCCGCCATCCGGTTGTATTCCAGGGCCACATTGCCCGTGTTGGACAGTATGGAACTGAAAAGCAAGAAGGAGGAGTGAAAAGACAATGACCAATAAATACAAAGCAAGTAGAAAAGTAACACTGTATGGTGAGCTTCTGGTACCCCTTCCTTGATGCTCAGGAGTATCTTTGTCCCCAGGCAACTCTGCCACGTCTAGACCACTGCCCTGGGCTGCCCCGAGACAAAGTGTTTCAAAGTTTGGAGGTTAAAGAGGAAAGGGCAGGCATGGTGCCCAGGAGACTTAATCCAAGGGTCTTATTCAGTTTGACATTATTTTGACTGCAAACTTGTCCTCGAGCAGATGAGGACAGGCAACACGCAATGGAAGCAAACCCATGGTTGTTGTCAGCAGAAAGGCATGGCAGAATCGAACCTTTCCTGGCACGTCTTGGCAGGATGGTGGCCACCATCTCCTGCTTGGCTTTACGTGCAGATACGCAGGCCCCAGCACCCTGCCAGGACTTGGACAGGATGAAACAATACATGACTTGTTTAAAGAGAAGAACAGCAGGTGAGACTGAACACAAAGCCCTAGAAGGGACTCGAGTCCACATGTGAGGCATCTCCAGGCGCCCAGGATGTGTGGAAGCTGAAACCTCAGAACCAGCAGGCAGCAGCACACACCCCCCTGCCCCCACCCCCCGCCAGGCCTAATCACCCAGTTAGAAATTAGAAGAGGTTTATTAAGTGGCCAAGCAATAAACACGTCAGTGGGGTTTTTTTGCCTTTATTGGCACTTTATTGCCTTTATTTTCGCCAGACCACGAGTAGAAGGAGAAGCAGAGGCCACCAGAGAGCACGGCACGGCTCCGGCGAAGCAGGCACCAGGTCAGCCCTGGGCAAAGGCAGCTCCCACGCACGGGTCCCTGCCTGGCCTCTGGCTCTCACGTGAATGTCCTCATCTGGAAGAGCAAGGTCTCCTTGAACTTCCTTGAATCGTGTCCGTATCCAGCTTGAGCTCAGCGTAGTCGACAACAGCACTGAGGCAAAGCTCCACCTCACGGCTGCTCTCCTCCAGGACAGTGTGAGCTGGTTCTGGGTCTGTCTCGATCACCTCCAAACAGGAAAGGGAAGAATCACTGAGCAGAGCCTAGAAAGCCCGGCTGAGCAAGAGGAGGCTTTTGGCCTCCAAGATCAGCCACGTACAGGGGCTAGAAAGGACCATTCCCATTTATTTCCCCGGGAAGGTGATAAAATTTAACCCTTCCATTACAGTGTTTGTTTCTACCGACTGAACACCATAATCACCACCACGACTGAGAGTACACCCATGGGGACAATGACCGGGTCATAGGTACCTCTCCCTGTGTTTCAACCCTGTAGAGTGTCAGACCTTTTTCATGGCCCGCTACAGATCCAGCAGGCCTCTAAATTAGGATTAAGTTCCCCTGTGGGAGGTCTGTGGATGGAGAACCCCAAGACTGAACAAAACCAGAAAGCACCTTTTCCCTCTTGTCTTAGCGGGAGGTGCTTTCCAGACACCATGTGTGGGGCAACAGCCACGCTGGTGAGGGCTGGGGACGGGCATTTTGGAATGGGGACGAACTCACTAGGAAAGCCTCCGAGTGCTGCTGCTGACGGGGAAGAAGTGTGGTTTACAGGTCTTAAAAAGGCTCAGAAACTAGGGAGGAACCGTCACTCCAGGTACGTGTGTGTGGCAGTTTCTGGAGCGATGCTTCTCCAGACTGCTGCACGACTGCCACGCAGCGCCCGGGCTGCTCCACAATGAGACATCCCACACAACATGGGCACCACCACCAAAATCTCTGCTATCGGTGTAGGCAGAGCTGACAGCTCACCCACCATGTGCCGGTGGGCTGGCCAGCGCACACACAAGAGCACTAGTGTGGCTCTCCACTCCAAAACAAGAGTCAGAGTGCAGCGTCTTAAACTCCCTGTTGGTGACAAGGCACTGAATTTGATGAAGAAATTTTAACACCACAAAACGTGATAAAATCGTAAAATGTGCCCTCCCGTTCAAACAGGTTGCAACACTTCAGCTTTTGGCAGAGACCGGTAGTTTGCATGTGGCTAAACGTGTCTTGTCAAAAGACCTCCCCATTTTGTGTTGGTGTCACAGGTCACTGCATCTGCCTCTCCCCCAAAACGCACTGCGGGTGAACCTCACGGATGGATTAAACGTCAGGAGGATGCAGGAGCTGCTCAGCCAGCAGAGATGGTGGCCTGCCAGGGGTTTTTTTGTAGCAGCTCCGTTAGCTTTTCCTGTTTGCGTTTCTTACCTTCTTCTTCACAGGCCACGTGGCTCCTGGGCCCCTCATGGTGGTATCCACCCACTTGATGGTGCGCAGGCAGTCATCCCAGTCTTTAATCTGCTCCGGCGGCAGCGCGAAGGTGATCCTAGCCACCTTGCACTTCACAGGGTGCATTTTGAAGGTGACCGCGACATCCGATTTCAAGGTCACTGTGATGGCCTTAGCACAGCCAGCATGGAGGTGTCCCACCTAGGGAGAACCAGAGAGCCAAGACCTAACTGGAATCACTAGCAAGGGCAGGACTGACAGCAAAGAGATCGATGTGGTGAGCAGCTGTGCCAGGAATCTGCCTCTTACCGTGTATTCATCTGAGGTTTGACAGAGGAAAATACAAAAGATGCCACCTCCCGTAACACTGAGCCTTTTCTGTGGGGTTGACAGCCCCGCGCCAGCTAAGCCAGGGATTGCAGCTCCTTTGTGGCACTGAAACAGGCTCTCACCGGTACATGGTGACTCCCTGCCAGCTCCTGGGAACCCGCCGGGCAGGGCTGGAGCAATGGGAAAAGGCAGAGCCATCCAAACTCACCTTGGGGGAGAAGTGAAATGGGGTGTCTGCCAGCCACTCAAACCGCATCGCCTCCGTCCTGCTGCGGTTGGTGATGGTGAAGGTCACGCTGTAGGGTTTCCCAATGTGACAGTCCCCAAACGGGATGTGATTCACTCTGGCAGCTGCTAGGAATGAGAGCAGGAGGTCTCAGTGTGCCTGAGGTCCATCCACCCCCCTCACATCCACAGAGACAGGCGTGGCCAACTCTTCCTTGCTCCAAGCCTTCCTCCCTGGGGAGACGCAGTTCCCCATCCTCCCGCTTCCATGGAAGCGCCCTGCCACATGCCTAAACCCGTGGCTGTGGCTGTGCAGAGCCACGCAGCACAGCATGCACTGCCCCTCTGCACAGAGCCAGCACGCTCCCAGACCGCCAGGTCAGGGGGTGACAGCACAGGCTGCGTATATCGAGGGCACAAATCATTAGGCACAGGCTTCATCTCCATAGCATACCATGGGCTGGCAGCCCTCCTTTTGGAGATACCCAGCTGAACGTGGGTATCTCTGACCCTTCCCTGCTAGCCTGCAAGCTTCTCCCTTGACAGAAGATCTTCTCTTCTGCTCTCAAGCTGCCTCTTAAGCCTCTGCAGGCTACAAAAGGCAGCAGGATCTGGCTGCTGAAGCTGGACCGCAGGTGCGCGGCACAGGGTGAGCAGAAACGTCTGTTTTCCTGTTCCTTGATCCACCTGGGCAGCCTTTCCTCTCTTACCCTCAATTACGTCTTCCTCTAGATTGCCCTCAGCATTCTCCTCCTCCTCACTGTCTGCCACCAGTCCGTGGATGTTATCTAGCGTGAAGTCATCCTCGTAGCCTTCGCCCACCAGCTGAATGTCGGTCTCCTCATACGGGTTGTTCACCACTGACAGGTGGATCCTGCCTTCCACACGTTGGGCCAGGGTGGGTTTGAAAAGCACGTCAAACTCTGCTAATTCCCCACGGAGCAGGACCAGGAGAGCGGTGTGAGGCTTTCTCTCTGCACAGCAATGGAATCAGCGACAAGTGATACAGCTGTACCGCTGAAATATTTCCGTGGGGCGTAAGGGGCTGAAACCCAGCTGCCTCCAAGCACAGGTTCTCCCACCAATGGTGCCAGACCCTCCTCCTATGTTCACAAGGCTACGACAGCACCACGCGTATCACTGCTGAAGTGTCTTAAACACAGGTTAACACCCAGCGCTCACTCAAACTGCAGTCAGTCAGCTCCTGCCACACGTAAAGCTGAGCCAAAGAATGGGTTTGGCTTCTGTTGGCTGGCTGTGGGCTCAGGGGCTGCCTCCATTCAGGCTGCTACTCTCACACGCAGCAAAGACCTCAGATAGTCCGCTGAAGTGGTGATAGCCCCCCGCAACTCAACCCACCATGTCCAGAGGAACAGAAAAAACTTCCAACCACTTTCTAGGAGGAAGCCCTGCGCAGAGTCCACATGAGAAGCTGGGGGTACAGAGAGCCCCAGCAAAGAAACAACATCTAACATTTGGCGGCTGCTTGGCCAAGCCAAGAGCAGGGCACACATTTCTCCCCTGTGTGGATGACCGCGCTTCACGCTTACTGGATTTACGTCCTGCAGGAGAGTCCTCCTTCACGCCCCCAGCTTGGTAGACGCACTGTGTGGTGGGCCTGGCTTTCAAGAAGAAAACTCCCGCTTCATCCAACAGGTCTATCGTCAACTGAGAAAAAGGAACACAGAGCACAACCACACTGGTGTGGGTACAGGGTGACACGTGGGTTGGCACCGTACTGGTGCTGGTCCAGCACGGGGCATCCAGCATGCTTCTCCGCTTCAAACACAGCTCGTAGCTAAACTTACAAAGTTCAAGTAAAACTAGACAGAAAAAAGAAGTGTTCAGAGGCGCTGGGATACAAAAGTAATGAACAGAATTTTTCATTAAAGTGTAGTAAAATGGGATCAAATACAATCTAATGCAACTAGGACATCACACGTGCCCACCCGAGAATCAAAGCGTGAGAAGAGAGATGGGGGGAAAACACCCCACCAACTTTCTTGCGTTGTATTTAACTGAAAAGGATAGGCTAGTCAGAAAAATCGCATTTCCAAGAGGAACTCTCTTCCTGGAAATTACAAGTCATTCATTTGCTTAAAAAGAATTTGAGAGCTGTTTCCAGGTCTGCCATGCTTCCTGGGACCTTTTCTCCACGAGACAAGCACTTGTTCCCAGACCAGAGCATTTCCTGAGCAGGTCCTCACCTGGACAGGTAGGGTGCCACCATTACGAAGGACCAGAGGGAGTTTTTGTGAATCACCCAGCAACAGCTTCTTAAAGACCAGCAGAGGGTTCCCTCTCTTACTGTGAAGTACCGGGCGCAGGACTGTCACCCGAGGCAGAGTCCCATCTCCACTGACACGGAAGGTCAGGCTTTGCGCTTTAATTGCTGCAGGGCTGCAGGAAAGGCAGAGGAGAAATCATGACGGCTGGCACTAACCAATTTCCCACCTGGCAAGCAACAAAGCAGGGGCCACCCACTGCATTTCCCCTGGCTGGTGCTCCTGTACCCCACGACACAGGTCTCCTCCACCCCCCTCCTCCCAGTCCGATCAGGGCCATTCACAAGAGCTCTGAAGAGCCAGAGCCTTCCAGAGTAGCAGTTAAAGAACATGTCACTGAATCGAATCGTGCAGCACAGCAGGTAAATAATGAGGCGACAGGTGAGACATGGCAAATTCACTGGCTGCGATGATATGAGACACATGCAAAAAGCACGAGCGCAGCATGGAAATAGTATAAAAGCAAGAAGGGAAAAATAAATAGCACCATCAGTAATGATTATTTCCAAGGACGCTAAAAAAGGAATTGCGTACTAGAGCAGAAAGCTGACTTGTCCTGACTCAGCCACTAAACGGCTGGGGAAGAGCCGGTCAGGGCCCTGGTACACACGTCCCAGGACAGGGGAACTGGGCTCCTCTTTTAAAAGGGCTCCAGTCGCTCCTTTGACAGAGACTAGCTTAACATACCCCAGGTAATCACATACAATCATCTCATTTTAACAGAAACAAGGAGGAAATAACGCACGCTGGCTGGCTGGCACAGAAACGGCTTCATCTAAACCTTTGTCCTTGGAAAGCCCCAGCTCAACTGTTGCACATCTCCATTTCTTTCGGATTCACTAACTCCCAGTTGGCTGCCAAATGCTGCACTGTCTTCACAGTCACTCGAGGCTAAGCTATACCCCCTTCTCCTTCTACTCTGTCTAGTAGTTACCGCCTCCTCCATTCTCTAATGCTAAGCACTCTGCCTAAGGCTACTGAGAGCATCAGGGTTAACAAGAGGTCGGGGTCCTCCCAGAGGAGGGGCAGCCATCAGGCAGGTCCCCCCGCCCAGATTTCACAGGGGGAGTTACCTCGCCAGGACATCGAGGGAAGCCTCAAAAGTGCACTGGTAGCTCTGCATCATCTGTGGAGTGAAGGTCACCGTAGCAAAGGCGTGGGAGCAGCTGGGCACGCACATCCGAACGGGATCCACCTTGAAAATGTCCCTGATGGGGCTGTGAAACTTGGGGGAACCCACAGAGCCCTGTTAGGAGGAAACATCCTTCGGTGTTTCTTACGCAGTCTTATTCTTATATGCGTCACCGGGAACAGCCCCAGACAGCGTGTCTCCCTTCCTGCTTGCCCTGGGCAGGCTCCTTCCATCGCAGGGGGTGACTCCAAAGCGGTGCTGACCTTGCACAGGGAGCCCAGGAGCGCAAAAGCTGGCTTTGAGCACTGGGCAGCCACCCCAGCACACAAGGGAGGGGGGGCACTGCACGGAAACCCCGCGACTAACCTCAAACTGGCCTTTAAAGAGAAGGAAAAGGCCAGGGAGCCTGAGGGAATGGTCTGCTTTGAGCCCAGGCACGTCAGGCCAGTAAAGGCCCCCTCCGAGCGGGCTTCCAAGAGATGTGCAGAAGGGTTTGGGTCTCCCACGAAAGACCCAGAGCGGCGAGCCAAAGCCTTGCTCGAGACGTGCCAAATTCAGAACTGCCACCCTGGCGCTGCTGCTCCCCCCTGCAGCCTGACCTGCACGGAGCTGGACTAGTGCGGGCAAGAGGAAGCAGCGAGTCTGGAGAACAAGGCAGCGCAGCCTGTAAAGAGCAACGGTCACCCTGGCCTCTTGTTCTTACCTCACCGGCGATGGGTTTGATGGAAAGGACCACATTGCAGGGGACTTTGTTGACGTTGTGGATCTTGAAGCGAGCTGTGGCCCGGTGCCCAACCCGAACATCGGTGAAGATAAACTTGTTCTCATCTCTGACATACACACCCTTGTCTCGCACCGTCTGCGGGGTCTGGCAGAGGTTGACGTTGCTGCAGATTCGGTGCTCCTCAAAGATGGACTCGATGTCATCAACCACAAATGCTGCGAGCAGAGCAGAGGGAGGGCTGAATGCTGAATTCCTGATGAATTTCTCGGGACCCTGCTGGCCTCTCGGAAGGCTTGATAAACCCTTTTTGCCCAGGTCACTGCAAAACCCAGCCTTGGGCAGGGAGTCGGCTGCGAGGATGGAGCTCAGTCCCAGTCAAGGAGTACTGCTTTCCTTTTATCCTTCCATGCATCCCTCCCAGCCTCTCCCCGCTGGCTGACTTGAAAAGAACTGGAACCTCTGAGGATTTTAGGGTTTAGCTTCAAGGTCAGGGCGCCTCTCTAACCAAGCAGTAAGTTCAGGTGCTGACCAGCAGCAGGTCTGGCTGCGGGAACCTGTGGACGGGGCGTACCTGGGAGGCAGGACTCAGCCAGCAGGGTATAGGGGATGCCGAGGGGATTGTCCTGGGGGTCTCTGTCACTGATATCGATGCGCAGGTGCTCCTCGCACGTCCCCAGTGATTCCGCAGAGCAATCCACCGTGATCATCTGCTGGCCCCCAGGAGGGATGGAACCAAAGCCAGGGTACACCGTGAACATGCCTAGAGTGATGCGAGCCTGCAGAAAGAGTCCCAGGAGAAGGCTGATGTCCAGCAGCCCAGCCTTGAGCATCCCCAGCAAGGAGTACGCCACTCCTCAACCTCCAGCCAGGCCGAGCCCCCAGTCCCAGGGCAGGGAGGGATGACTCCACGGCCCAGAGGCAGCCCCAGGACGAGAGGGACAAGCCAGGAGGAGAGGAGCAAGCAAGCCAGGAGGAGAGGGACAAGCCAGGAGGAGAGGGACAAGCCAGGAGGAGCTGCAGGCCTGTCCTGGCTGGCACACAGGAAGGAGTTTGGGTGTAAAAGGTGAAGGTGCTAGCTGGGATCCTCCAGCCTCAGGGGTAAAACAGGAGAGCAGAAATAACTGTGAGAAGTGACGGGAGGGAAGAGAGGGGACTGGGAAGACGAAAACACAAGGTCAGCTGGTATCTATGGAGTGGGACTTCAAACAGGAACGTGCCCACATCTGTGGTATTCACAGACCTATTTTGGCTAGCAGCCACCAAACACGGGACCTGCTCCTCTCTCTTGACCCCACAACTCCAAGTCTGAGCCAGAGCACGGGACTGTCAGTGCAACTGAGCAGCTCCTGCCTCTGCTTGTGGCTGGGAGATGACGGACCTCCATCGTGCAGACCATGTCCCATCCCACGGTGATGAGTCCCCATCAGCGTCCTCCCACAGCACCCGCAGCAGTGTGTCTTGGGGAGCGGGAGCCACCCACCTGCATGAAGGGGCTGGCAACCTTCTGCAGCGAGCGCTTGCTTTTCTTGGCTGAGGAAGTCCTTTGGTGTAAGTTCTCACTCTTGCCAGAGTGGGCAGATTTCATTTGACATCCACTAAGAGGAGAAAGCAGAAACGTCCATCATGCTGAGCCCCCACCTCGTCTTCCTCTGAAGCCAAAGCTGACCTTCCCCTCCCCACCGAGGAAAGCCTCCCTGCCCCTCGCAGCCCCCGGCGGCACCTCCTGCAGCTTACGGACAGCTCAGCTGTATCACCAGCTTTGCCCGACACACGGGGACACTGAGGCATTTTTCCACTCCCTGTTCACAAGCAGGTGACGTGAACTGGACAATAACCCAGGTGTCTGGGCTGCCTGTCACACACCAGCCATGCTGTCGTGCCTCCTCAGGCAGGGCAGGTGGTGCAGGTCTTCTCTCACCTTTTCTCTTGCAATCGGGATGCGTCCTGGTCTGCTCGGTAGATGAGGAATTTAAAGTCAAGGCTGCCTTTGTTCTCCAGCGTGAAGGTGCAGGTTTTCCTGCTGCCCTTCACCATGGCACCGAAGTTGATGAGCGAGGCGGGGTGAATGCTGTACTTGCTGAACACAGCTTTCGCCGACACCCTCACTGGGATGACGGCGACGGTCTCGCCTCCTCCGCAGATGCTGGGCTCCATCACCTGCAGCCAGAGGAGGGCTTGGTAAAACCAGCAAAGAGGCCAGCCTCTGACTCTGTTCCCTGATCCCACCCCAGGTCCCCACCAGCTCATCCTCCCTGTTTCAACGCCTCCTCCGGAGCCAGACTTTCAGCTCCGCTTAGGAAGCATCACAAATGTTTTCTGAGACATTGCTGTCACCTACGAGAATTACCCAGCTAAAGCCCTCCTTCCAGAAGGCACCTGTCCTGCTCACGCTCCCAAGACGTGCTGTGCCACCACTGCCTGGCTGGGGCAGCTCACCTGGTAGTGCAGGATGGGTTTGTCCTCGATATTCACTTCCGTCTTGGGGTGGAAGAACACCTGGACCTGCACAGGGCGCCCGGAGGCAGCCAGCAGGCCCTTCTGCGGCTGGATAGTGAAGTGGCTTGCCAGGTCTGGTATGGTGGTGCCTGCAGCTTTCAGCTGGAAACTGGGGAGAAAGGGAAGGAACAAAGACCTCTGCAGTTAAAAGTACAAGTGCCACCAGCACAGCCAGGACTTGACATAAGACCATAAAAAAATTAAAAGGGAATGAGTCCAGCTCTGCTTGGGGAATCTCAGATCTTGACAGAGTGCAGACCATCATGAGTGTTGCAAACTAACCTCGACACCCAATTTTCTCATCCCCTCCTTTAAAGAGTCATAAAGAGAAAGGAGCTGCCCCTCAGAGGAAGGCAATGGATCTCAGCAGTGAGTGGCTTCAATTTCAGGGCCTCTCCTTCTGGTTCCTGCTCAGCTGTGAAGGACTGCTGGTGTGGGGCTGCATTCTCCCTTAAAGTCTTTGAGATTAGGGAGCCCGGGCTTTTTATTTAACCAGACCACGAGGCAGCCAGCACGGGAAGCGGTTCTAGCCATGGGCAGGAGGAGAAGGCAGGCCTGGGCAGATGGTGGCACCACGCGTTCACAGACCAGGCAGCTGGACCCACCTGTACGCAATCTCGTACTTCCCCTTGTTCCTCAGAGTCAGCACTTGCTTTGCATCATCCAGGACTTTCAGGACTCCAAAATCCACGGTGCCACCTGCACCTGCAGAAAACCCGCAGAGCCAGGCAAGAAACGGGGAGTATTAGTGAGCTGCTACAGACCACACCAAGTGACAAGACAGATATTTCAACACTTCCAGGCCAATTTCAATTGGCCTCTCAATACTGAAATGGGGCTTATAAGAAAGGTGGGGACAGGTGTTTCCGGGGGGGCTGTAGTGACAGGACAGGGGGCAATGGCTTTGAACTGGAGGGGAGAATTACATTAGCTGTTGGGAAGAAATTCTTCACTGTGAGGGTGGCGAGGCACTGGCAGAGGCTGCCCGAGCAGCTGTGGCTGCCCCATTCAAGGCCAGGTTGGACGGGGCTTGGGGCAACCTGGACTAGTGGAAGGTGTTCCTGCCCATGGCAGGGGGGTTGGGACAAGACAATCTTTGAGGTCCTTTCCAACCCAAACTGTTCTATGACACCTGGAGTTCTCAGGCAGCCCAAAACCCTTCTCAGCAAGTCTCCATTCTTGGAAATTTTCTTTAGCTACTTTGCTGCCCTTGCTCTTCTTACTCGGAGGGTATCTGCAGGGTTTAGCAGGTGAGGAGCTGCGTTTCTGTCTTCTTGCTTCCAAGCACTGATCCGACAACTTTGTGTGCCCTGCTGAGCCCTCAGGAGCTGCCAATTGCTCGCTCACATCGCTGTTGTTTCTAAGCCCCCAGACCAACCTGCACACTGCAAAGCTCAGGGGCGAGAGACTCGAGGCTGGCTGTGCCCTGACAGCCCTTCACTCCACTCAACTTGCAGGATACGCGCTTTATGTGACTGGGCCACGCTTGCATGCTACCCCATCCCAAGCGCTTTGGTTGCTCACCTGCCAAGGCAAGGCAACACACCCAGACTGCTTTGTTTTGGGGCATCCACTGACCTTTAGGAATGCTGATGATTGGAGCAACATCATAGCCCTCTGCAGAAATGAGGATATTTTCAGTCTGGACAATCCCCAGGATGTTTTCTGCATCTGAAACCTGAGGCAGCGAGAAACGAACACTGCTTAGACTGTTCTCTTAAATTCTTTTGGTAGACAACGTACGAGTCCTTGTCTCTGCTGGCTGCTTCCACCATGGCCTCCCCTGCTTGACAAGCACTTGTGGATTCCCAAACTCTCCCAACCTGCTCATCTCACGGGCTGACCCAGCGAGATGCTGCTGCAGTAAGAAGCCCTACCAGCCCAGCTCGGCACTCCTTCAGCAGGGAGTGCTGCCGCGGAAGCACCCGGGGAGACACAGCGATGGAAAAACAACCTCAAGAATTGTGAGGTGTCCCAGAGCAGGTGGCATTGACCGTCAACCCTCTCCTCTTCAATCACCCAGCATCCTCACTGAAGTGCAGCCCCCAAACCACGGGGAACAAAACCCCAGGGTGACAGCTTGTTGCTCTCCGTTAAGAGCCCCGGACAGGCTCCAGCATGGGCGCAGGGAGCACGCCGAGGTCTGGACAACCAAACAGCAGCATTCAACCACGCACAGCGGCAAGGTGGCTGTAACGTGCGCTCAGGACACAGCGCCTGGTTGTCTGGGCTGACGCAGATGCTCAGGGATGCACCATGTGCTCTGGTGAACCCAGGCTGAGGCAGCAGAAGTTGGGGTCACAGCAGCCTTGTGTCCCTCAGGTGCAGCTCTTCCTGGCCCAGCAGCACACATGCCCCCTGAAGCTCAGCTATAAGAGCAAGTTCCTTGCTGCTAAGGGCCTGCCCCCCCGGCGATGCGGGTAGAAAGGAACCTCAGGAAGGCTCATCCTTTGTCCCCCTCTTTGCAGGGAACCCTTCAAGCACAGCCTCCACCCCGAAGATCTCGTTGCCCTGCCAGGGAGGGCACAGTCCCCCCCTCACCTCCAGTCGGATCTTCTTCTCAATGTTGAGAGCCTTTGTGGGCTTGAAATACAGATGCACGTCAAACTCCGTGCGCGGAGCCACGATGCCCTCGCGTTGTGACACGGAGAAGTCCTCGCCCAGGTTTTCCAGCCCACAGAGCTGCCAGGCCACAGGCAGCAGGGTGCTGTTTTGCAGGACCAGGGTCTTGCTGTCCTCCCTGCAGAGGCAGAAAGACACCCTGCACCAGCTGCTCGATGGTCAGGATAGGCCTTGCAACTGAATGCATCTTGGAGCAGCCCTATGCATTAGTTTATATATCTATCTTTATCTATACACATCCAGTATTTATAGTATCCATAACATTAGTTAAATGTTTTCTCTGTGTCACAAGTCTCAGAGGTGAGGTCCTGGGGAAGGGCTGGGTGCTAACGGTGTATCCAACAGAAGGGACATAAGGAGGAGCAACTGCACTGCTCTCCGAACCAGCAGACGAGATACAAATGAATCAAGATGCCCATTGCACCACGTTGCTGGGGGCTACAGAGCTTGCGGCTGTCCTGGGAGAACCAAGCCAGCAAGGAACGGTGAGCAAGAGACCGGGAACTGCTGGCAGAAAGAGGGACGCCAGCCCAACATCCAGCCTGAAGGGCCATGCAGCCAGCCAGAGAGGCTGAAGGGGAGCTCACCGACAGCACCCGTCCCCAGCAGAGGGGCCGTGGGATGACTGACCTGTGCAGAAGCAGCCTGTTGAAATGCACGTGCTTGGGGCTGACCCTCAGCTCCACCTTCACCCCCTGGCAGCACAGGGGGAAGACCACCGGCTCTGGGTTCTCCTTAACGCGGCAGACGAGCTTGTCTTCCACCAGACCAGCTGAAGTGGGGTACGCCCAAATGCTCAGCTTCTAGCCCCGTCCCCGAAACAAGAAATACAGAAGAGCACTCAGTGAGCAGGAGGAATGGCTCCTGGGCACTTACACCAGTGCCTGCCCTACCTGCTGTCCCCTACCTGCTTCTCGTTCGGTTTCAGCCTCAGGCTGGGAGGTTCTACAAGGAACGTGTCCGCCTTGAGATCGCGCTCAAAGGAGAAACGCGCCTCTACTTCCAAGGGGGTGACGTTGAGGATGGTTATCGTCTCACAGTTGCTGGGACAGTCCAGTGCCTTGTACCTGTCCACAAAAGGGGAAAAGGCTGCAGAGGAGACCGTCGCCTTCATCCCACACCAAGGAAAGCGCCATGTCCTGGCAGCGGGAGGCTGCACTGCAAGACCATGTACCAACAAGCAGGCCAAGAAAAAGGATCATTTTCAGGGGCACACTGGATGCTATGTGTGTCCATCCTTGCGTTACTTTGATGTCCACCCCTGTACTTGGTGCCTCCAGCCCAGACGCGTGATGATGCACAGGCCACTTAAAGAGCATTTTACAAATTAGAAATTCAAAGATGCCTGGAAAAACAGAGGTACTGCAGGCACGTGGGTTCTCCCCCTTTCTTTGTTGGGTTTCCTTCCCTGCAGGGTACAAAGAAATGCTCTTGGAAAGAGCTTTTAAAAATAGTTTAGCTTTTGTCTTCCAAAACAGTCACGAGATTGCCTTGTATTTCACAGGTTAGCTCAAAGTCTGAGGGAAGGAAATAGAGAGGATTCATTCCCAAGAGGAATGCTGAATTTAAAAAACGTCCCTTCCCTCGGGTATGGAGCAGATTTGGGAGTTAAAGGGTTAAAAAGCACAAACAGAAACCCAAGGCCATGCAGCAGCCTGGCTAAAGATCCTCTTTTGGGTTTTGAACTGTTTTGATTTCATTTGCTTGGGTTGTCAAAATACCACTGGCTCTCCAGAGCTCCCATGAAGAGGAGAACTTAATTTCTAATATTTAAAAAAAAAGCTATGTTAAAAATAGAAATGCGCCAGCAGCTACAATGGCAACTTTTTCCGGCAGACTTTGTCCAGCATTGAGGACGGGGAAACAATTTCCATTTTCATTCCTCTGCAGATCCCCCACGCCCCCATATCGGCAGGTCGAATCATAAGGCCTTACTAATATTACAAACGGATGAATGTTTTATAAAACCATCAGCAAAATAATTGCTTGTTCAGTCCACCTGTAGAGCTCAAAGCACTTTTAAAAAACACCATAAAGTTCATTTCTTAGGTGGCGAAGCTGAGATGTGGCGGGGAGACACAAGCTGCTCCAAGTGACCTTCAGGCTGGAAGCAGCACATGGCTCTGGCCACCAAGGCACCCACCGGGGAGGAAGATCAGCTCCGTCTCTCCCCTGCTCCTCCAGGACTCACTTGCCCATCATCTGCTCAAGTTCACACATCTGTGGCCCTTCAGCCCCCTGCATCTCCCAGGCAGGTCTCCACCTGGGCCTGCCCTGAATTGTGCCTCTGGGACGGCTCGTCCCCAGACGTGTCCGTGGCAGCACGAGGCCCTGGAGGTGCCATCCCAACGTCCCATGCTGCGCAGGCAGCGCATCAGGATGCTCGCTCAGGGCGGGGAGCACGTACCAGTCTCTTGACTTCCCACACAGCAGCGGTCCAAAGTGGAAGACACCCGTCTCCGTGACATACTGCTTGAAGACAATGTCGTCGTCTGCCTTGCTCTTCCTTCGGTGGGGAAACACCAGCCTGGGCAGAGAAAACAGGGAATGAAGAGCTGTGAGATGCTCCAAGTAGAAAACCTGGTCAGAAAGCCGTAACCCTTACTGGTGGCTGTGGTACCAGTACTCCCAGCTCCAGGCATGGGACAAGATGCTGGGCGGCTCAGGCAGCACGCTCTGCCCGAGCCAGAAGGTCACCGGGGTACAAGGGGCAGCCCTGGCTCTGAGCCCAGGGGGGAGCAGCGTGGGAGGCTCCCAGGGGCAAGCCTTACCGTGGGTCTTGGCTGATGGTGGGGTACAGGCAGGTGCCCCTGCAGGGCAGCTGGTACAGTCGCTTTGTCCCCAGGATCTCGAAACGCAGCGTCTGCTCAAACTGGCCCAGCACCGTGGAGCTGAAGTGGACCTTCAGTTCCACCTCGCCGCGGGCAGGCACTATCCACCGGCAGCTGCTCAGCCTGGCAGTTAAAGAGAGGGCTTCAGACATGGCTAATGAGCAAACAAGACGAGGAGGAGGGCTGTGGACTCGCCATCCCACGGAGGCACCAACAGAGGGGCCCTGAGGAGCTGGGGATGACAGACCTCACTTGACAGGGTGGCCATGAAGCAGAGCGATCTCCTCAGCCCTCAGCTCACCTGACATGTCTCGGCGGGGATGGGACCATGTCCTCGCCGCTTTGGTGCGCCCCAGGAGAAGATACGGGTGCTTCCCTGTCCAGCCCCTGGAGACATCTCCTGCCCTGACCGGAGCTCTGCTTCTCCCTCGCAGCCTCCCAGCTGCCCGCAGCTTTCTCCTCACTCGACTGGCTCCTCACAGGGGCGACCTGCTCCTCTGGGGTCTGAGCCACAAGGGGAGGGAGAAAACAGAGAGGTGAGACCTGCCCCGAGACATCCCCCTCCTGGAAAGCAAGCTGTGGGTTTGTTAACAATTAGGGGAAGCACTAAATAAACAACCACATCTGCCCAGGGACTTGGTCTTCCTCATCAGGTCTAGTTTTGCCTACAACACTCTCCTTGCCCAGGACCTCAAGGCAAGGCGAGGGTTTGAGGTGTTTTTTTAAACCGTTATTCTCATCTTACAGACATCACAGTGATCCTTCCCCACCCACCCCCCTGCCCTGGCACCTTCACTTCGGGCACAACGGGGGCATCCACGAGACTTACGGCAGCATTCTTGTCTTCTTCTGCAGTGGCGCCTTCTGGCACAACAAAGACAAAGTGCTTGAGGGCTTCTGCTGCAGGGGCCATCCGCTCTGCCGGGTAGTGGATCACGGAGTAGAAAGCAGTAGGGGGGATGGGAAGCCCGGAGGGACCCAGTCCAAGGCTATCCAGGACCTAAAGCGTAAGAGAAAACCCTGTTTGTACTCCTGTCACCTTCATCCTCACACTCACTCCTTAAAGGCACGGAGCTTTCGGCAATGTGGTGGGGGTTTATTTATATCGGGCACCGTGCTTCTTCATGCCCAGTGGAGTGGGCAGGCTCCAGAGCAGTGCCAGGACCTACAAGTGGGACCTAGAGAGAAACCTCTCCCTGCAGTGACTCAGCTGAAGGAAACCTGAGCTGCCCTGCCCTGGGACCATTTGCAATGATTTCCAGGCTGGGAAATTCTCTCAACAGACGGGATGCTTGTACAGAGAGCACTCCTGCTTCCCACCCACCTGAGGGATGGTGAGAACCTCCCGCAGCCATGGGGCTGCTGCGGAGCCATTGTGGAACATCATCGGTGGCCCGGACAAGGCTCTGTGCCATTGTCACCTGGTGGGACACAATGCACCGGGGCCCAGGAGCACGGCAGGCTCAGCCTCCGAGCCTCACAGGGCTTTACCTGCTCTGCCGCTGGCAGCTCGCTGCTCTCCAGGATCTTCCTAGTCACATCTTCTGAGTCCAGCACCTGGATGTCCAAGCAGGGCACCCCGACACCCTGGCCTCTGGCTGACCCTTTTGCACCTTCCCCTTCCAGCTGAGGTATTCTGGCATCCTCAAGAGCCTTCATTTCTGCCAGATGCTCTTTCTCCAGCCTCCCCTGATGCTCCTTCTCTCTGTCCCTCCGGCTCCTGGGGCTGGATGTGTGCTGGGGCTGCTCTTCTGCTGGGTGCCGTGCGTCCTCGTGGTTCAGGGGGAACAGCAGGATACCCTGAACCCTGTCCCAGGATGACAAAATATGCGCAACATCCTTCTGTGACGTCTCGTAGATATTAAACCTCAGGGCTAAGTTCTCGCTGTCACTCTGGGCCTCATTTTTGGTTTCCCCCTCTTCCAGGTCTGTGGGGTGTGCAGCCGCTGCCAGGTGGGCATCCATCAGGGTGACCTTGCTCTGCTTTTGCTCATCTTCCTTTGTGCAACGTGCAACAGAGCCCGGGTGCTTCCTTACAGATCGTGTCTTGACCACCCCCTTGGCGACCTCCGACCTCCGGCTGTTGGATGTGTTGGTGTTGCTGGTGGGACTGTTCATGCCCTGGGCAGGAAGAGCAAAAAAAGCAGTGAGCATTTCAAAGCACTGACTCAGGTGCTGTAGGGCAGCAATGATCTTTACAATAGCACCCCAAACCTCGCTCGAGACCTGTGCTAGGCACCCTACAAATCCCAGTTCAGAACATAGCTGGTACCCAGTTTAGCTCAACAAACCAAACTCTTCAGTGTCAGACTGATGAGGAGTCCTGCAAACCAGCTGAGGAACAGAACAGGTTCCCAACCCAAGCAGAGAACTTAAGACACCTCCTTACTCCCGTGCAGTCCTCTGGGTTCATTTCTGGTGCGCTGAGCATCCCTGTGGCTGGCTGATCCTTTGCAAAGTCTGCCTGCTAATGAATACCTAAGGCCTGGGGGCATCTCCTGCCAGACATGTAGGAAAAGACCCCACATCCCAGACAGATCATGGCTCACAGGTGTAAGTCACAGGCAGAGTGGGAAGAAACGCTGGACTAAAACTACCTAGGGCTTCAGTAGTCAGTATGTGGAGTTACATGAAGCCAGGACTCAAAGGCGGCATGATCTTAGTAGAGCAGCTCTAGCAGCAAACCCATGGGAAGACACCCCGGTGCAGCAGCAGCACGATCAGACCCCGGTGGTTGTTTCCCAGCACAGCCCCACATGTTGCTCCTGCCAGGTGCTCGTCCCCAGCACTGCGTGGGGCTCCCTGGGGCACGGCGCAGCTCCGTAGGAAGGTCCCCAGGGCTTTCAGTCATTTCTGTAAACAACCACGCACCTGCTTGCCACCAGGCCGGCTTTTCCTCCTCAAAGCATTCTCTTGGTCTTTTCCAGCCTTTCTCTTCCCCTGCTCAGAATTCTTCAGCTCTTCCTCCTTCAAGCGTTCCAGCTCCTGCCGACGCTTTTCCTCCAGCTCTCGAGCTAGCTGCTCCATCTCCCTTCAGCAAGCCAAACAGAAAACATGCCCGAGAGTCACCACCAGAAGCCTGGGCTTGCCGCCATCCCAGCTGGTCCTGCACTTCGTTCCCTGACCCTGAGGCCAGGCAGAACCGTTAGGCCATCTCTGTGGACCTCCCTCAGCCTGGGGAGGCTGGGAATATCCCATGTGAGGAGAGGTGGGAGGGGACCTCCAGGGCCAGCCAAACCTCAGCCTTGCTTCGTAAGGTCAGCCTGGGCTGAACGAAGTGCGGAAACACACGCTCGCTTTAAACAGGTCCCCCTCCCAGTTTCAGACTTAGCCTGTGCATCCTCCTCAACCCCTGCGGCCTCCCCTCCTGGGCTGCTTTGCTGGATCAGAGCTTCTCCCAGGCTGACCTGCTGCTGCAGCTGAGGGTGAGCCCAAGAGCCACCGGCTTCTATGGCCAGTGTCGCTCAGGAAGGAAAAACCTAGGAGATCAGCAAGGACTTCCCCTACGGCAGGACTGGCATCTAAACCAAGCCAGCACAGCTGCGCCTCACACCAAGCCACACCACAACCCCTCTGGTGTGGGGAAGAAGGGGGGTGAAGATGAGAACCAACGTAATTAACTTAGAGACACTTCTAAGAGCAGCGGTCAGGCAAGCCCAGAGCCCAGGTCCCGGCAGCCACCGTCTAAACCCGCGGGCTCTCCGCTCAGCTGGAGAGAAGATGTTCTCTCCCGGGAGGAAGGGCCTTCCTCTGCTGGGAACCTGGGGGGTGGAACTGCCCGCTTGGAACAGACACTTTCGGGCCTTCGCCCCGTGACCCCTCTGAGCTCAACCGAGGTCTCCGGAGCAGGAAAACCCTGCAGGGGCACCCTCCTGGGGAGTTACAGGCGCACAGACCTCTGCCTCCTCTCGCGCTGGACTTGGCGTATCTTGTTATGAAGCTGAATTTTCTGCTCCGCACTGAGGGCATCATACTCATCCTCGTCCATCTCCCAGAGACGTTCTCTCTCCCTGCGGGCAGCTTCTTCCTGCTCCCGTCCTTCAGCCAAGGCCAGAGGAGAAACCATTAGCAGAGCTTGCTGTTGGGGGTGAGCTGCCAGGATTCACAGCTGTGTCCCGAGCCAGCCGATCATCCTGCCAGGAGATGCTGGGGAGCTCACAGCCCTGCTCCAAAATTCAGATCAGCCCCTGAACTGTCAACAGTTCACGGCGAGTTCCCGCGCCTTGCCTGGCTCCTGCGCACCAGCGTGGCAGGCAGCTGCTGCTGCTGCTTCGGTACTGAGCCACAACAGCTGGCACTTGTGCCCAGGCTTTCACGGTAGAGACCAAGGGAAGTCTTCCCAGCCTCAGCTCTGCTCTGCTGCATTTTAAGCGACTGTGAGCTGAGCGCTGGCTACACCCAGGCAGAAGGTGGAAGGATTAATAAGACCACTTCTTACAAGCTCTGCTGGTAACCCAGATACACACAGATAAGGCTGAGTGCTTGACAGGGAAGATTTGAGAGGTGCGGAGATGAAAAGTCTCACCTTCCTGCTCTTTTGCAGCTGTCTCCCTGGCTTTAAAGGACACATAATCCTGGAACAGGTTCACGACGTAGATGTGAGGCCGATTTCCAACAGCTTTGAGCAGGCAGAGGAGAGCAGATGCCATGTTGTGCGCAAAGAGGGTTTCCAGGCCATCAAACACCACGCCCTGGTAGCAGTCACTCAGCTGCGAATAAAGTTGAAAAGGAACAGCTTTTCTAGTCAGCTGTGGCACACACGGGGCTCTCAGCCAGTCAGTAAATGTCCACTGTCAGCAGATGTCAAAGGACACCAGCCATCGTTGTGTCCAGCGCATCAGCCCAGACGAGCTCTGATCTTTCCCCACGTTCTGCCACCTTGGGGCATCTGCAGCTTCCCCCAAGGATCCCTGCGTGCAGCTCGGGGCTCCTCTGAGAGCAGATACAGACCTCCTCTCCAAACTGCCTCGCTGCCTGTCTCTCTGGAGCAGGAACGCAGCATCTGCCCCCACCCCACCCACGTACCTGGAGCCTTTCGGAGAGGATGGCCACCAGCAAGTCCTCGGGCAGCACGCAGCTCAGACAGCCCAGCCCTCCCTCTGTGCTGCCACCGATGCTCAGCCGTCGCTGCGCAGGGACGCAGGGAAGGGGAGGGTGGAGATGAGAAATGGAGGAGCCCTGCAATGTTGAACGCCACAAGAAAAGTAAACCACTTGGGTAACCCCTGAACAGTTCCAACTGCTGGGCTTGCAGCCAGGGTTTTCCACTAGCGGGAGGCTCGAACCAACCCTGCAGGCCAGCAGCTCCAGGGGACAACCCTGGAGGACACATCCCGTGGCTTGCAAGCCCCCAGCGCAGCATCCCGCAGCTTTGCCCACTGCCTGCGGCCACATTAGCCAGGACTGCACTTTGCCAACAAACTGTTGAGGCCCAGTCGAGATTTCTGCCAGAGCACAGGGGTTTGTTCCCACCCCAAGCATGCCCAGCTGGCGCTCTGCACCACACACCCACACACCAGCCCCCACTCTAAGCAGCCCCTTCGCTTCTCAGAGGCAACAGAAAGGACCCAGGCATTAACCAGCGCAGATCACGCTTCACCTGGCAGCTTGTCGAATCCCTTCGATGCTGTTCCCGGGATTGGGATGCACGGCCATCCGCCTTGCTCTTGCTTGCTGCAGTGCTCACCGGCCTTTGGGAACTCGGGGACTGCAGGCTGCCGTCCTCCCCAGAGCTGGACTGGCGCAGCACTGAGCTGTGCCCGGCCTTGGCGTGGCACTGCACGCTGAGAGAGACATCTGCATTGTGACCTGCAGAGGGGACAGATGGCTCAGCGGGGCTGGCGATGGGTGCTGCGGGGAGCAAGCGGGCACCTTCCACCCCTGGCAGGGACACAGCACTTGTCCCCCAGCCTGCTGGGCACTAGCAGCGCTGCTCTCCAGAAGCAGCTCCTGCCCTGCTTCCCTTACTAGCACGATAAAGCTGAGAGAGGACGGAAAAGCCAGAGAGTTTGTCGTGCACAGCCCCGTGTCCCTCCTTAATAAACATGCACACAGGTGACACTTTGCACAGCAGCTCCCCTATGGATCAAGCCAAAGATTCGTCCCCCAGCACCATCATTTTCCTACCTTGCACCCATCCTGCCTTCTCCCGTGGAGACTGTAACGGGCAGCCCTGCCCCAGCGGCATCACCCATCTCCACGGAAGCTAAACCCTCTGCCTGGGATAACCCCACCCGGCACCCAGAGCCTTTTCCCTTCCACCAGCTCCCAACCACCCAGGTTCAAAGCTGAGCAATGTAAAACGTCCCCCGCCAAGGCCAGCGTCTGGCCTCACCCTGCAGAGCTCAGGGCAACAACTGCCCAAGAAAGTTTCCCCAAAGTCTCCAGTCTCACATGGAGCACAGCACAGCACGCGCCAGCTCCGCAACCTGGCAGTGTCAGTATAGGGGGAAAAAAAATACATTTCCAGAGAAAAAGAGCTCATCTGCAGTGAGTCTCATCCAAAATTCCTCCAGGAGGTTATTCTTCCCTTCCTCTCATGTCTGTGAAGCTACACTCACAGTCAGTCACCTAGAGCTTAATGAGCCACTTCAGAGGGTTATTCCTTGTTCAAGTGGGCAGCAGTTCTGCCTGATGGCCACAGGGAGCAAGCTGGATTCAGCTCTGAGAAAATGTTTTTATAAAGCTCTGAGAAAGGTACGGGTGTGCTTCACCACTCCCAGAAAAAGGGACGTGTGTCAAGAAGCCCAGAGGCAGTAAAAATGCCTTTGTCTGACCCCTCAAAACAGAGCTGCTTAATCACCCGAGCTGTGTTATGAAATGGCTCTGCATTTCTACACGCTTGCACCCGTGCTCCCCAAGAGACCCAAGGGCTGCCAAACTCCTCTGGAGCAAGCAGAAGCAGGTGGCCGTGGTGGGTTTCCAAAGCGCCGCTCTGCGCCCAGTGTTCCTCCTTACCCTCATCCTCTGTCTCCTTGTGGCTCTGCTCAGCGGCAGCCCTGACGCACAGCTCCCGGGCACGGAGCCCTGCCGCGCTGCTCCCGTCAGAGATGGCTTCTGTCACCACGGCGTCGATGGACAAGCAGGCAGCGCCGTAATATTTGGACAGGGCGACCGCTGCCGCTGTCTTTCCTTGAGAGAGAGAGGAAGGCGGCTTGGTGACATTTGCAGGTGAAGCATTCTCAGTGACAGGCTCTGGAAAGCCCCCCCAGAGGCTTTGCAGGTTTCAAGGACAGTCAGAAAGCACATGTCCCTTTAGGGGACACCACGAGGGAGGCAGCTTCAGCACGGTCAGAAGCGCTGAACTCCAGAGGCAGGTGGATCGCCTCCACCTCCGGTTCAGCCCAGGACTCTGTCCCTTCTGGTGTGACCTCAGCCCTGGGCCAGGACATTGTTTCGAGCCCTGTCCCACCACCACCGTTCGCTACCCTGTGCTGGTGGGTGCCAGCTGGGCACAGTCTGGGGGTCAGCACGGGCTAGGGGCTGCTCCCATGAGGAAACACGGGCACTAGGCAATGTGGTCCCATGCAGCAAGAGGGACGTGGCCACCCCGTCTGGGGGGACAAGA
The DNA here is from genome assembly GCF_023638135.1 of Falco biarmicus. Taxonomy (NCBI): domain Eukaryota; kingdom Metazoa; phylum Chordata; class Aves; order Falconiformes; family Falconidae; genus Falco; species Falco biarmicus. Next base: position 9,942,681 of record NC_079303.1, on the reverse strand, counting down.
GCCTAGCTATACGGACACAAGATGAGCCACACCACTGGCACCAGCTAGGCAAAGGCCTGGGACTGTTTCACGGACCAGCAGAGCTGTGGCTTGCCTCGCTTCGCTTCAACTGGCCGACCAAGCACCACGGCCCACCAGGATAAGTCTCTCCTGCTTCCCGCTCTCCTTGCAGCCAACAGCTCACGTACCTGTCCGAGGTGCCCCATGGACGATGATGACGATCCCTCTGCGGTTTCCGCCTGTGCGCCCTTCTGCAGGGATATCGATGCCCAGGTGGCGGGCGATGGCCCTATGGACAGGGCTGTCGGCCAGCTCTCCCGCAGCCTCCTTGCTGCTGCTGGTGCTCTGCTGGTGCTCTGCTGTGTAGAACCAGGTAGAAAAGTCAGCCTCCTGCCTCCCTGTGACCCTGATCGCCCTCCCCATCCCCTCAGATCCTGCGAGAGGAGACTGCTGAAACCAATGTCACAGCCCAGATCTCATCGTGCCTGTCCTCGAGGCTCGCGCAGATCCAGCTGCTGGTGAAGGGGCCTGTTCAGAGCACAGTAAGTGGGGTGGCAGGAGGAGGAAAGAGCATCTGGCAACACCCAAGAGGCCCAGGCCACATCTTCCATGAACCCTCCCCACGGTCCTCATGGGAGTTTGGTCCCGGGTCCTGGTGCCTAAGGGGGGTGACAGGTGCAACTGGGCATTGGGAACAGTCCCGAGGGAGATGGCACCAGGCTGCAGTGAAGCAATGGAGGTGGCACTGAAGTCCACCACTGGGGCTCTTTTGCTACAATGGACAAAATAGGTGAAGAGCTTCGGGTTACCAGCCGTCCCGCGTCTTTCCTTAACACCTTCCTCCTCCTCTTCCCCACATTCGGATTCTGAATTCACCCTGTTGGACTGGCTTTCATCGAAAAGGGAGGGGGGAACGACCGAGCTACGGGGTGAGGTGCTGCAAACAACCCCAGCGGAGTGCTTTCTGCCCCCATCTGACAGGTGCCAGGCACCTTCAGAGCTGGCCGAGGAGGAAGGACGTGGGGAAGGAATGGCAACCTGCTCTTGGCCATTCCCACTTTGCAGGGCCACAAGCAAAAGCAAAAATCTCCTAAGGAGGGAGACTCCCAAGGCACCGAGGAGCCTGTCCAGGGGTATTCTGAGCTTGTGCTTGTGTTGCCGCGAAGGAACAAATCTAAACCAGCTCGTTAGATTAGACTTGGTCCTACAGGCTGAAGAACTCATCTGAGCCTGCTCTTTGCGGCTGAGGGACACAAGGGGACACCCTGATGATTTCCCCAGTGTGTGGCAGTAAGATATGAGCTTGCTTTAGCTGCACTCAGGGCTGCGAGAGGATGCGTCTCACAAGCCACAGGTTTTCACCTGGCAATTCCTCCACCAAGCTGGGGAACAGGCGGCCGCTAAAAGCACGGGCTTTCCGTGGAGAATGAGGTCATGGAGAACTCAGGGTACGCAGCCTGGACTCCCTGCTGTGTCCACACTCAGGACAGACCATGCCAAACCCTCACCCTTGTCCTGGTCCGCTGGGTCCCCGGTCTTGGGCTTTGCTTGATCATCCTGCAGCCTCTTCTGGTCCTGAGAGTACTCCAGCACCTCTGGGGGCAGCTTCTCACCCGGGCCACGCAGAGGCAGCAACAAGGTGTTGCGGCTGTCGTAGTCCTTCAGCATGCGCAGGACCTGTGCGCGGAGGGAACAGAAACCACGTACAGGAGGGGTTTCTTGACCACACGAACACACTGCCCAGCCAACCAGTCTTCTCCCTCATGCCTTCCTCCCAACACGGACTACCCAAGCACCCCCCTCCGCCTGCCAGCAGAGCTGGCTGCCCCTCAAGTGCCGCCAGGCTGTGCCCTGGGGACTGCCTCCATCTCCCTGGCGCAAGCCCGGGAATGCCACCACAGCGCTGTGAAGCTACGGCAGCACGCACACGGGGACCAGACCTTCCCGCTCACCTGCTCCTCCTCAAGGTACTGCTGGTCAAACTCCAGCGAGTAAAACTCGATGGGAAACTCACACGGGTTCTTCACCACCACTGTCCCCTCCGCCCCACGGCTGTATGGCAGCACCGGTCCCAGCTCAAGCACTGGGGGGCTGAACTCCAGCTGCGGCTCCAGACCTTGTCCCGAGACCTGCAGCTGGAGGTGCTGGCTGCTCTGGCAAATGTTAATCTTCAGCCTCCTTCTGTAGGACTTCTGAAAAGAGAGAAGCACAGAAAGGTCCTGCACTAAGTCCCAGGTGACAAGGGCCTGGAATTCAACCCTTGCCCCAAGGTCAGCGGTGTCATCAGTACCTCTAAGGTGAATGGAAAACAGGTATTTAATTATAGCAGAGGCTGCAGCACCTGCATGCTGGCTCCGGGTAACTGGGATGGATCCTGGGTGAGGTGTAACTGGCTGTTTGGTGTCAGATCTGAAACAGTCTGTCACACGTTTTCACCCAGTCACGAGGGAGCGCAGTGCTCCTGAGAAAGGTCCTCGGGGTTACGCTGCCCAGACACAGCTGTGGCACTGCTGCATCAGGCAAACACCAGCCACGCAAGAGGCAGATGAGCTCCCGCTGGCTAGAAATAAGGGTCATCTTCTCTGCTCAGCGTTTGGCTCTGGCCAAAGCCCAACACAAGCTGGTTGCATCCCTACTAGCAATTCTACCGTCCCTGGGACTGTTCCCAGGCATGGAAGCACTTGTGTCCATGCTGTCACACACTGCCAGCTTCCAAGTCACTGTGGCCACATGCAAACTGCCTTTGGGAATGCTCCATCGCTTAAGCTGACTCCCAGACCGCGTGGGAACACGCAGGCAGGTTGGGCCAGAGCCACAGGGACTGCTGGCAGCGTACCGCTACAGGTGACAGTCCCGCCGTGCCCAGGAAGGTGTCTGGCGGCTGTTTTGTCTGCCGGTACCGGCAGCAGGATTAGCCCAGGTTGGCCCTTCCAGGGTTGTCCCCTGCGAGCATGCCAGCTGCTCTGCGCCGGGGCGTTGCAGCCTGCAGATATGCCCACACCAGGTGGAAGATGAGGGGAAACAGGTGGATCTCCTCCACGTGCCGAGAGGGAGCCACACCGCCGAGCCTGGATGCTCCCTGTGCAACTCCCCGTGGGGATTCCAAAGCGCTTCTCAGAAGTGCGCGCTACAGGGGAAACTGGGGCACAGTGGGTACGGGGCTGGCAGAAAGCTCCATGCGGAGGCCAGACCTCATCCCCTGCGCTGGGCTCTCATTTCCACACTGCCCTGCCAGACCTCCGCGGGGTGACACCTGCCAATCTCACCTCTTCCACGGGTGAAAACCTGACTCGCATGTTGCATCGCTGTCCGGGAGCGAGGGTTCCGGCCGAGGGCAGTGCCTCAAAGACACGGGGCTTGGCTTCCAACTCCTGCAGCAGCTTCCGACGCATGCTCGCTGACAAGCATTTGTCCACCTGGGCACAGAAACCAGGCGTGTGAGGTGGCCTTTGTGGGGACAGACTCTTGGTTCCTGCCGTGCTCTGAGATACTGTTACGGTGCGGAGAGCACCCACGTCCAAACCAGACGTGGCCACCATAACCTGGTGGCACCATAAATGGGAGCAAAGATGTGTAGGCAGGGCAGGCAGATGGGGAGGCACTGTCCTCAGAGGAGGAGGAATGGGTGAAGATGGCAGAGAAGTGAAGCATCAGCTAACGAACAGGTCCAGGCGAAGCAGCCTTGCTCCGTACCCTCAGAAGCTTCCTCAGCCCAGCTGTAGCCCAAGCGCCCAGGCAGCCACGGGGGCAGAAAGGGCAAGAGAGGCAAAGAAAACCCAACCAAGAAGTTACGTGTCACACGTTGTCTGTGCTTTACCTTAACAGGCTCGTGCACAGTGACGAACCATTGACAGGGGACCTGGAGCTGATTGTGGAGCTGGACAGTTTCTTCCCGGCACTGCCCACACTGGACAGCGGAGAACTCCAGCCTGTCCCTGGAGAGGCAGAGGGACGGCACAGTCACGTCGGCACGGAGGCGGACATGGAACGTGGGGCCACCTGCTACCTAGTGAAGGACAGAACATCCAGCTGAGAGACCAGGTGACATCTGCGGCTGTGTCCAGCCTGCTGCCTGCCCCAAAAGGTGGTACCTTGATGGGCAGGAGCACGTCCACCTCTCCCAGTGGCAGGTTGGCGCTTTGTGGGTCAAAGCGCACTCTGAATGTCTTAGTCCTGCAGCAGGGCAGGCACTTCACATGGTCCAGATCCACGCTGAAACCTTGAACAGATGAAAATAAAGCAGCTGAGATACATCTCATGCCGCTTGTGTGTCACAAGCACGTTAAGGCCACGCGGGTGTCCTGGCTGGCAGCTCTGCGAAAGACCCCCTTGTATCCCCGGAGAAGCCTGCTGCTCTTTCTCCCTTGTCACCGCCCAAGGAGAAAGCGTTTTTGCAGCCAGAATCCAAGGTCCACATGGTAAAAATGAAACCCATCAGCTGAGCTTCAGCAATTCCTTCCTTGGGCATCTCAGGGAAGGAGGCACAGACCTCCCCAAAGGAGAATTTCCAACGAAGGTTCCCCCATGCTGCGGTGTTCCCTGGACAACAACTTAGAGAAGACACCTGACCACCCCTCAGACACAGCAAGTCACCGTTTGATGGGACACAGCCTTGCCTCAGGGCCTGTCGTGGAAGCCTGTTTTGATACACCAGAGGATCTCACAGGCTCTTTTCTCAATAAAGGCTCAACTGAAGGGCTATGACATCATGAAGTCTAAACAAAGCACTTCCAAACCACAAAGGGTCCCGTCCGTTTGCAACATGAGCCCACAGAGAGCACAAAACCTCGGCTGTCACTCATGGTAGCCAAGAGCAGAAGATGATGAGAGGTGACCAAGGTGATCAGCCCACCTAGTCCCTGAAATGAGGTGTCAGGGCAGTCCCAGGCAGACCAGGTCTCTGGGCACTGCTGGCCAGGAGAATTCAGGCTCTAAAGCACCGAGCAGGGGGCAGTCAGGAAGAAAAAAGCTGTACAAACAGGCACTCAACCCCCCCACACACCCAGTGACTTAAGCTCATCTGTCAAGCCCACGGGAAGTCCCTCCAGCACTGGTTACCTGTGCCACACAAGACACGTCTATCGGCGAGGAAGGACACAGGCAACCGCCCGGGGTTGGTGATCTTCACAAGGTGTGTGCGGACGGTACCAGGAATGACACAGCCAAAGTCCAGGATGTACTCAGGCAGCTGAACTCTGAAAGGAATAGAGACATTCCTTAAACCACAGCCCGGCTACATTTCCAGGTGGACAGAAGACACAAATAAAGTGGGTATTTGCTGCTGTAAAAACCCAGCTCAAGCCTGTGAAAGCCAAGGCCTGACCACCTGGTAGTAACACTTTGGTAAGTCACGGAGGGTGCAGGTCCTAGGTTTTATCAGCTACCAACGGGACCTCAACATAAAATTGTGTTTAACTGGTCGCAGCTCCTCGGCTACAAAGAGCCACTGTGGCTAAGTCCACCAGACCTCCACTGGCCTCAGTGGAACTGCTAACCTGGTGTACAGCCCAAGCCTGAAATCGCTTCAGGACCTTGCAATGAGATTTGCCTGCACAGGCAATCTTCCCTGCTCTGCAGCCAGGTCTGTCCCCAGAGCAGCCCCAGGAAAGGCAGGAATCGACACCTACAGCGTTCAAGGGCAGCTCCTTTTCCAGAGCAATCCCACTCGGGAAAGCGCATAAGTGGTCTGTTTTGCAGAGCATTTTCTTCCTGAACCGGAGCCTACCGTGCCCCTGCCTCATCAGGAAGGAGCAGAGGGAAGGACCAAGGCACCCAGGCAAGCCCTACGGTCCCACCAGCATCTACACCCCCTGCTTTAGGGTTTCTCAGCCCGTGCGATTCCCTGCTGGCTTTGCTTAGCGTGGCCTGTCAGTTGGAACAAAGATGCCAGCTTTGAGCTGCCTCTTTCAGAGCTGGTCAGCAGGGACGGTGTCTGTGCTGTCTGGAGGGGCTTGGATGGTCTGCACTGCACCCCCTCAGCACTAAGAGCAGAACCCAGCATCTGTGGGGAGCTGAGCACCCCAGGGTGGCACTATGAAGTGAGGACACTCGGCTGCTCACAGGGAGCACGTCAGAGCTACCAGGGTCAGACCCTTTCTGCAGTGCCCAGCTACTGCCAGCTCTGCAGACACCAGGAGCTCTCGGGAGCAGGGGTGCACTGCTGGGTGTCACCCTTGGGGCACCTGGAGTCTCTACTAACTTGAGAAGCCTCCGACGAGCACGCTGGTCAAAGGCCACTTCCTCTGGGGGACCGGAGCTGAGAGCTTTCTGCTGCTCCAGGGCATGTTCCTCTATCAGCAACTGCTCCATCTGCAGCTGCAGCTGCGTGTCCCACTGAGGAAAGGAAAGAGAGCGGCTGGTTAGCAAAGGTCCTGCCCAAGGCACAGGCTTGTCTCTGAGAGAGGATCCCACCCTGATCTTGTTGAGAGGGGCGATGGAGTCCCTCTGCCTCGCTGCTCAGCGTCTGTGACACCTCCTGCTCCCTTAGGCAAGACCTGATCTCAAGGGAAACGAACTCCAGCACCTTCGCCTGCCCAGTCACTGTCACAAAAGCTGATCTGGCCAGACAGACAGCCAGACAAGCCAGGAACCTTCCAGAGCTCCGAGTATTTGCCTGCCCCCAACCAGTGCCAGAGCAGCTTGGACAGCAGCTCTCTTGGAAAGGGAACCACGAGAAAGCTGACGCCTCTTGGAGATGACCGCTGACAGCACAGCCCCAGGGCGCAGTCAGGCTGCTGCTGGTAAGCTGGGTCGTGAGCAACAAACCCCTCAGCCACGACCCGCAGCTCCTTCAAAGTGCCAGGAACTCAGTCACTTGAGCACGGCCTTCAGGAGCTCTCCCTGAGGCAGTCGGGGAGCTGGTGCATCTGCTGGAGGGACAACAGCCAGAGCTGGGCAGCCCCTGGGGCAACGCTGAGCTGACACATGGTCGTGGCCAGGTGCGGGCAGGGAGGTCCCAAGTGCCAGCAGGGCCCCAGGAAGCCTGCTGCGGGGTGCCCAGGGCTCGAGTGACACAGGGGCAGGGTGGCACATGCCAAATGGGGCTTCTCACCGCGGTGTCCGCATCGTCCCTGGGTGGCTCCGCGGCCGCAGCCTCCCCCAAAGCAACTGCTTCAGCTCGCTGGCTGTCCTTTGCCATCTTTTCTTTGGCCTCTTTGAGGACCTTCTCATATTTTGCATTTCCTGGAGGAAGAAGAGATCCACAAATAGAAGCGTGGACGCCGTGCCAATCCCACTTAAGCTGGGAAGCCCCACTCCCCTGATGCTGGCCTCTCCCAGAAACAAACTCCTTGAGCAATCTATGGGAAGTGGATGCTGCTGCTCCTCTCTGAATCCTGACGTTCACTACCACCCACCTTCCCCTCTACAGAGGAGCATCCCATCCCCTGCAACGCCATGGCAAATCCAACCCTGCCAACATCCCTGCCAGCCCGCGTTACACCTTCCCCAAGCTTTTCTGCCCAGCCGCCACCTTCCCAGGCCTCCGACAGATATGCTGGCAAGCTCTGCAGGGTGGTTCCTGGGGCAAAGCCCACATGGACTCACCTACTAGAGACTCAGGAAGCAACCCGAGGGTTGAGTGTTGCTCTGACAGCCCTGAAACCTCCAGGCTCAGTGGGGGTGGGGGTGAGCTGCCCTGTGGGCATATGACATGGGGAAAAAGCCAGGGGACCTTCCTGCGGAGCAGAGAGGCAGTGCTCACCGCTGATGTTCCTGGGCAGGTCCAAGCAGATCCTGGGAAGGGTCCCTTCTCCTCTCAGGGTGATGCTTGCTGGTTCCAGGTGACCCACTTGAATCTGCAAAGCCCTGCAGAAGACTCCAGGCACTCCTGGCAGGTAACAGACTTTGAGCACTTGCTCCTTGCCAGGTCCAATGTAACCCTGCAGGGCACGGGAGACAAGAGAGGGAATGCACCAAAGAGCGTTTGGTGGGGGGACGGCTCAGGCGACAGACACACTGAGAAGAGAAAACAGCTTCTCCTATGGAAGAAAACGTCAGACAACATGGCCTTCTGGCTTTCTCGTATCCTAAAAGCTCGAGTCTCCTACACCAGGGTGCAGTACGTCCTTCAGAGGGCTCGCAAGGCTGCATTCCCACAGCACAGACCGCCCTTTGCTCAGCAGGAGCGCAGCTCTGCTGCTCACAGCGCTTACCCTCTGCTAGCAAGAGCCAGACTGAATAAAGAAAAGCTCTTTTACCAGCTGCTGTGGAAGACGAGCTAAAGCCCATGCCCTCAGCAGGGCCAGCAGCTCCTCACACTGCACGTCAGTGGTTCCCAGGCTGCTGCTGAAGGGCCTGACTCATTCATCATCCCAACCAAACATCTCCTGCCTGCGTGGTTACACCAGGGGTGCGTGAGCCCATCCAGACTCACAGCGACCTGCAAACATACATCTCTGGAAATGCAGGAGCAGACTAGGACAAATTCTAGGGAAGAAGGTGTTGCTGGGAAGGACATCTCCTCTCTGGGCTTCCAGAAAGGCTCTCCAAGCCTCAGGCTGGGCTCACGCCAGCCACATCGAGAGCAAATGGAAGCAGACAGCAGCATGGCTCTGGGTGACCGGGCACAGACGCAGACGCCTTTGGCTCGCCCTCTGCACGCTGGGCTGGACCCTCGGCTCCCCTTCACGCTGCAGGGGAAGCCGCTGAGTGGGACAGCTCCTGCCACTTGGTCCCCTGAGCCCGTACTCCAGCGCACAGCGCAGCTGCAGCAAAGGTGAGCCCTGCCAAGCTGCCAGCACCCACGCTGCTGCTGCAGCAGCTGGCTGCACGGGTCCAAGCAGAGCTGCGTCTTCGGCAGCCCGCGGGAAGAGGGCATCAGTGTGTCATCCCTTGTAGGAGACGGGCACGAAAACAATGTGAAAGCCATTTGGCTTCCTCTTCCCCTTGCAAAAAGAGACAAAGGTAAGAACGCTGCTTCAGCTCAAAGACATCCACGCGGGACTAAGAAGCTGGGGCGCCGGGATGCTGCAAACTCCTCTCCTGGCTGTTCCAGCCCCGATCCTCCCTGACCCCCTCGCTGCCCCACAAAACTGCTGCAAAGCAGCAAAGCTGGAGGAGGGACCAATACAGGGGCTGCTAAAATTTCTGGCAAAGCAGCTTCATGCCCAGGCAAGACAGTATTTCAGTCCTGCTTAGTGCTGGCAGCGGGCAGGTGGGGTTTCTTACAGGCAGGGACAGGGAGTACGCCCTGCTTGACCACACAACCTGGGGAAGGTGACCCTCACAAGAGCCTGCACCATCTGGCTCCAGTGTCGGCACAACCACAGAGCTCAGCACTCGGGGTCCAAAGAGCTACCGAAGCCCTCGTGCCTCCCGCCGGCGGCTGCTGCAGGATGCCAGAGCCACCCACCAGCAAAGGCCATGAAGGGGCTCTAGTAGGACCGCGCTTGCTCGACCTTCTCTGCCACCCAGCAGCACTGCTTACAGCCCTGGCTCTCCGTGCTGGTTTTGTGGCTCTGTCTTCCTTTTCTTTTTTTCCACCCACCCCACCACCTTTTTTCCCTATAACCCTCTCCTGGGCAGCCTGGCCAGGGTGAATCACTCGTGCTACTCACCGTGCTGGGCACGGCCAGGGGCACGCCGAGCGGAGGGCTGTCCGCAGCGGCTGCGCTGGAGCCGAGCACCACGTAGGTGAATCCCATCTTCCCTCTGTTCTGCAGGGTGACCTCCGCTTCCCTGACTTTGTTAAACAGCTGGAGAGAAGACAGAGGAGCGGGAAGTTACAGACGCAGGTCTGCTGCTGGGAGTCTCCTTCCCTTTTCCCTGGCTTGAAAGCACATGAACACAGCGCAGAAGCAGGGAGCGCAGAGGAGGTACAGGCACTGCGGTGTCCTGGGTTAACCTGGGCAACCCCCAGCCACAGGGTACCTCTTAGCCCTACGCAGGAACACTATCGACGGCAGCACGTAGAGGTGCAGTAATAAATAAACCAGGGGATACAAGCCCTCTGCTCTTTAAGGTGTCACCTAACAGCCAGCTGAAACAAAAGAGGAGGCATCGAGGCATTTCAGAACAAGAGGCACCTGCATACAAGTATTTGCAGGCAAAACAGAAGCAAAAGTAGAGACAGACAGGGCAACAGCCAAACAGGGCCAACAGCTGGAAGGGTCTGTAGGGATTTTAACTGAAAAGGAGTGCCAACTGTTCTGGGACATTCTCGCCAGCTGCAGTGACTGGAAGCCCAAGTTAACTTCCTCCCTGGTTTATTTTGTTGATTAATCAAGAGCATTAAAAGAAAGCATCTCCTTGGACCTCAGGCTTCAGGAACGGATGGGCGGATGAGGGTCCTGGGGACATGTCCCTTTGGAGATCACCACGGGGTCCCTGCCTGTCCCGGGAGGCAGCGCTCGTTACCTTGAAGAGGAGGAAATCCCAAATATGGGGGGGTAGAGATGGCCATTAAAAAACAACTCTGATGCAGAATGTATCACCCAAAGGCAGTACTTCCAAGCGACAGAGCCAACAGAGTAGCTGGGAAGGGAAGAGCGCCCTAGACCTCGGTGGGCAGCAACGCGCCGGCGACAGTTCCAAGACAAGGACCTCTGCCAAGAGAAGCGTGCGGTACCTGCAGCCCGCAGTCGATCTCCGTCACGTCAAGGAAGTAGTTGATGAGCGAAGCCTCCCCACTCAGCGCAATCTCGTAGGTCGGGCCTCCCTCCACACTGCACAGCGCCGTGACACGGGCAGCAATGTTTGTGCGGCCAACGAAGGTGAATGTGACACCCTGGCTCTTGCCCGGCGGCAGCACGCCGTACAGTGGCAGGACATCAAAAACCTGGAGGCAGGGGAGGAGAGACAGAGATGTCGAGCGTGGAAATTGATGCAGAAGAGCAGCCGTGGCTTGGAGCAAAGTACAGATGTGGCTGGAGGGGCCTCTTCATCACAGGCGAGATCACCCTACTCTCATTCTGCATCCATTCCACTTACCGGTGGGAGAGACCCTGGGAAAAATCTTCTCCCATACTAATTAATGTATTAATACACTAAATTAATTTGGGATGTCTCCTGGCAGCAAGACATTCTCTCAGCTGAAGAACTTGCCTTTAAAAACACTTTTTACTGCCTTCAGAAAAACACGAGACTTGGAGATGAGAGCCCTTGGAGCTGGGGGTGGACTTCAGCCCAGCTCGTCTGATTCCTGACACTTTTCACTCTCTCTCCGACCCACACACTGCTCTCGCAAAAGCTACTGCAAAAGCTACTGCAAAAATTTCCTACCGAGCACCTGATGAGCAACAAGATGAATACACCCTCCACAGGCGCTGCACAGGCAGGACCCTCGGTCAGCCCTACATGGCCGGTTGCTTCAGCAGCGCTGCGCAACGTGCTGGGAGGGATGCGAGGCCACTCCGTGAGCAGCACCGAGGGCCACCAGTGGCAGCAGGGGCTACGTAACTGTTTGCCACGCTGGGAACGGGGAAGTGAGACAGATGCCCACTTACCTCCTCCGCTCCCGAGGGGAGGGGCTCCACCTCCACAAACCGCATCCTTTCCTGGGTCCTCACCGGCCTCCGACTTTCCAGCTCCACAGCAGCGGACGGCAGCAGCTGGAAAACAAGCACCATGGGCTACAGGAGGCAGCTGGCTGGGCTGAGGGGGATCACTGTGCTGCAGGCTCCACCGCCTCATCGAGCCAAGAGCAGCTAAGATGGGACACAGGCACACACCAAGTACGGGGACGCCTGTGCCATTAGCCGAGTGTGGGTCCAAGACCCGTGCGGATGAGACACGAGGTGCAGGTGGAGCCCGTGTCACACCGGCAGGTGGGCTCGGACCCACCGGCTTGCACGAGGAAGCGGGGTGCTCCCAGCACCCTGTCCTGGCAGGGACCTCGAGGGCACGTTGCACCCTCATGACACCCCAGCTTTGCTCACTCCTGCCCAAGAAACGCACCAAACACCCCACCCCTGGACAGCTCAGGCTCTCCATGACAACAATAGGAATGCAGCTGCAAGCGAGAAGTGTCAAAAAGGGGAAATAAGGACTTCAGAAGTCCTTGGCACAGCTGTCCCATTTCAGGTGGTGCTTAGCTTTCCCCTTGTGCACTCGTCAGTGCCGGAGGGCTGAGGATCGCCATTTCTCTTGAATAACACCATCCTGAAAAAGGCAGCTGAGATGTTTTCCTGCCTTGCAGCAGCTGAGGGCTGGTGTTTAACCTCAGAGGTGCCATCCTTTAAATGGAACCTCGTCCCTGGGCTTCTGACCCCTATTTATAAGCAAGGGCTTTGTGATTGCTCTTGAAGTTTAAGAATACCTGCTGCTTCGGTAACATGAAGGAGGGCTTTGCGCTGGGGCTCTGACATGGGCAGGGTATGTACAGCACATCCTCAGGCCTAACCAGAGGCTACATCTCTCCAAGGAGATAAAGCACTGGGGAGGGCTGAGCCTTCTCACATCTCAGTGCTCTTTCTGTTGTCTCCACATCTTCCAGCCTGCAAAGCTTTGCCAAGGGCATATGCCCAAAGACGCTAACCCACATCTTTCCCAGGCTTATGGTCTCCCACCTCCCCAGGAAGGCTACATGGACATTGCCTTGATACAGTGACACAAGCAGAAGACAACACTGCAACCCAGATGTATCCTTTGAAGCAATTTTGGATCCTACCTAGCCATATCCCCTTGAATTTCCCTGCTTTATCTGTGCATACATGGCAACAAAGCAGGGCACAAAAATGATTTCATGCTTCTATCTGAAAACATTCAGCCGCGCTATTCTTTATGCCTACCAGGTATCCTTTTTCCTGATTCAGAAAACACGTGCAGAGCTACAACATTAAAACCACTGATATTTAGATGTCAGCAGGTGCGACCCCCCTCCTTGAACTTGACACCAACTCCGGCACTTTCAGAACCTCCTGTGCTCTCCTATATCCTTTTTTATTGCCCCAGGAGCAGCCTCTGTCCCACGCGAAGCAAAAGGTGCCATCAGCTCCCACTAGCACCGAGGCCAAGCCCCAAAGCACCGAGGCTCACCAGGAAGGTCAGCAGACCAAAGGCTGTTTCCCATACTAAGAGGAAAAGACAGCGACTTTGTCAAGTCTCCATTTATAAAAAGGCAGCTCTGTGGCCATCGCTGCAATACCGGGGCTCGGGCGAAGGCAGAGACGTGACAACGGGTGGCTCTAGCTGGGGCTGAGAAGGTGGTACATGGAGACCAGTACTGGGCAGGGCTTGACAGAGGAAGGGAACTGGAAGCCTCCACATCACGGTGCAGGTAAAACCCCTCCTTTCACAGTGCAAAAAAAACCCAGCCAAAAAACCCCAACCCCACCACAGGTCAGGAGGACCTGAATGGGCTTCTCCAAACAACACTACCCTACTTGTCCCTCCCCATAAGCCCCGTGTCCAGCTGCTGGCCCTGCTGCCCAGCCCACTCTCAGGGCACATGGCAGCAGGGCAGCAAAAAAGGGACGCTACGCTGGCACCAGCACGGCTTTTTGGTGGCAAGCTGGGGGAGGCAACGCAAAACAGTGAGCGTACAAGAAAATCTACCTTTGCTTCCAGGGAGTCCTCTGCATCTGCTGGCTCTTGGGCAGGATCCCCCACTGCTCCCAGGGCTTCAGCTGGCTCCTCTACGCATCCATCACTGACACTGCTCTCTGCAGATGCTGAGTGCTCCGAGCAGGCTCCCTCCTCCTTCGGTGGCTGGGGTTTGATGAACAGTTTAGGTGCTGGAGGGCTGAACCTGGAAGAAACCGTAACTTCCATCATGAAGCTGCAGTAGGAGGGAGGAAGACCTGGACAAGCAGCTCCTTGGCAGGACGTGGCCCCTGGGTGGGCACTGGTGCCGCCAGCCCAGGAATGGATCCGACCTGGCAGCTCCAGAACCAGGATGCAGCAGGTCAATGCTGGGGGCTGCCCAGGGACAACGCTGGTCCAGCAGTGGCAACTGCTTGCCATGAGGAACTGCAGATATCAGAGGTGAACACCTTGCAGGGAGACAAAAGGACAAACTGCACAAAAAGGTGGGACTGAGACACAAAGGGGCAGATCTGGATGGCGATGCGCCAGCACAGACCCAGCGCCGCAAGGAGGTTTTCAGCTCTTCTAGGTATTTACCCTGAATTCTCCCCTGGGCGGTTACGCACAGCTGCGGGTCAGGACCAGCAGCGGCGATGGCAGGAGCAGGGACGGAGCCCGCCGCCTGCTGTGCCCGAACCCCGACAGAGCCGGCACGAGCCCAGCACGGGACACCTTCGCACACGCAAGGAACACGGGAAGACACGTCAAGCGGCTCCAGGCAGAGACTCGCAATTAAACAGCCCATTGATCCCCGATGAGCACCAAAGCAGCCGCGATTAGTACTTTGGGGAAGGAAACGCTGGTCATTTTTAATCAATCTATTCCAATCGCGACACCGAGATTCAGCTCCCTGCCGTGCCACAGGTACTCCTTGGCTGCAAAACAGCAGCTCGAACCGCACCTCGTGCCACAAAGGCTGCAGCTCTGCTGAAACGAGCTTATAACCGGTGTGGCACGTCCTGATGCCATCATTACCTCCCCAGCAGTTTCTAAACACAAACTGTTGGAGGACAAATTTGGCAAATGGTTCAGCAAAGCAGTTCAACCGCTCGTTTTGCAAACAGAGCCGAGTTTATCCTTTGAGCAACAGCAGCCAGTAAAAAGCATATGAGTTAACGTTTTCAGAATTCCCAAGTGACTCTGACTATGGTCCCTGTATGAAATTGCAGCAGGTGCTCACAGTAGCTCTGCTTGGATTTCCAACGCCACGTGGAGGGACGCGCTCAGGCCATGCCTACCTGCCGCTGTGCCTAGTCGTAAGCGTTCCCCCCGCCGTCAAACACGGCACATTTTTTACAGCTGGGAATTCAGTGCCTTGAACCACGGGCTCCAAACAAAGATTTGTCTTTCGTATCTAAGGCTGGTTTTCATTTCTGGATTACAGGCTCTGCTCTTCATAACCCGGAAGAGATCCCGCCTGACTTGCCCTCCCTACAGCGACATGCAAGAACACGGCTTGGCCCAGGTGAGCCCCTGACAGCCCTCCCTCCGCCTGCTGCTGGGACGCCACGGGGACCCCGAGCAACAGCTCGGCACCGTCCGTGGGGAAGAACAAACCAGGGCTGGAGGGGATGAAGGTGCTCGCTCAGCCCTGCAGCGCATCGCCCACCTACGGTCCCACCCACGCAACCTCTGCTCCTCTCAGCCCAGGCACCCGGGTGCATGTTGGGGCGCCCTGATGGGCGACCAAACTGCCCGACACCTCCAGTGGCCGCTGACTTGGGCAGCTCTGTAAGGATGAGATAAATCCAGCTCAGCTGGGACAGTGGTGCTTTTGGGCAGCCTGCAGCTGCACGCTACCTTTCCCTGGCGGCAGGGGAGATGCCCGCAGTGTCAGGCCACCAAGAGGAGCACCTCAACACCCTCCAGCCACGCACCAGCCCACGCACCCGTTGGGTGCCTGGGTCCGGCCGTCATCGCGGCAGCTGTCCCAGAACCGCTCGCTACGATGCACATGGTGAGGAAATGAAACTGCAGCTCTTAGAGTGGCTCGTGATAAATACTGCGGCTGAGTAACAGCTCCCGAGGAGAGGGAAACCCCCGAGATGGAAAATCCATAATCATTTATTAAGGTACCTCTAGTTCTACAGAACAGTTTGAGGCAACTTCACCAGACCGTGGTGCCTAGACAACAACAGTATTTTTCCCTCTAAAGTAGAAGCCCTCTGGGACCCAGCGCTGGGAGATGATGCGATTAGCAAGTCCTGCTGCGGCGAAGCGTGAAGCAGCACAGCCAGGGACTCTTTCCAGTGGGGGAAAGTCAAAACGAACAACAATGAGCATCACATGAAAAGGAAGGGAGTGAGGAACCCGAGGTGTCAACAGAAAGCTGATCTCTATGACACGACATCTTCCTGGCACTGAAGGAAAGGGGGTTGGTCCTGGGAAAGAAGGGCAAGATGATGAGATGTTTGGCATCAGCCCAGGCTTGAGGTAACCCTTTCTCAGAATCAGGACCTTCTGGGCAGCCTCCAGCACTTTCAGAGCAAGGCTGTGAACGCAGGGATGAAGGCAAGGAGCAGAGAGCGGCTCCTCCACCTGCAGAAGGGACCAGCCCCAAAGCAGAGGGGCCAAAGGGCTGCGGAAGTGCCTCCACCAGCACGCTGGAGCAGAGATGAGGAGCCTCCTGACATAAGCAGGTCAGCCTGGGGCTGGAGGGGCTGACAGCAAGGTGTTAACCCCCCTGTGTCCATCTCACCCAACCTGACCACCCGTCAGATGAGACAAAATGGATCCAGGTATTAACAGGGGGGATTCAATGGCAGCACAGGCACACTGACAGCAGGGAGAGAAGAGTCCTTCCTGCTAGGGCCAGGACAGCCTTGTGCCACCCACCATCCGAACCGCTGAGACATTAGGAAAAAAATCATCTCAGCCTGTCTCTTGGTTTCTGAGCCTCCTAAGGACACAGCTTCACACCACTTCCCACACCCACCTCCCAAAATAGAGGAGCTAGAAATCACAACGCTTCTGCAAACTGCGCGTGAAGATTCAGGCAGGATGACGTGACCTTGCCAGCTCAGGCTGTGTGAGAGCCACCACCAGCAGGACAGACACCCCAGAACGGTGATCTGAAGACCCGAGGTCCCTGCAGGTCCTGCCAGCACCAAGGACACGTGCCAGGAGCCACCACCCCTTTGCATTAAATGCAGGAGTTTTAACAGCGCTGAGGCTGCTGCCCTGGTGCGTGGCACCCACACGCCCAGCATCCTTGCCCAGGCCCCCAGGGACCACACGCTGGTGCATCCCTTCGGCACAGCCAAAGCACCGGGGGAAAACAAGCCCCCCAACAAAGCCCGAGCTCTGTCACAGGGCAAAGCACCAGAGACCACGCGCCCCTGAGGCATCTAAACAGGCTTACGGACCCCGACGATGCACTTTGATTTGTCCTGCAGGCCAACAGACGCAGATTAAAAAGGGACTTTGGAACAAGCAAGACAGCTCAAGGGTGTTTGCAACTGAAAACAAAACAATGTGATACAGAAGTAAACTCAAAACCTGCCCAGTGCACCCTGTGGGAACACGCGGCTTGAGCTGGGCCACATGGCCAGCAGCTGGGGAAGGTGGTGGTGATGGTCTGCCCTCGCCAAGAGCAAAAACTAGAAACTGCATTTTGTCCCAATGCCCTGATGACTATTTCTTTGCTAGGATAAATTCCTCTGCTGAGCTAAGATTTGTGCATTTACTGAGCCACCCGTTGACATATAGACCAGGCAGCGCGGAGACAGAGAAGCAACATCATTACAGTGAGATCCGACAGCTCCAACTGTCACTGTGCGCGCCCTGGAAATGACTAACCGCACAGCAATGGCTGGACTGTGTTGCTGACATGATTGCTCAAAGTAGCAGCAGTGACTAAAGAGTAAGGAGGAAAAAATGGGTTGAACAATTAGAAGAAACAAAAAAACCAAACCCACTTTAAGCACAAATAGTCTTGTCCAGGCAGAGAAACAACATTTTTCTCTCCTGGCCAAAATAAATGTGTGTGTCTGATTGATGCTGGGAGTCTCTGGCGATCAGCTCCAGCAAGGTTAGAAGTGTGGACGCTTCAATTCTATCGATCTCGCCTTCACGAGACCTGATGTTTGATTCCCTCGATGTCAGACCAAGTTAGTTTGATCTGATAATTTAGAATAGCAACAGTGCTTAATGTAGACCAGAAATAATATCTGACATGCTGCCCTTCTGCTGGGCTCTTAATGAGCCATCTGAGGTGTTAATAGCCTGGAGACCATCTTCATTTCCAGCCCTGACATGGAGAGTCACATGGTGTCTGCTGAGGGACCCAGAGCGAGCACATTACTGCTGAATTAACATGCAGAGCAGAAAAGGGAGCTGTCCTAACGTCCACAGCACTAACGAGCCAGCAAAGGGGCTATGCCAAACCCTCTGGAGCAGGGGCTGCTATCCTGCCAGATGCTCAGCTATCCTGCCAGATGCTCAGGACCCTCAGCTGCTACCAACTCAGAGCTGGGTAACTCAGCGTCTGCCGGAAGAACCTGCAGGCTCAGGTCCAGCAAAGCTAGTTTAAGTGGAGATGGGGGAATTAAAAGCTGAAAACTGATTCAGCAGTCACATTTCCAAAACCCTAAAAAAAAAACAAAAAAAAAAAAACCACCCAAACAGGCAACTGGCCAATAAGTGGCCCCAGAGGAAATTAATTCCACACAGGCTTTGCTCCAATGTGTGTGTTTCTCTGTTACCATAAAATATATGCATTGTTCTACCATCAACATTAGATTTTTCCCTTAGCTTGTAATTAAACCCTAATCTAATTTACCAGGAGATGACAGGGGCTTCCGAGCAAAGCTTACAGCCCTGTTACTCTTTCCCTGTCCACCTCCTTGCACCTGCTTTTGCAGACTTTCCCCTGCATTTTAGGGTCTGTTCTTGAAGGTGCCGCGCATGAAGGGCCACACCAGACTGGCCGTTCCCTGGTAAGACCCCGCTGTGAACGGGCTACCCCAGTGTCCACAGCTTCTCCCCCAAGCCCTCCTCACCGCCATAGCTAATGCCAGTGCCCGGTCTCCTCTAAGCCAAATTCCAACTCCCTAAACAAAACTGATCTCTGTTATTTGCAATAGCAGCACTTCAACGCGCAGTGGTTAACTTTGCTTGGTTTCCCAGGGCATTATGGAAAAACCAGTTGCTACTGCCATTAAAACCGCCCAGACTAGACTTCTGTACTACGCAGAGAGGCCACAGCGGGAGGAACTGCTAGAAATGTGTTTATAGACGTGCTGCAGCACCACTGCAAGAGTGCTCTTGGGCTTGGAAACCACTGACCAGGGCTGGATGCCCTGCCTCCCAGGGATGCTCAGACAAGCGCTCCCACTGACACCTGCAGCTGGACCTACAGCCCCAGCAGAACCTGCCGTTTTGGTGAAAAATGCTGAATCAACTGCACATCGCATTCACAAAACAGCTAACAGACAAAAACTCCCTTCTCCAGGGTGGTGTTTGCCTCAGGCCACCAGGGTCTGCGAGCACAGCTCTCCACAGCAGCTTTCCTTCCCGGGGAACCAGTACGGGGGCTACAGCAAAGCAGCAGCAAGGGACCGGGGCAGCAGCAGGTCCTTCTGGTGGCAGCGCCTATGTAGGCTCTTAGGATGAAATGACAACGTACAGGGTCGGCAGGGATGGAAAACCGGTGATGTTACCGTCCACGTGCCTAAGCGTGGCTTTGTAGCTCCAGAGGCACAGCAGGACTCCAGGGTATGGGCTAAGCAAAAAGCGTTAGTAGTGTCATACAGCCCCAGCTTGGCTGGAGAACATGCTCTCCCCTGCAGCGTCCAACCGGCAGAGATCACCTTTTCCCTGAGCATCTAGCCTGACCACGGCTGGCAGGTGTTATTCCCACCAGGGAGAGTTGAAAGCTGCTTGCCAGATCCCAGGCAAACAGCCTGGGTCTTTGCCAGGTACAGACAGGACACTAGGAAGAGGAGCTTCAAGGAGAGGGCAACGGTGCACATACCTCAGCTGGCTCGCGTGGCCGCCCGTCAGGAATGACCAGTGGTACTGGACGAGAAGCGGGCTGCAGTTGGTCATCTCAATGTAACGCTCCACCTCAGTGTCATTCAAGATGCACCCAAAGTCCACGGCCATGGTCTGGAACTGGAGATTTGGGAAGAAGACTTCTCCCCGAACAGTGACCTGCTCCTCGTGAGGATGCTCGAGCAGCTGTATCTTCAGAGCCTTCTCTGCCACCCAGCTATTCAGATGCTCCTCGTGAGCAGGGTTAAATCCGATGAAGAAATGACGTTCCTCCCCTACCTCCAGCTTCGTTGGCTGCAAGGAGATTAAAAAGATCAAACACCAGCGTAATGAAGTCCAAGGCTGGATAGCATGGAACACGTCAATGTCTTAAAGCATGACCTCAGCGTGGGCTTCTCAGCCCACCCTGCACGTTCTTTACAGCGAGTGCCTGACTGCAAGCACCACGCTCTCGTCAGACTATTGCAGGCTCACGTTTCTGCGCTTTGCATCGATACCAGGGGGAAATAAATATTGTCCTACTGAATTCTGGACCCACAGAGGCTCTGTGCTAAACACACAGCCGAACCAGCACTCCGGCAAGCCAGGGCTGCTGCCCTGACTCCAGAGAAACTCCTTTATCCTCACAGCACAAGTGCACCGGCACGGCAGCCTCAGCCTCGCAGGGGCCAGTCACCGGCGCGGCACAGGAACGGTGCCCGCACCTCCACCAGCGCGTGTCCAGCAGAGCCCATGTCCAGCGCCTTCCACCACCGACAGGGCAGGTGCCAGGCGACAGTGGGAGGAGCATCCTCAGCCTTCCCGAAGGCAGAGCTGCCCTCACAGAGAGCAAGCTGCTCTTGAGGTTGGCTGAGGACGGCTGCTGCAAGTCCCAGGAGATACCTCTACTCCATGGCTTGCCCAGCCCTAGGTGCCTGCTCCCTTCTCCTCATGGCTTTGAGCCACGAAGTATCTTCCCAACTCGGGTATTTTTGTTTCTTCCAGCAGCTCGCTTCAGATCTGATTGAGTTGGGGCCAGGCTACTGCTGACTCTACAGGAGACCCTGCCAGAGGACCTCCCAACAGGAACGCACCGCCACATCCCTCCTCCTCAAAGCCCACCACGGGAAGGTCCTGCTCACCTGGACATCTGCAGGGAGGGGCTGCCGGGCCGCATCACAGACTCGGAAGGGTTGGTCTAAGGCCAGGACGACGCCCAGCGGCAGGGAGGACATGTTTTTTAAAGAAAGAGGCTTATGCTGTAGGCTGAGGACGTCACTGGGTAGCTACAGAAAGAGGAGACAAGAAAAAAACAACCTGAAGTGGCCACGCACCTCCCTTCCCTTCCGACGCATTTCAGAGTTTTCAACCCCAAAATTGCACACATCTCTTATTCACTGTCTGTATTAGTTTCTACCCTTCTACAAGGTTTTTCTTTCAGAACGTCAGGTGCTTTTCACGTTTAGAAACCACAGCATCCCCCAGGGGGCCGGGAAACAGTCTCACATACAGACGAGGGAACAGCACCTCGAGAGGAGGCAGCTGCTTGACCAAGGTCAAAAGCAGAAAGTGAACCCAGAGCGCTTGTCTCCAGTTTACCCTCTCTTGGGCAGAATGGCACAAGACGATTTTCACCCCCAGTCATTTCGTACAGCCTTAGTGGCTCCAGGAGCCTCATAAAAGCAGGGATGGCTAGTCAGAAGAGAAAAGCAAGCAGGATTTGGCCTGGAGGAGAGAGCCTGCAGTAGCCTAAGGTTAGCTTGGAACATTTACACGCACAAACAGCCAGCTAGAAACCTCAACGGTCTGGTTGCAACGTGTGTCCTGCTGTCCCTGCTCCAGTGACAAAGTGTCTGTAGCCTCACAGTCAAGCTCAGCCTAAGCTATTTCTTCCTGCTTATGCATCGCTCTGGCCTTCCTGCAGGGTTCACATCAACTAGGCAGCGGTTGGGAAACTAGTTCTGGATGTATCGATATCCAACAGCTGCAGTGTCATAGCACTCGATAAACCAGAGCACGGGGCATCAAGCAGAACACAGGCAGACATCAGGAACAGCTGAAAAGCTTCTCATTAAGTGAACCGCCCGCTCACAGGATTTTGTGCTTCTCTGGAAGCCTGGGAACCAGAGGAGAGGCCTGAAAATACAGAAACTAAATAATGGACAATCTTCTCTGTTTCAGACACCGCATTGGAGAGGGAAAGATGATGGAGGAGTCAGGACCCAGAGACTAAAGGGCTCCTGTTTTGCATCGGTGTTGTCATCACTGCAGCTGAGGGATGACTGCAGGTCCTTTGAAGGAGGTGAGGCTGAGGGAAACGCAAAGAGCATCCATGCCAAGAGCAGGGAAGGCAGAGAGAGACAAAAGATGACAGTTTTCCTTCACCAGCCTGAGGAATTGGCAGGAAGCTCCATTTTTCTCAGCTTCCCTGCAGGATCGGTGTTCAGACATCCCCATGCCTTGGAGGAGCCTCAAAAACCTCCCTTCATCCTGACTACACAAATGCGTGTCTCTCTACAAGTGGCTACGATCCCCCCTCAGCGCAGCAGCTGCAATCTCAGCTTTACTTTGCTGAAGTCAGAAAACCATCTCGTCACTAAGAATACCCTCACTTACTTCACAAAGCACCTCAGGAAGGGTGAGGAGGGGTTTAGCATCGCTCAGCTGCAGCGATCGGCTCTTCCCCCAGCAGCCCCAGCGCACAAGGCAGCTGTGCAACGGCCACGCTGCGCTCGCGGGTCCCACTGCCTCACCTGTGCCCTTGGCGCAGCAGCTCGATCCTGCCTCCACCTCGAGAAGGGCAGAGCTGTGACTGTCCCCGACCCCAGGGCAGCAAAATCACCATCTCTGTGGTAGAACCATCTCGTGGTAACGGCCAAAGCTTGCTCTGGCTCGAATCGATAGCCGAAGCCCCGTGGACTTGGGGAAGCGGTTTAACCATCCCCGTCCCCCCGTGTTTAACGGGCACGCACACCCCGCAGGCTTTCGGCCATCAGCCACGCTCTTCAATGCCAGGATGCAATCCTGAGACTTACCTTCTCCACCCGGAATGCGATTTCTCTGGTAGACACTTGCAGAACGGGATCAACGAACTCACACGTGACGTCCATCTGCATTATCTGTGCCTTCCCCGCCTTGCTCCCCACCACGGCGTGACACAGCAGCCGCTCCTTCACCACCTGCATGCAAGAGTCACGCGTCACCCAAGCAGGTGCTGGCAGGGCATCCACAAAACACGCTGCAGTTGCTAGCCACCCAACCACGGACCCTATTCCTGCCGCAACTTACAGCCACTGCTCTCCTCAATAGCCCCCTCCTCTTGTTATGCTGCATCCTATTTATGAGGGCACTCAGCTAGGCGAGCGATCAAGCCTTCTGCAAGCTGCCACTGAGGCAACCCTTGCAAGCACCTTTCAGATCATTAGGAACAGCAGGAGCTTCATGAAGATTCATTCCACATTTGCTTAAACACCTGGGCCCAGCGGTCCCAGAGCCAAGGAATGTACACCAGGGTTAGCTGGCAGCTCCTCTGCAGAGTTGGATTTCCCCTGGCCTGGAAAGAAGGGCCCGGGGGGGGAGAACACCCTGTGACCCTGCTGAGCTGCCACCCAAGGGTGCTGCCAGACCCGGCTGCCCTTGGGACACCAAGGCTGGCTGAGAGTCTGGGGTGAGCTGGTATGGAAATACCGACAACAAGTCAAGCTGTCAATTATAACGGTCCCTGGGAACACTTTCCCACGTGGATGAACATCACTCTGACCATCAGGGCTGGCACGCACTGTTTTTTCTCCTCCAGGACTCAGCGCTAGACAAGCCTCTGCCCATGTTTGTCTACAGAGGAAAAATGATGCTGCTCTCAGACTCTCCCTCTCTTCACAGGTTTGGTGCTTGGGTTTTTTTAACTCACTCTTTTCACCAGATCTATGACCTCACATGTTTTCATTTATTTACAGCCTCTGCTCCTAGCCTAAGCGTAACTTATTTTCTCCGCCCTTCCTTTCTGCCTCAGCACACGACACCCTGTAACCTGCCCTCTGCTTCTGAAGCAGCAACATTCCCTTCAGCCCGCATTTTGGTAACAGCGAGCTGGGTTTATGATGGCTATGGAAACACTGATGGTGGCCAGCAAGGAAAGCAGCCGGTGCTGCCATGGCAACTTGTGGCATTAAAACAGTTTCTGGAAAGCGCTTGCTCCTCTTCCCAAGGCAAATGTCAAGGGGTCGGAAGAAGCCCCAGCGGAGGTGACCTGGTGGGGAGGGCGCAGCCCTCGTGGGGCACCTCACCTGGGGAGTGCTGGAGGAGCCTTCCAGCACCATCTCCACAGTCTTGCCCGGCATCAGCTCTGTCCTCAGCGGTTGAAGCTTAAACACAGGGCAGGCAGGTTTGGGGCTCTGGGAGGAATCTGTGCCCTTGGTGTTACTGATGGCACGGAGACGGTCACGATGGCTGAACGTGGGGAAGCCTTCTGTTGACCAATACAGCTGGTGGGTGCGTCGTCCTCTGTTTGTCATCTTGAAACGGTAACAGCAGCGATCAAAGCTAGAAAACAAGCAGAGATGGAAAACGTTATGGGAGCTGCTATTTCCCAGCGGTCACCCAGCTTCAGCACCCCGATGGCGTTATCTGACCACACGCCCAGCAACAAAACCACCTCTGAAAAGGCTGACCTAGCTCAAAGCTTCAGCCAAAGCCAGACCTCGGCTGGCCCGAAGTTCAGCATCCAGCAGCTGGTCAGTTTGTGTACAGCAAGGAAAAGCTTCGCAAAGATCCATCACCTCAGGTACTCGCGAGCAGAGCATCACCCTTTGGTGCTCAGCACTCAGAGGGTTTTCCCAAGGTGCGTCCTGCAGGTCTCCCTGCACCAGGCACGAAGCTGGTCTGCCCTGGCTGCAGGTGGGTGGACGAACAGCTCTGCTGCCATTTCACCTGCCCCTGGGGAGCTGCTGCCTCAGGTGGCTTCCTCTGAAGATGCTACTGGGGAGCTGGCAGGGTGCAGAGACTCATCTGGAGATCTGGGCACCAGTTATCCCACCGTCGGGGCCCATCTTACCCCCCTCACTCCCCCATCTCTTAGGGAGCATCCAACTCTCCCTGCCCCCAACGCATCAGCTGAACAGGGCAGATGGTTTTGTGTCTTCGGAAGGTAAACGCACTGTGAGAACGCAGGATCAGCATAAGCTTCGCCCAAGACAAACACAGCAACAAGACCCGGTCTACCAGCTGAGGGAATGGAGTGACAACAAGAGATTGACCACTACAGCTAGATATAAACCAAAACGAATATTCCATGGAAATTGGTTCCATTATGTAAAGAAACACTAACTGCAGGCCAGCGTGGAATAATTATTCTACCCTCTATAAATCTGAGCACCACCAGGAACAGAATTGTTCCTACAACAGTTATTGGGTTTTTGAAAGGTACAGAACACGTGGCTTGCAAAACGCACGTCTGCCACAAGCAGCTAAACACCAACACAGAAGTGACAGATTAGAACAAACGAGTCTTTGAAACACACTTTACAAATGATGTGTACAAGGCTTAGTATGAACCGGTTTTCTGTTGTGGACAGCGGCAGATGAAGGCTAGGGGAAGCTCTGGGTAGATGCCTGATTTGTGGCTCTGGGAAAGCCCACCTCATCTGGGATGTCACCTGGGTCCCCCCAGCTCACCTGGTGGCAGCTCTGCACCCGCTGCCAACGGCGGCTCCCAACTAGCTTGCGGGCAAAGACACGAAGGGGGGCAGAGGACGACGACAGCAATCCCACCCACACTCTCCCCTCCGCAGTGCAGCCCATCTGTGGCTGCACAGAGCACAGGGCACGCTGGCCAAGTGCCAATCTCCCTGTAATGTCCCTGCTTACCTGGGGGGCTTGTGGGTGCACATTTAACACACCCCAACACCCCACCCCACCCCACTAATCTAGCCTAAATGCTTAAGGCAGCATCAACCTCCTCTTTCTAGCCCAAAATTTAGGTATCAGAGCACTGTGGAGCCTCTTTGCAGCCAGCAAAAGGAACAGGCACTTGGAGAAGAGTATTATTCTCGTCTCAAGAGGACTCCGACAGCAACAGCGCTTTGAAAAGGCTTATTTTCTCTCCCATTTATAAGAATGTAGCCAGTTTCAGACACACGCACTAGGATCCGCGAATGCCCCCTCCCGAGCTAAGCTCTTTCAGGTAGCACACGCAATTTATCCCACCCAACCTCAGCCAACCTCTCCTCCTCTCCCGCTCAGAGCTGCTCCTGCAGGCACCCTCGCTCGCTTCTGCCTCGGGCTGCCGCCGCCGCAGTGCTGGCAGACCGCAAGGAAAGCGGGCGGGGGAAACGAGGGAAGAGCAAGCGCCTCTAAAGAGCGGCCCAGCCGGGGAACCGGGGAAGACGAGCAAACTGATGGATGATACAGGGCAAAGAAACTCGGCAGCTCCTGCAGGACTCCCAGGCACAAGGGAAATAAACCAGCACCATTAATTCAGTCGAGGAGTTGCTAACAAGCTACCACCAAGGTTTTCCACTCTTGCGAGAGAATAGACCATAGCGACTGGAAAGGTAAGCAACGTTATTGCAAACAGAAATATGTTTATACTTGTAATGTAGCATTTTCCAGCAGGAGGCTTCTGGGACCTGCTGTTTTCCTCCAGCTCATTCTTTGATAAAGTATGGAAATAAACATATTCCAACTAAAGACAAGTCAGGGACAACCTAGCAACTGGTTTCCATTTTGGTAGCTTCTGAGGGTATCTAACGACTTTGAAATGGCCATAGAACATTCCTAAAGGAGTTCCTGTGGCTTCGGTGAAGCAGAGCCAGGACCTCGAGCACTGAAGAACAACTAGCCTGAAGGACTACAGCAAAACTCCTTGCCGAGCCCACGTGGGAAGTGGGAGCCGAGAGATCCCTACCTGAAGCGGAGGCCCAAGTTGAGCTCCGGAGCAATGGGTTTGTCGGTGACAATCGTTGTGCCCGTGCCGACAGCCTGGACGGGGATGACGTAGGTGTGGCTGTTCTCTATGGACACCTTCACCTCATCCTCAAATCTCTCGGTGTCGTCCAAGTTTGCTATGATGGCCACAGACACCTCGCTCTCGGGGGGGATCACTCCTTTACTGGGTTCAATCCTCCAGCGCGAGCGTTTGCCAGCCTGTAAGATGAGCCAAACAGTAACTTAGGATGGAAACCATGGACCCTGGTCTCCTGCGGGATGCAGAAAAGGATTAAAGACATGAGGGTAAAAACCATGAAGGCTTCGTTTCCCCAACTCTGAGCTACAGTGCCTGGAAACAGCACCCGTGCAGGAGCTCATACAACCTCTGTTTTACCCTCCCTTAACAGACTCACTTTGTTAACCCAGCTTTGTCTGACCCAAGGGATGCTCACCCTCAGGAGAATGCTACTGTCCCTCCAGCCTCCCTCTTGGAGGGCACACCCAGGGAAGCCACTTGATATCTCCTGGCTTCCCGACAACGGTGGCCAGCTCTGCCATAAAGGCTCCAGGCCAGAGGAAGCCAGGACTGCTCCAGTCCCCCCGCCGCAGCCACACGGCTGGGGGATACTGCTGAGACCCCAAAGAATAACTTTGCAAAAGCGGTTGATGAAACCCCAAAGTCTTCTTTCCCAAGAGTCAGGCTTCTCAACAGCCCCTCAAGGGCTGCAGCCCTCTGTTCCCATGAATCATCACCTGCAGTGAGGTGCCCCAAGGCCCTCTGCTTTGGCAAAGTCAGCTCTAAGTGTTTATAGCAGGGCAGCGAAACAAGAAGCAGAAAGAAAACCACAAGACATGTGCCCTGTGGGCATGGCCTGGGCTTCCCAAGCACTCTTTTCCTCTGGGTCCTCACGGGCCTCCCTCTACGGATGGGGCAACAGAGGCGCTGGACCCCTCCAGCCCACCTAAAGCCACATTCACAAGGAGCAAGCTCGCAGAAGAGAAATGCACGCAGTGCTCCCGGGCCAGCAGGAAATGCACTGGGATGCAGACACGTGGCTTTCAAGTGTCCGTCACAGCATCAGTGCTACATGCATCACAGTTCAGCGCTGTGTTTGGGATGACAGGCACCACTCATCCAAAACTCTACAGTATTGTCGAGGAGAGGGTTACTTTCCTTTTCTTTTTTTTTTTTTTTTCCTTTAAATAGAAAACAACGGTGTGCTCAGAGGCCTGACATGATAAAAGCAAGTGCTCGATCCAGGTGAAGTTAGCTCGAGTTTCTGTCCGGCGGGCTGGCAGCTCTGAGCTCTAACAGGACACCAGCCAGCCCAAGGGAGAAGAGCAGCAGAAAACCAAGCAGCACTTTGAAGTCACAGAAACATTTAAAATAACACCCCAAAATGACCTCTGCTGACAAGGTGAAGGCTAGCTGGAGGCCAGGGAAGCGGTAACTTGCTGAGCATTCAGGGTCCCAGCAGCAAGCGTAGGTGCTCCCGCTACGCTAACTCCTTAGGCTGGCTGTGCCCTCCACGTAGAGCAGGTCAGGGCTGCATGCCTGCATCCCATAACGGAGCGTGCCAAAGGCATCAAAACGATTCCAGGCACCAGCAACATTTATACACTCAGCTCCATTTAATTTGTCCTCTAGGGCTTCAAAAAAAGAGTCTTGAAAAAAATTTTTAAAAAAGCAAGACGAGACTGGGATGGAGGCAGGTGGCTGCCACGGGGTAAACACTGGGACCTCACTGACCACGGAGGATTCCCACCAACCCTCCCCTGTGGTCCCTGCAGCTGCTCGCCGGCCTCGGAGGCATCGGCTGCGCTGCCGCCAGCCAAGGGCTACCCAGCCAGCTCATTCACACCGAGCCAGTGGGCGTTAGGTTTTCACTGACGTTAATGTACAACTTCTCCTCCGATTCACGCTGACACCGAGCAGCTTGCTTGAAAAGGAGACCCGATAGCTCTGCTCCAGAGGTGAATCTGCAAGTCTGCTATCTGACAAAGCTCATTTATCACAGCTTGGCAACAAGCCGCGCAGTAAGTTGTACCCAAGGAACTATTACTGAGGAACAATGACAGGCTGTCTCGATGGAGCCAGACTCGCAGTGTCCCAGGGTGACCCAGCGCAGACCCACCGTGCCCTGCCAGGCCAACAGCCCACTCCGGAGGAGCACGATTTGCATCGCATCCTCATCCTTTCCGTTAGCATCTGGTGTGGGTCCCAGGGGCAGCACAGTGCACCGCTGAACAGGAGACCTGCCAGGACCAAAAGGCTCTGCCGGACCAGCTCCGCTCAGGTTTTTAGGTCAGCTTCTGCCTACACCGGTCCAGGTTGTGTCCCAGAGACAAGAAATCCCTTGGGAACACGCTAAAAGCATCCATCCCCCTGCTCTGAAGGCAAAAATCTAACTTCTGACAAGATCCCTGCTCCTTGCTTAGGCGTGAATGCTCCAGGACACGATGCAATAGCTGCACGTGCTGGGCAGACAAAGACAGCAGCTATTTCTGTCCCTGCAGGAGCCTGCACCACTGGACGCCAGAGTCAGAGTGCCAGGCAAGGGCTGGCATCAACCGCTTCGAGAAGCTCAGCGCTGAGATCGTTAGCTTCTCCTGGGACAGATTTCATTGGGAATAAGAGCTGCCAACGTTTGCTTCTAGCGGGCATCAGCGCGCATCAGAGATGGACGGCTGGATGGCTGCCCCAAGGGATGGCCGAGGACCCACCACGCTGCCCTCTGCAAGTTACTTTGAGCCCGTTAATTGAAGCCATCTGGTCATTCCAGCCTTGCACGAGTGGAAGAAGCAGCAGAACTCAACACGAAAAATGCAGCTGTACTTTACCAAGCCATAGCTCTGGCGAGAGAGCGCTCACACCTCGTCAGCCGGATCCACCGCCCCCAGTGGGGGTCACGCACGAAGGGGAAATAACCCCCCACCACATCAGCTGCACACGGAGCCTTGTCCCAGGGGCTTTAGCTGTCCTAAGGGGCGGGAGCCTGTGCTCTTCATAGCAGAGTGACTCCTCACCCGCACAAACTGCCAGTGGCAGAAAGAGCCCAGAAGCACCCTAAGGCCCACAGGGTGGGGATCAGAGCACAAGGCTGGCCGGATGCTCCCACCAGCCACCAGCCTCCTCCTGGCACCTCGGCACCAGCATCTCCTCGGCAAAAGCAGGGGGACCGCTTTGGTTGAGCCTCTGCCCCAGAGCACCAGCAAGGAGAAGTTTTGTGAAATCGAGGCAGAGCTTCTAAAGCCAGTGGAAAAAAAAAAAAGAAAAGAAAAAAGAATTAAAGTGTGGCACTCACTGCCACCGACAACGGAGCCCAATTTGTCACACTTGCTTCAGCTAACAGCAGCTGCTGAGTGAGCCAGCAAAGCTTGTCTCCATTTGTGTCCCCTGGCCATTGCTCAGCCCTCCAGGTCCCATCTGCCCTCCCCGCTGGGCTGGGGAGACCAGTGCCACCACTCTGCACATTGGGGCTCTCCAGCCAGGACATGGACACGGCTTGGCCAGCTGCTGCCAAGCACAGGATTGAACAACCAAAATCCTCCGGCTTTTCCCTTGGGAAGAGAGCTCAGCTGAGTCACTCTGGCCTGTAGCAGCGTAACTGCCTTGAAGACTTCTACCCTTCTTGAACCCTGTTGGCCAGCGGGTGCAGCACAATGCGACAAGTTCCCTTCTCCTAGATGAGCAGAGTAACAATTTCTTCCATTACTGAAACACAGCAATTTTGAAAGACCATGAACCCATAGAAGATAGCGGATGCCATAAAATCCAAACTCTTCCCTGAGGCCAGGTTTCAGGCACCTTTTCCAAGGTCTCCTCCAAACCTTTGCTCCCCCTTTTAAGGCCCACGTGCCCCAGACCTAAGCCTGAGTGACACTGGGAGGGAAACAGCCTTCTACCTTCCTCAGCTTTTGGTACAACCCCTCACCAGCATGAGACTGGACGCTCCTGGCCACGAGCCCTGTTCACAACTGATGCTGTGTGTTTCCAGGCCCTGTCAGCTACAACAAAGGGCTCCGGCAAAACCAAACTGGGTGGAAATGCACAAACTGGTACCGCTGTGTATAAGCAAAACACAGCCTTTAAAGCCAAACCAAGGGTTTCACTCTAAAGGTGAGCTTTTGGAGCACCATGAGGCTCTGGTGGGACAGCTCAGGAAAGAGTTAAGCCTATCCATCTTCAAAACTTCTGCTCACCTTGGAAGAGGCCACATATGCAGGGCTAGTGCTGCCCGTACCCTGGAAAGTTAATTTAACCCTAATTTCTAAACAGCACTGCAGATATCATGAGAAGGGCGCAGCACTGTCTGCCTCTGTCTCACTATGAGCAAACACTGACAGGCTGGCCAATTATTCAGCTGCTTTGGGGGCAGGGGGAGTGATTTACAGTAGATTTGAAAACCATCCTCTTGCTGATTGAAGTCTGCTCCGACTTCAGCGAGAGTAGCTGGGGAGAACTGCAGACAATGCTGATGTGCTCTTCAAAGCCTTCACTGCCCGCAACCTGCACGGTTTGCTCAGAGAGCAACAGAATCGCCCGTCAGCCAGACCCAGAAACAGAGTCACTAAAGCAGCATCAGCACTGTTTGGAAGTTTATCTCCGTGTTTTGCGGTCTTTCCATATGGCCATTTCATTAATAAAAGCAATGTCATCAAAAGCTTGAGGGAATAAGCAATGAAATTAGTAAATGAAACAAATCCTGCACTACAGGGGAGCAGAGAGTATGGGAACTGCGTGTTCTGCCCTTGCTTACACCGCACCTGACCAAGAGCCTTTATACGCTGCCTGAAAAATCCATGGAGTTATCCACAGCGAATCCCAGTGACAAGATAACCAGGTACAGCTTCTTTTTTTTTTTTTTTTTTAAAAAAAAAACCAACCAACCAACGAAATCTTGGTCTATGCTGCAAGGTCAGCTCCAGTTGAATGTGGCAGCAGCTCATCCCCGGGAACGCAGACGGGGATCTGCACTGAGCCACCAGGCACCCTCCTGAAGACAACCCAGCTGGCTGTACAAGCACTGCTGGAAACCAGGCAGCAGCAAGCTTCACCTGGAGCACAGGGCTCTGGATCCGGGAGCTCAGGGCTCAGGCTGAAGGAGACAGGACCCCGCATTACGACTGTCATGAGAAGAGGAAACCCCAAGGAAGCTTTTCTGTCTCCTCCTCGTTACAAGGCACTGGGAAACCATTTGCCACCCTGCGGTAGCACATAACAGACCCAGCACGGGGGTTATGCAGGCAGAAGAAAGCTGCCACTGATTAAGAAAAATTACACCCTAGGCCTGTCTTTTCTTTCCTGATCACAGAGACGTGATACGCAGCTGCCTTCTGTGATGCCAAGAGATGTCAACCTTAGCAGTCACACAAAAGATCCCTGAGAAGACAGCATGACAAAGAACAAGTAGGAAATGATCTAAGAACGATGCTTTTTCCTTTCTGCAGGGAGAGCAAACACTTCCATCAATCCATAACAAGCCTTTGGCACTTGTCAATATGGCAAAAATCAGGCACTTAGGGAGGCAGGAAAAGAAGATGACAGCGGAGCAAGGAGGAGAAACAGCCACTTTTATCAGCAGGTTACATCAGCCCCCAGCTAAGCTGCAACAGCTCCTTCATGTTGACCCATTGCTCCAGTCTTTTTTTACCCAAGACAGACACAAATCCCCCCCTCGCTGGATCCAGAGGATTCCCTAGCAGGCTGGGCTGCCTGGTAGCTGGGAAAGCAATCTGACAGGGAAAAGCACACCCGACAGACACAGGATTCACTGGGTGAGCACAGGATGACACACTGGTCCCAAGGGTCGCAGATCTGCAGACACCCTGGCAAGCAGGGATAAGCCAACCGAGGACGCAGGTATGCAGTCCCTACAACCCTCTTCCCACCCAAAAAGCCCCATCTCAACACACAGATTTGGCGGGGGTTTATTTATTTTCTTCTGGTGGCAGAGATGCTCCCTGCTGCTCCCTGCAACTGAGAACAGAACAGACACAACTCACCCAGCAGAGAGGAGAGGGGTACAGGGAAGCTGGTGCCTGAGGGGAACTGCAAGTAATTCCTGAAGTCACTGTCCCAAAGTGAAGTTCACCACAAATCATCCTGGCTTGCTCAGGTAATGATCTTGTCTCCCCCAAAGCGAGCAGCAAGCTTGCCTTAACAGGAAGAGCAATTATCACTCGACGGTTAAGAGTACCATCGGGGTGGCAGCACGGCCATCTGCATTACAGCATCTTCCTTTTCTGTTTCAAACAAGACACCAGCCTTTCGTTTGCCCTGTTGCTGCCCCTCAAATTAACCTCATTCAGTTCGTCAAGCTGCCGGTCAGTGCGCATAACATTCCCGATGCAACGCTCCTGTGAAAATTTCAGTCAATAACTCGCTCTTTCAAGTGGAGACCATGATCTCTGAGCCTCACAGCCACCGTTTGCAGATTGGCCAACAAATGGGAGACAGGGAAATCACGGCTCACCCCCCTGCAGCAACCTCCAAGCAGGAATCAAAGCAGTGGCTTTGGCGCTTTACAGGACACAAGGCTTGGGTTCAGGGACACAGGGGAATGAAGGATGCCCGTGTCACCCATCAGCTGGGCTAAGGCACAGCCCAGCCTGCTCCGCTCTCAGGTGGACACGTGCGCGTCACCCTGACGCCCGACTGCATCCCAGGCTTTATCTCCACAATTATTCAGTCCCCTCTGCTTCCCGTCAAGGAGCTGCCAGGCAGCGTAAGGCAGCCAAGGGCAAAACTTCAACTGGGGCAGCAAAAGAGCAGCAGAGCAGGCAGCTGCTGAGGGCCAGGGCGCAGCTCGGGCACATCTCGCCCACGCCCGCGCTGCTCCCATCAGGCAGCCTCAGCAGCACCGTGCCCGGAGTCTGTCTGAAGAGCCCTTGGTGAAGCGGCTGATGGAGCAGGTTCCCAGGACCTGCCTCCTGGCACGTCTCCATGAGAGCAGCAGCTGCCCTGAAAAGCAGAGATGCTCACCATGGGGGAACTCGGCCCCGCGGAGTCAGCAGGGGGGATCATCACACACACAGAGTCACAGAGCGGCTGGGGCTGGCGAGACCTCTGGAGATCATCTGGTCCAAGCCACTGCTCAAGCAGAGCCCGTCTTTATTGCAGGCAAAGAAACCGTCCCTGAGCCGCCTCGTGTTACTGCTCTAGTGACTGATCAGCCCCAGGACTGGCAGAGATGGCGGTGAAGCACGACAGGCTTTATTGCCCAGTCCCATGGGTTAGGGCCCTGAGGCAACGGAGGGGCAGATGTACCCTGCAAGCCCCCCGGCTACACCGCGAGCTGCCCGGGGAGGAGGGAGGCATTGCACCGGGGCAGCAGGACCCGAACAGCTCTGCGGGTCACTGCCTGCGACAGGCATGCAAACCCATCATTTCAACACCAGTACCAGCCATCCCTGGTGGCTTGCTCTCGCCACAGATGGAAAGTGGGTTTTCATGGTGGATTCAGAGAAAGCTGCCCTGGGAATCCCTCCCCCACTTGGAGGTTACCTTTGTCCCCCAAACAGCTGGAAAAGCAGCAAGGAGGAAATTCGTCCCCCTCCTCCTTGGCCCAGGAGGCTGAGCCTGGCCTCTCGCACGCTGCCTGATGCTTTACCCGCAGACCCAACCAAGCCCACAGAGCCAGGCCTGGGTGAACCAGCTCCACAAATCCAGCCCACCTAGCGTGGAGCAGAACAAACCTCCCCCCAACCCTGTTTTTAAGCCCCTCACAGATCCCACCTCCAGTGAGCGGCACATCCCACCCAGCCTCCGCACAGAGCCCTCCCTGGCTGCACCAGCCCTGCCCCCCCCGCCAGGGCAGCAACCCAACCGCCTCCTGCCACCTGCCACGCAGCTTGTCAGCTGCGGCCTCCATCAGTTCAACGGCCTTTCCCTGCGGCTGGCCCCCGGAGATGCTCTGCAACGCGACGGAGCCCACAGACCCTGTAGCTACACAACCCTTACCGTTACATGTTTGTGCAACACCACAGCTGGTTGGGCCCCCAGCAGGTGTGAAACTCACCTCACCACAAGCAGGCTGAGGACAAACTTCACACCCCAGACTGTCACAAACAGCAGTCTGACACAAAGCAAACGCAGACCTAATGGGGAAAGTGTCGGGAAATCCATGCCCTTCCAGGAGCAAAGGGCCACAGGGGCCTCTTGATCTCAGAGTTCCAAAGACACGACTCTCCGTTAAATACCCTCCAGAAAACAAAGGGAAAACTTGTAAAGATGATCCAGACTCCTTTCTGCACAAGCGTCTATGCAAGCTGTCTACTTTACTGAGGGGTGCCCCAGCTAAAACTGCCCCCAGAGCCAGGCTTCTCTCGCTGCGTTGGGACGGAATGCCTTGCTTTCTCTCCGAGACAGCAATATGGAAACGGTGCATGTAAAAATCAAGCCACAGGCTGCTACAGACCAGTCAATTTTCATTGGGAAACAGCCCCACAGATACTTACCATCTCTACACAGAAGGATGCAGGGATGACAGCCTGATTGGAGAGGTGGAGACTTTTGGACGCATCTTGTAGAACTTGAATACTGCCGAAATTTATCTCCCTCGGATGCACATAGACAACCGGTCCTTCTCCAACGCTCACTAAAGACACATTCTGCTCCAGGAAGCAGGTAGGAAAGAAAAAAGAAAAGCAGGGGAAGTTAAAAAATATGAGACAGCTCTAAGGTTCCTCCTCGACGGGGCGATAAGTACGGCTGTTGGAAGTTTTCAGTGTTGCAAGGCTGAAACAGAAGGCCTGGGGCAAGTGCAGGCTCGGGAGCGATCCCATCTGAAAGCCACAAGCTCCCGTTCTCAGGGGACAGAGAAACCCTGGGTCCCACGCTCTCCTTTCCAGACCTCCTCCACAGTTAGCTCTCCTTTCTCTGCCTTGTGCCTGCTCCCGCTCCTTCTGCTGCTCAGCCGAGCCCCAAACCTCCCTGACCACTGCTGCTGCACAGTGACACTTGGACGGTTACTTCTTTGACATTCCCAAAAATGCACCTCTGAAAACCAGCACAAGCCAGAAGCGAAGCAGGCTCTTCAGAGCAGAGATCGTGCAAGTTACTGCACACATCTGATGTGTGCCTAGGTGCATTGCTGGTATGACATGAATAACAGGCATTAATTATTCATTACATCATTCAAGCGGTGTTTTTCCTCTTGACAGTCAGACCCAAAAAGCTTTCTCCTTGCAGAACTGGCACAGACTACTGGAGGAGGAACATGGATCCCTTTGCTAAACCACCTTCCCACATCATTAAAAACAAGGAGAATTTGTCCAGTCTTGCTGTGGATTTTACTGGTTCCAAACACCTCAACACTTCAACAGGATCTGAATGCATAAAACTCCCAATGCTGACCAGATGCTGTATGATTCACTGGAGGGCACAGAGTACGATTTAACCGAAAAAGAAACCAGCCTCCACCGTGTACAACCTTAAATGATGTCTGGCTCAAGGAAGTGGCATTGACAGCTGTCAGAATCACCAGCCCAACTCAGCCAGAAGCAGCAGCATCCAGAAATGCTCATCCCTTGACAGGCCACTGATGCATGCAACTAAGCACCAAAAAAAATCACCTACCAAGGCTGGGGCCTCAAAAATAAGGAACTGAAGCCACACATGATGATGCATGTCTGGGCGATGCTGCCCAAAGCTCCCAGGAAGGAGGAGCTGCAGGGAAGAGCTGCGCCTCGCCAGCCAGCTCAGCTTCCTGGTGACAGCAGGACAGCAGCAGCAAAGGCAGGGCAGAGCTCTTTGGGAATGAGCAGAACAACATCTGGAGGATGCCCAGGCAAGCTGGCTTCTGTCAACCTGTGTACTAACACGACGCATCCTCACCACCAAGGAGAGGGCTTCAAAAACCCCAACCCCTTCGTCTACAGGGTTCTTAAAAGGGACAAGAAAAATGCCATGCAACAGCGTTACAGGCAACATGGCACAGGGAAAGGCAGCAAGAAGAGATGGCAGCTCTGCCATCAGCAATATTGCCACAGCTACAGAAACAGCCACCAGCCACCGCCCCACCCCACCCCACCCCCCAGCACCTCTGGCTTTGTCAACAGGTAGGTCATGTCACATTTGATCACTTAGGAACGAAGAGCATCTGACCCTGGCGGACAGCTGTGCTCGAGTGCCCGCTTATTCTGACAGCGGTCAGCTGCCAAACCCCCTGCCTGCGGCACACGAGGCTGCCTTGCCACCAGTAACGCCAGGGCTGGGATTTACCAGCTCCTTCATGCAGATGACACACACCAGACTGAAGCTGGCACGCGGTCACCTGCAAACAAAATACCCGACAACAGAGCTGTGGAGGGACTCTGCACAACCTGGATGAAAGATCTGTACCACGTTCCGCCTGAAATGGCGGTAAAGACCAGGCATCGACACTGGGCACCCCAGCCGAAGGCAAGAACGAGCTTTGAAGTTCTATTGGAACACGCTGCAGCGATTCCCAAGGTCAGACTTGCAGCCGTACGGGTAGGATCTGCCACCAGCGCAGGACATGTAACAAGACAGCCAGCTCTTCTGCCAGCCCAGAAAGCTTTGGGTGCGTCAGCTACCAGGGAACTACTGGAACTGCACTGCAACCAGAAGACAGACCTATAGAAAACGCAATGCATCTAGTCCTTTCTTTAGGGACAGCTACGATTCTCCAGCTGAAATGCTCGCCCTTTGGGCAAAACATCGACACGTTCACGGCCAAATAGAAAAGATTAAGGTAAGGTCAACTTTCAATTTATAAATTGTTAGCCCAAGGGTAAAAGCTTTTCAAGGGACCTGCAGCTCAAAAACCAGGTGACATTTAAACAACTGGCTATTCCAGTGGGGTGAAACCCTCCTCTTCCAGGGAAGCATGCCTTCTATCTGCGAGCAACTGTTTTGTCAAACGTGAGACTTCCCTGCAAAGCCTGCATTGCCTGGCCTTGCTGTTGACTGGTTTACATGCACATCCCCAGCAGCCGGGGTTGAGATGATCAGTGGCATCCAGGGGATTTGGCATCATCGTTTCAATTCATTTTATAAAAAGTTTATAGCCCTGCATTTGCTTTCAAAATGTCAGCCTTCCTTTCCGTTACAGAAAGCTTCAGGTTCTCAGGAATCCTCTGATATCCCCTTCTGTGCTCAGAGAGAGGACAAGACATTTTAAAACAGCTGCTTCAAAAGTTAATCTCCTTTTAAATTAAAAAGGTTCTAAAATTAAATTATTAACTAAATTTGTTCTCTGTTTCAGCCAGTGGAAGCCAGGACACCACATACAACATTCTCTTGCCTACACTTTGTTGTTGCTGCTGTACATGCCTGAATGCCAATGTCTTGTAGGAGGCTTTAGTCCAGGAATGCTTCGCCTCACCCCTTTCCAAGCTTGGTAGGGAAAAAAAAAAACCAAACCAGTCTGTGCTCCAGATGCAAGCAGCGTGGAGTCTCATGCATCTTTGGATGGGGCTTTTGGCAAAGAGATATGATGGATATTTCTCAGGCGGGATGGACCTGACTTTCATGAAAGCTTAAATCCAGCTTTACAGAAATCATCATTTCAGCACGGCCTCCTACACCGCCCTTGCTTTAGCGGCATGCAGCAATGTCCCTGTGTGCTCCTGAACAAAAGTTCTAATGAAGCAGCAGTTGCTGCTCATCTAATGATGCAGGAGAGCGAGAGACCCAGGAATTGTTCTGGGTTTCAGGCTGGGCTTGTTATCCCGCTTCACACGCCCATAATTAAACACCATCTCAGACGCCTACGAGGACACCACCCTTCTCTAGGCATTAGCTGTTACTTATGCCACGAACCCCTTCTTTCCTTGTCCACACCAGCCACATATTATGACCTTCTCCTTTTCCCTGGCAGAACCCCAGCACACTTTATGCCCCACCAAGATGAGTCACACAAAGGCACGCATCTCGCCTAGCACTCACCAGCGGGGATCTTTCATTCCCAAACACTGAGACACTAGCAATAGTGTCCTGCCTTCCCATCGCCTGGGCTTCCAGCGTAAACGGGATCTCCACCGAGCTGTGAGGCTGGATAATCCCACACGGCACAGGGCTGGAGTACCACACAGCAGCATCCTCCTTGTGCTCCTATAAGGGACAGAATCAAAGAAGACAATTGTCAGAATTTGACAGAACCTCAGAATCTGAGGAAACTTCAAGCTCCTTAACATCTACTACAATGGAAATTCACCCGCATTTTTAAAAATCCCTAGGAGAAAGCAGAGAAGCGCAACGCAAGGTGCAAGATTTATATGGGGCTAAGTAGCATCCTCACAGGGTCCAAAAGCTGCTGCACCCACAAACACCCACTCCGGTGCTGGCGGCCTCCTTGCAGCTGCTTTTCACAACCCTCAAAGTTCTCCTGCATGAAAGCACCCCAAAGACTAGAACCAAAACTGCTTCCTAAAGAGTTCAAACCGCTCCTGAAGTTCATATTCAGGTAGCTTCCCGTTCTCTGCAAAACTTTAGGTTTGAACACTAAACAGCAAGGTCTTCTCCAAACCCCCTTTTTTCCTAACGACGTTGGAGGGCAGGAGGCGAACGCAATGCCAAACCTGAGGAAGGACTCCATAGCAGCCTGGAAGATCACTGTCATTCACAAGGGTCAGTGTCCGCTCGTAAGGGAATTTCAGAAAGCACCGTCCGAATCTCAGAACAGGGCTGAGCACGTGCAGCGGAGGAACCACACATCTGGGTGAAGAGATGACCAAAAGGAATTAGAGACACAGAGAATGTAGAAGTTGTTCACTCCCCAAACAGCATGAAATAGACACAAGGCATTTGTCTCTGCCAGATAGACGTTTCCTACCTCTACGGCAATCGATCACCTCTAACTTCTTTTTTATCAACAGACTCTTGTAAAGGAGGGGCAGCCCCAGACTCCCGTGGCAGAGGCTGCCCAGTGCCCTGCCCCAGTGCTCTCTCATCAAGCTTTGCCCCTCCTTTGCCCCAGGAGGCCGGCAAGGACCCTCCCACAGTCCCAGCAAGGCACGAGCTCTGCGGGAGCCTTCCCGCTGAGGACCAGCGCTCCCCAAAGCTCAAGAAAAACAAGACTCCAGCATCTCCGTAAAAGCAACTCCCTCCTCTCCCGTACCGCTCTCGCCCTGCCTGAAACCTCAGCCGCTTGCCCCCGCGATGGAGGGCACCGGCACCGCCTGCCTCTCGCAGTGGGTGACCAGCCTCTCCCAGCTCCTGCAGCTGCCTGGGTCCTCCACACACCAGCCCACACACTGACTTCTCCCATTCCCACTCGTTTTACAAAATTGCAGCCCAGGCACCGCCTGGCTGACTGCCTGGGAGAGGGAACAGCACCAGCGAACTGCGTCCCTCTCGTCATTAAACTGGCACCCGCTGCGGCGCAACGCCATTGAGCGTGGCTGCAGCAAGAGCAGCTTTTGGCTTAAGTCTGGGAACGTTCATGCTCAAGAGAACCAGAGAGAGCTGAGCTCACCTGCCACACCAAGGACGAGTTTCCCCTTTAGTTTCCCCCCACCAGTCCTGCCGTAAGCCCCTTTCCCATTTGCACACGCCTTCATTAACTGAGCCAGACCCCAGCTTTCAGCAGGCTGCTCGCTGCCTTCCAAACAAATGTTGCATTTTGGGCCAACCCAACACAAGCCCACCGCTTGCAGGGAGAAGCAGGGGCAGCCCTTTGCAGATTCGTTACTCCTCAAGTCCCAGACGACAGGCCAACAAGGAATATAAGCACTGTTGCCTTCAAAACAGAGCAAGAAAGGCATGGCCCTGAGCACGGAGCACAGGTGCTTCTCAACAGGGCCGCTGGCAAAGCACGGCTGTGCTCACAGCGAGCTGGGCAGAACCAGCTCATGAAGCACCATTTCTCCTTTGGGGCGGCAGCCAGCACACCACACGCCAGGCAGCGTGCTGGGCCTGGCTACGCGGGGAAAGGTGGCCAGCTGCAAGGAAAGCGCCGGTACCTGGCTGTGAGAGGCAGCGCCAACACCTCCTGGCCAACACCATCCACGTCCAGCACCAGCGCCAGCTCGTATTGCCTCACCGTGTTGGAACACAGGGTGACCTGGTAGAGGAGAAGAGCGGCGTCAAATACTTCAGCACTCCCAGAAGCCATCAGCCACGCACGTGTGGTGTCCTGCCCTTCTCCTTCCACGCTAAGGAAAGGGAGTGTTTTGCCTTGCTTCTGCTGCTGCTCCACGTGTGGACCACTGCCTTTCCCAGTAACAAAACTCTGCTGACAAACCCCACCTGTGAAATACACCTTGCACACCAGGGCACGTGTAAGCTAAATCAAAGCACAACTCATGGTCTACTCACCACTGTATTAAGGGACCAATTTTTCATCTCAACTACAATAGCGGGAACCCAGGGGAGATCTGTTGACTTTCCCAGAACGAGTTCAGCTTTACACTGGGAAGCTGAGGGCAAAACGTGGCCCAGCAAAAGCTGTGCAGTTTGTTCATGGCTGCTGGAGCTTTCTCAGCCCCCGCTGCAGTGAATGCAACTCATCCTGCTCAACAGGAGAGGAAAAATAAGACCGGGAAGAAAAGCAAACTGCTTTAGGCAATGGCATCTCTCTTTTCAACA
The DNA here is from genome assembly GCF_023638135.1 of Falco biarmicus. Taxonomy (NCBI): domain Eukaryota; kingdom Metazoa; phylum Chordata; class Aves; order Falconiformes; family Falconidae; genus Falco; species Falco biarmicus. The sequence goes on along the minus strand of NC_079303.1, from coordinate 9,901,706 downwards.
GCCACCTTCCGTCCTCACCCTTCCTCGGCCCCCTTCAAATCAAACAAATCGCTCTAAGCAGCTCAGAAACACACGCACGGCTTCTGTGCTTGACCACACGATACGTGATCCTTGGCTTACGACTCTGGAAACAAAACGCTGCTCCATCCCAGAGTCCCCCAGCTAACAAAAGCCCATCTCTTACTCGGTTATGCCCAAAGCCAGCAGCGCTGCAGCTCCACCTGTTGAAGCACGTATGGCCGGGCTCATCCCATACCTGGATATCCAGGGCTCCTTGGGAGCAGATGGTGCCTTTGCAAGGCATTATGGTAAATTCCATTGGCTCGACGTGATGTTGGGCTCCCTTCCTCCAGGACAGGCAAGCGTTGTCTGAAATCTGAGTAAAACTGGTGATGCTGCGCTGTCCTGAGCCATCGCCAGGAATGCGAAGGTTGAAAGTCACAGGCACCAAGGAGGTGTTAGTGAGGTGACACGACAGGGTGTGAGGAAAGCCTGGAAAGGTGAGACAAATACCAGTTAAGTCCCCAGTTACGCTGCGATTCCTGCTGCGACTCTCCTGTTAGGATAAAACCCTGCTTGGAGTTGAGCTCTTGTCAATGTGCACGGCAGGTAACTGAGAAGCTCAGGGAGGAGCGAGTTGTGACTGAAGTTGCCTTTTCTCTCGACGGCCGAGCTTGCTTCCTTGGCAATGGGCAGCGGTGTTGGTGCTGAAGAGCAGAAGTCTCCCTCTAACTGTGAGGAGCCCTCTCACCTGCCCCCAAACCAGCCCCAACTCTTTCTCACTGACGAGCGTGCATCCAGACAGACCATTTATCCTGAAAATTCAGCCTGTAAAATTCCCCATTAACTCCATGAACATTCCCCTGGTTTTCAATATATGAAAGTAGCAGATTTTCCTTGCTGTAGCTTCTCTTCAATAACAAGGAAGGACGAAACTGGGCACTACAACATGATGCACAGCACTCTGATGCAGCTTCCCTAGGCAGGATCCCTAAGGCAGCTCCTGTTTCGGGGCAACCAGACTGAGCACAGGACGACTGAGCACAGGACAACTCAGCCCACCCCACTGCAGGAAACCTGACGCTTCCTTAGAAACGAGCAGGAACGTGTCTCGCCTTACCTAACAAATGGGGACATCACATCCTCGCTGCCTTTGATTACTGCCCGCAACGCCTGACATCACTTTAGCTCTGACACTTGCTTTCCCTAATGGAAAACCAGTGATACAACCACACTGGGTGGCAGGGGATGTGCTGCAGAGGCAGGACACCAGCCCGCAGCTTGCTCTGGAGCGGACACCAGCTCTGCCAGAAGGAGACACCTCCCATGCCCTGCTTACCAAGCGCTATTTGCATACAGACAGGGAGGAAAACCACCTGCAGGCACAGCAGATGTTTCTCCGTGCCCATCAGCAGTGAGCATTGCCCACCGCCAGCAATTACTCCGGCCGGGGGGTGGGGGGGGCACAGAAAGGACACACACAGACTGCACAGCCCCAAATGGGACCGAAGTCACCAGAGGCAGACAACAGTCAGCAGCACAGTTACAAGAAGCAAAAATACAATAGCTGCCTTCAGCTGAAAAGGCCTTGTTAACGAAATCAGATTAAGTAGGATGAATCTCCTATTACACAACCGTTTTCCTGCCTGGTGCATTTCTTGTGGGTTTATTTATTCAAAAGGAAACACAGCAGTGGCAGAGCGGTGATGCAGGGAGAGGGGGAAGCGGCTCGGGGAAGGTAATGAGTTTACTTTAAAAAGCCCACAAACATCATGAAAACACAGAGGCATCCAGGGTGCAGAATGGTAATGGCCCTTCAATCAATCCGCAATTGATTTCACATTTAAACTTTAGATCATCTCAGTAAAAAGCCTTTTGTGAGACTCGAGATGGAGAATCAGAATCTGCATTTCAATGGAGACACTGGGGCTCAGCCACCCGCTCCGTCAGCGCTTCAGCTGGGGAAGGAGAAGGAGCCCACATCTCTGGGGACATCAGTGCCCAACACAGAGCTACTGCCTGGGCTTAGATAACCAGGAGCCCTCACGGCACAAATCAACATCTCACACTAAAGGTCAAGTGGGTAAGTGGTGTCCTCGCCTTGCAGCAGGAGCGTTCGCCCTGAGCAGCCACAGGCTAGCGTGTGGCTCCAACGCCCTTCTCCTGCAGCCCCAACCCCTGGGCCCTTCTGGGACAAAGGCTTTCACCATCATTCTGTCGCCAAGGTATGGGAGGCTGGGGCTGAGCAGGCTCTGAGGGCACCAGAAAAATACTGGCTTGCTATTCCTTTGGCCCTATTTGCTCTCACGACAGTAAAACACCACCTGAGCAAGCGGCAGCCCTGCTTTTAACACCCTGAAGGCTGCTGTGGAGGAACACAAGCGACAGACGCTCTTCAAGTGCTTCATTTCAGTAAGGCACAGACCTCCCGACCTGCGGTCCAAGCCCAGGGCACACTCACCAAAGGAGACATCACCGAAGTGGAGGGAAGGTACATTGAAATGGAGAGTTGGTCCAATGACACAGCCCCTGTAAGGACAAAGGCAGAGGAGGAACTGGCTTGGTTAAAAAGAACTGCAAAGCATTCAGCTTTTGTTACCACCGGGACAGGGAAAAGCTGGTCTCAGCACCACAGTGGGTTTCAAACCAACCCGTCACCCTCGTGCTCGACTAAGACATTAGACGACACCCTTTTTTCTCTGCTCCATCACCAAATGAGGTAGGTGGGAGATGATTACCCAGAGATGGCTACAGATGTGCCCACCAGGCTCCTAGAACCCTCCTCACCTGACAGTCAAGGTCACAGGCTCAGGGGACCCACCCACACTGAACCGGAATTCTTCTGTGAATGGCCCCAGGATGGTGGAACTGAAGGAGATCCGGAGGACTTGGAGGCCATCTGGTGAAATGATGCCCTCCTGGGGGTGGAAGGAGAAGCAGGAGCCCAGAGCCGTCCCTGGAGGGACCAAGCTGAAGGGGGCATCGATGACTCCTTTGTTAAACAGGATCGCCTGCAGCAGCAAGAAATCAAAATGGAAATACATGAGGAATCTTCCTTCCTTACAGAAGGCTGATTTCTTCTCTAATTAGACATCTATAAAAGGCAGAAGATGCCACGTGTTGCTGCTTGGCTGAAGCTAAAGAACACACAACGGGACAGGTTCTGCCTTTGGGCTTTTGCATGCAGAACAGCGATAACTTCACAGAAACTGAGTCACCCTGGGCTTATTCCACTGACACAGAGCAGTCCGCTTGGACTTGCATCACCAAGGCGATGCAGACCTGCCCCAAAGAGCAGCAAAGGGCGGTCACAGCATTACTAGCGCATCGCCACCTAACTGCTTCTGCTCCAGACGAGCCCAGTCCCGCCAAGGGCAAACACATTCAGCTCCCATTGCCGCCAACAAGCTCATCTGATGTGGAAAATACCTCGGGACAGCCCTATAACCAGCTTCAGCAGCACTCCCCGACTCTGCTAGGGTACGTCAGTGAGGCTCATTTTATTCTTTTCTTTCATCCGAGAGTCTCTCTGTCTTTGCTCAACCAGACACGTCAAGAAAGGGCGAGAGTGAGGTGCATAGCAGCTCCTCCTAGTCTAAAGAATTTCTCTTTCACAAATATTCACAGCCATCATCTGCCAATTTACCATTATTTACTGTTCCAACAAGCGACGCAATCCTGCGGCGCTTGGTGAGATTCAGCTCTCTTCACGTTCAGCAAGGAGCGCCCACACCTGCCTGTGAGTACCAGCACGCTGTTGGTCACCAGACCTACCCAAAAGCAAAGCTCTACAGTTTCCGATGGCTGCAGGTGACATCCTGCCATTTCTGCGCTCCCAACTACCTGCTCTGGAGGTTTTTTCCCTAATTTCTGTCCCCGCAAAACCTGTCAGAAAAACTGAGACAGAAGCAGACATACAGCCCTTATTTTCCAGTTTTGCAGCTGCTGTTGAAAACATTCACCTATTCCAACTCTGCACTGGTAACTGGAAAACTACTCATGTGTTTTACACCTTAGTTACAAATTGCACTTAGGGATCCTGCGCTGAGGTTCACCTCCAGTCTGGCTGCTCAATACAGCACCTACAGTATCATCTACTCATTCACATTTTCTCAAGTAATGAAAAAAAATAATTTATATAAATAGACTCCATAAAGTATCAGCATTAAAAATGCGTAGAGCGCACAAGATTTTGGTAAGAAAACCCCTTAACATGTCCTTCCCTGCCACAGTCAAGCTTTTGAAAGCGTCTGGCACGACGTATTGCCTCATTTTCTACCTCTTTCAGTTGCTGTATTTTTTTTGGGGGGGTAGATTTTTGGGGTTTTGGGGGTTTGTTTTTTGGGGGGGTTTTGGTTTTTTTGGGTTGTTTTTTTTCTTTGTGTGGGTTTTGGTGGTTTGTTTTTTTTGACAGAAAACTTGCCATCATGGGTGGGGGGAGGGAAACATGTAGAAAGCTCCTCTGCTTCATTTCCAGAACTGCTCTGCTCTGTTCACAGAGCCAGAGGTGCACCAGGTCTGAAGGGTGGCAGGAGGCTGGTCAGCAGGGAAAGCGCTCCCGGTGCCTGCGCGGGCAGCTCTGCGCGGGGAGGCTGGCCGGCTTCCCTCCGGCGCCAGGAGCCAGGAGGATGCGCTTCACTGAAAGGTGTTTGCAACGGACTCGAGTTGGAACACAACACGTTTGTTCCAGCTGCTTTTTAACCGCCAGGGTACCAGGGTGCAGTGATTCTAGGGCTGAAACAAAAGCCTCTGGATCCTGACCTTTTTGACCCGGTGGTGCTTTCATGTGTCAAGGGCTGGTTTTTCTGCATGAAGCCTCCCAGCTGGTCTCAAAGGGAGGTTGCCAAAAAGCAGGGATCGGGGCTTTGGGAACAACAGACACACCCTTCAGACCCCATCAAAACTATCCAGATTCTGCAAAACCTCCCACATTTCACTCACGTCAAATATTCCGTGCTCACAACTGCCGGCATTGCCAGAAATCCCGCAGGCCCACAAAGCTCACCGCTGCCCCAGGAGCCATCAGGATCCACCCCAACCCCAGAAAACCCCACTGCTCACCTCATAGCTCTGGGCTGATCCAACAAAAACCTTCCCGATGTCCAGCTGGTCAAAGCTGAAGCGCAGCTGGGGCCCTATGCTGCTCCCTTTGATGCGCAGGGGCAGCCTGGTCTCACGGCCTGGGGAGAGATTGCCATGTCAGTACAGAATTCCTTCGGTTCGCCTGGATTTTCCAGGCAGCCTCGGAGCCAGTCCCTGACTCCGGGCTGGGTGGCACCAGCACTAGGTGCTCCGCGAGAAGATACAGGACCCCTCTCTTCCCTCAGGAGATATACTTCGGGGCTGGCTTCTCATTTCTAACTGAGCCCTCGGGCTGCTTTATAACTTAGCAATCACTTTGCACCCTGAAGAAGATATGCTGCGCATAAAAGACGATTTCGGAATTCCTTCCCATGCACTTAGACAAGCTTTGAAATCCGTTCAGTGAAGGCACAAAGCTCACAAAACAGAACCAAAGATAAAAACCTGCTGTCTGTATCGCTGCCATCAGAGATGACCGCACAGGAGCTGAGAAGGAAGAGCCCAAGCAAGGCCCAGCAGCCGGCTGACAGCCGCACCCCAGCAGCCTGCTGAACCCTGCGCAGTTACCGTATCAATAAAAAGCTGTTTCATGGCCTTTGCATCCGTCAGCTTGGAGCAGTAAGGACGGGATCAAAGCAGCTGGGTTAGTGATCTCAGCACCCTCCAGAACGGGAGCCTGGCTGCTGGGGACCACTGGCCTCGCACCTCCTTCCTCTTAGATGGGGAAAATCATTTCCCTGGATGGAAATCTGACAGGGACCTCCCGCTCTTGAAAACCACCTCAAGCAGCACCACACAGACGGAGAGGAAGGACAAGGTAACCTGAACCACGGAGCTTGCTGCAAGCATTCCCTGCCCCGTGCCAGCACAGCAAAGCCGTCACACCTCTGTAAGGGCAAAGGCAGCGTAACGCGGTGGGTCAGTGATAACCGCTCCCAGCAAAAGCCGTGACAGCACTTCTGTCAGCCAGGAGGAGCATAAAGCTTGTCTAGCAGACTGCTCGCACTGTGCTTCCTGGGCAGGGAGCTCACCCTGCTGAGGGCAGCGAGCCCTGTACAACACTACGCAGATGCAGCACGGACTTCGAGCCACGAGGTGACTGGTCCCACGCAGGGAGAGCGGCACACGCCTGGTACTTTCACAGACACCCTGCGCTCAGCGGGGCTCAGCCACCTACGGTCTGGCAGCGCCTGGAGAGCGGGAGGTGACCCAGGGGCAGGGGGCACGTTTCACTCAGCTCCTACCGCCTCAGGAGCCTGACAGTGCATCCATGGATCCAAGGCTCATCTTGCAGGTCTACAGGGGCTCAGTGCTCGTCCACCAAAGCTCTTCTGCGGTCTAGCTCTCTGGCCTTTACAAACACCTTGCAGCAGAGCAAATGCCTGGTAGGAAGGCTTATCCCCTCGCTGCTTTGGCTGCTCTAGAGCCATCAGTGGTCAGAGCCAGGCATCCTAAGCCCTGGCTCTGCACAGACCAGCTGGAAGCCACAGGGACAGCAGGAAGGTGCCGGCGCTGCCCTGCTGACCACCGGCCCTTCCTAGCAAGTCCACGGGGACCAAGGGGGCTGGAAGAGTATTTGTGCCCTGCCTTTGCGGTGGGTGGCAGGAGGAGGAGAAAGGAGCCGTACCTGAGATGTCGCAGTAGGCTGTTTGTTGATAGACTCGGGCTTCTCGGGGTTTGAAGATCACCTTAATTTCAATTGAAGAATTTGGCCAGACATCTCCCTCCTAAAACAGAAGCAGACAACAAACCATTTATCCTCAAACACTACATTTCTTGTTTTCAACCACAGCCCTGTAAGCCTTTATTTAGAGCACCAATGAAGAGCAAGAAGCAAACAGCACTTATCCAGGTTTGTAAGACTTTGGAAGCAGCTGCAAAAAATGTCAGTCCCTTACCTTTACTAGCACCTGGTAAAGGCTTTTTTTTTTTTTTCTTAATTAGGGTTCTAATAAAGGAACCCAACTGGCTGGCTTCAGCAAATCAAGCATTTCTTCAGAAGTACCAGCTGATCTAAGCACAAGGCACCTTTTCCTCCAACCCTTCCCTTGCATCCCTGTCTCCCTATGGCCATGGGAATGTTTTACCCAGATCAGAAGAGAGTCAGCAAGTCAAAGGGATTTTTCCATTCTTCGTTACAAACGTGCTGCCTCTTATACCCTCAACCTGTACGTGCATGTAACTCTTTAATGGATTCTGGTGAGTCAGGGCACTCGGCACCAAGCAGAACAAGCCCTCCTGGGGAGCAGTGAAGACCAGGCTCCTCCTGCCCTGTGCCGCCAGCACTGAGCCAGCTCGCAGGCTCTTCCAGCTGATGGATGACCTGAGAAGGGAGCTGAGAGTCCCATGCAGCCCGGTTCTCTCTGCAAGGTGCGTACATCCCTGTTTCCCTGAACACAGGCTCAAACAAGAAGAGATGGCATTTGCTTACAGCTCCACACCTACTGCAACCAGCAAGCTCTTTTCCTTGCCAGGCTCTTGCTCCGGGATTTAACTCCGGCCCATGGTACCAGTGTGTGCGCAACCGCTGCTTCCTCAGCGTCTTCATTCTCTCCCCCTCTCTCAGAGTCCTGGCACTGATGCTCAGTCCCAGGGAGCCTCGTCATGTGTTTTCAGAGACATCCCTGGCTTCTAAAGGCTCTTGCTTCTTGCAACCGGTTTCAACAAAGGCACCACTAATATTCCCCTCAGTCCCCAGCACTACAAATGCTTCTTCATCCATTTGTTGGCATAAATATATGCATCTCTGACAACTGTAATAATATTTTAAAGCAATGAAAAAAATTGGGAAGACCACAAAAAGAACAGTTATTTTTCTATGCACAAAGCTTGATTCTGCTTGCTGCTGGGTATTCTCCGTGCTTTGTCCAGAGGAATCTTGAACTGACTGGAGCCTCCAGCACTGCCACAGCATAAATATTAAACAACTATAATACTTCCCATCAACTTAGCACATAGAGCTCAGAGGCCAGCCCCCACAAAAATTAAAGAGCTATGACATGCTGAGTTACTGGGCTGCAGCTACAATGATTCCCTAATGCACAGCCTGCTCAGAGGGAAGAACAGGTAGAGAGAACCGTTTCCAACTCCAACAAACCAAGCGTAAGAACACAGAAGAAACAATAAAGTCACCTGGATTTTTCTCAAAACCTAGAGAAAACACTTTGCCAGATCAAACGGACTTTGTGTTTCTACCCAGCAAGCAACTGGAGGAAGATGAAGCATTACTAGATGATAACACACTCGCTTGAGGAAGCAAACTGGGGACACCAGCCTGCAACCCACAGTCAGCGTACGAGATAGCAGATCCCTCGGGTCCTGCTGGGATGCTGCACAGACTCAAAAGTGTCCAGAGAGTAATCTTGAATTTACAGGAATAAAAGCCTTTGGGGTGCTGCTCCGAACAACATAAGCCCTGCTACGACACCTGGAGCTTGCCTAAGCCGAGCCACTGAGAAGAAACACTCAGATGACGGATTTCCCTGGCTTGGCTAATTAGAGTCTAATAACTCACCAGCGCTCCTCACCCAGCTGCTCGCTGTATGTTTAACAGACTGAATTCAGTGGTCTCACCCTGGGCAGGCAGTCCCTGGGGGGGCGGGGGGGGGGGGGCGTGCATTAGGCAGCTGCTTGCATTTGCTTCCAGCCTGACAGCTGCGGCTGAACACACACCCCGGCTCACCGGCGTTCTGCGCTCCTCCTTAAAGGGCGCTGCGTGGGCTGAGCTGCCCAGTGGTGCCCTTAGATCCTCCAGCTGCTGGGGCCCTCTGCCCAGAGAGCTGCTGACAGCCCTCGCTCAGCTCCTGCGCGACAAACTGTGCCTTGCCAGGCTTACCAGCACCACCCGCCACACAAACCATCGCTGCTGCTGTGCTGAGGAAGGACGTTAATGAAATGCTGAGAGTAGTGACGATGCTTGAGGTCTTCATCTTAGAGGGGCACCAAGCGGGGAAGGAGAGCGCATCCTGAGCCTTCAAACCAAATCTCTCCTTCCACTGAGGCCAGAAAACAAGCTTCTGGCAGCCTAAGGCAGCAGTATCAGTCTTTCAGGTCAACTATCTAACAAAGTACTCTTTTGCTGCTCGTCTCTGCTGGATCACAAGCCAGTGGTACTCACTGGTCTATTTTATGTGCCGCCATCAGATATATTGGCCCTGTGGACGCTTCGGGGCAGTTTGGTTATTACTCAGAGGCTGACAGAGGCAATACATCTCCCGTTAATGGAAGCAAGTGTAACACAATTCATAAGCAAAAACGAAGCTAAGCGGGAAAGGAAGAAAATTAAAAAGAACCGTTGGCCTGGTGAATATGTATCTGCTAACAACAGCGCGCTTTTCCAGCTGAGTGAGTTTAGCTGACTTTGGGATTCAATGAACTCCAAGGCCAGCACATCTGTGACAGAAATACAGCCGACATCTCCGATAAATCAAATCGGAGACACGCTCAGAAAGCCAGACTTACACAACAGCTTGTCTCCCACAGGCTTGGATGGCTGCTCGGAATGTTCATGGTCACATGCTAATTCCAAAATCACTGCCTCCTTTTTTGTTATTATTTTCATCCACAAGTTAACCCCATACAGGCTGAAATAACCCGCTGCAGCTTCCACAGAGAGCAACACCTGGCAGCTACCGGCCCGCTTACACAGCAAAGCTGCTGCACAAACCCTGCAAAGCCACCCTGCCCAGAGAGCCTTTCCAAGGCTATCGTCCCTCCAGCGGCCTCCTAACCTCTGGGAACCTCCAGCCGCTTCTTCCAAGGGTTTGATTCTTTCTATAGGGTGCTCCCAGGGTGATAGGTGGGAAGAGCAGCAGCCGCTTTTGGCCAGAAGGTCCGAGGCAGCAAGGTCCAGGCTCTGGTGGGGCCCCTCCAGCAGATTTACACGGCGCTGCCAGAAGGGGCCTGCCCAAGCTAAAAGTTACAGGGCTGTCACCGGGGAGAAAGTTGTGGAAGTCGGCGGCAGTGCATTCTTAGATTTTACACTTGATAAAGAGGAAAAAATACTAACATTTGATGTGAAGACACCCATATGCCGGGGGGGAAGACAGACACGAGCAAAACTCTGAATGTGAAACTCATTGTTCCATAGATCATGGAATTAATGGGAATCACAAGATTGATAATGCTGGACAGGACAGAAGGGGAGAGACTCCTGCAGCAGCCCACTTACGCTCAGTCCTAGAGCAAACTATAACATCAACACAGCCATTTAGGAAAGGTTTCCACTCAAGGCGTGAGGCCAGGCTACACTCTGGGTCCGTACAGCGCTACAGGGAGCACCAGGACTCAGTGGGCAGCCAGGCTGCTGGACCTCACCCTAATGCACTTCAGGAGCCCAAGAGCAGGTTAAGCTCGTTATGGAGGTATAGTCGGCTGTACCGCAGCAGGAGCCCTGGGACACGCTCCAAAACCAGCTGACACACTGCAGGATGCTCTTCATGTTCAGCTGATCAGCTCCCACTCCCTGCTACAGCCCTGCTGCTCCGACACAGGCTCTTGGTCACATCACGCTGCTCTCAGCTGCGGCGGTGTGAAACTGCAGCTGTGCTGACATGGGGGGCTCTCAGCCTTGTACGGGCTATAGGAGCAACCAAGAAGAGAACATGATCCCCTTCCTTAAAAATAAATAATAAAACAATAGTTTCACCTATTTTACAAGAAAGAAGAGGCTAAGATTATTCTAGGGTTTGCTCCAAGATGAGAAGGGATTTTACACTGCTCAGACAGCAGGCACTCGTCATCTCAGACCACACAAATACTCAGAATCAGGGCTCTAGTTAATTGAAGGACATGAGGTTTTGTTTGCATAAATACAAAAGCAAAAACTTTTCTCTAAGCGTGCAATAGAACTCAAAGAAGTCTGTTTAAACCCGCCAGCCTTGCGTGCAGGTCACAGACGATGCTGGGAGGGAGATTCAGGCACGGTCTAAGTCCAGATTATATGAAGGGATTGGTCTTGCCGCAATTAATCTTGGGCTGAACTTGCCCTCCTTTCCATAGAGGACCTTTTCATTCTTCAGTATGTGAACTAATACTCATGGTTAATCCCCATACGCTACGTGTAAGGAGTGCCCTTATATATAATCATCGATACCTCGGAACACTGTCAGGACACTTAGGAAGTGCCCTTAATTTACAGCCCTTGCAGCAGAGCTCAGCTTTAGGCAGGCTCTCAGCGCCTGCCCGGAGCTCGCAGTTTAGAAATGCTTTTTGCAACAATCTCTCCCAGCCTCACTACAAACCTCATGTCTTCCCTCTCGGCACATCAAGACACTGATGTGGGGATCTGCCAAGCAACCTCATTCAGGGAAGAGGAGGAGGAGGAGGAGGAGGAGGAAGGGAGGTTCCCAGCTATCACTTACCACTGGCTCAATGGCAAAAATATCATCAGAGAAAAGCATAGAGTCTTCCTGCACCTTTGCCCTCTGGTTCTGGAAGGCACGGGAGAGAAGGGCAAGGCGTTCTTGGAGCGTGGGGTCCACCGCGCGCTGCTCGAGAAAAGAATTCCTCTCATTCTCCTCCTGCTTCTGCAGCCTGCGACAGCGCCTGCAGCCATGGGGAGACACAAACCAAGCAGATCATTTAATAAACAACATATTTGCAGAGACTGTCATGTAAGTGCAGGAGCAGCAACGCACTGGGGGAGGAAGAGCAGCAGCAGCTCAGCAAGGGGCTGACCCCAAGCCACGGGGTCCCAAGCAGATCAGGTTATCACTCCTGCACTGGCACGGCAGGTACTTTTACGCCACACTCACAAGCTAAGAAGAGGGGTTTGAAAGCTAGCAGCCCTCAGGGGAGCCTCCTGGCTCAAGGCTACAGCCACGACTAATGGACAACCCCACCAACACCCTCAGATGGCTTTGTTGCCCGTAGAGGTGCTCGGGGGAGACGGATGGAGATGAAGGAGCACCCACTGCAGTGCTTCGCTGGGAAGCGGAGAAGCAGCCGGGCTTCAGCTGCAGGTTACCAGCATCACTTGTTTATCTTCCCTTTTGCACCGGCAGGGATAAGCAAACTGGCTGCTCCGTTGCCTACACTGCCATCCAGCAGAGGATCCCAGAGCACTTGCAAAGCAAGCTAATGCATTCGGGCATTGCATCACTTCAGTGAAATTAATGGGTTTAGGTGCATGAAGACAGAGGCCCTGAGAGCTTTGCCTGGCATTAAAACAGAGCAAGGTCTTAAAAAGATTAGTCAGGATGTGTTTGGTACTGTGCTCTGGGTGATGCTCTCTTTGTGTTGAGGTAAGAGAGAGATGGCAGGGCCTATTCCCTCCCACTGACCACGTTAAAGTAGAGGAATGTGCTCTGAATGATTAGAAAAGGTAAAGGCGTGTACTCTGAATAATTAGGAAAGGTTCCACTGAGGATGTTAAAGGAAAACCATGAGTCAGAAGATCATTGAACAAAGAAAGTTGAAAGGTTTACTCCACCTAGATCCCACCTATTATGAATAGAATGATTAGATGTCAAAATCAAATGAATATGTATGTAAAGATGTTGTAACCTCTCACAAAAACTGTATAAATTACCCGACTTTTCACCGAAAACTTCGGAGCTAGTTTGTCCGGTGCAAATCGGTAGCTCCCCAGTGTTGCACGAAATAAATACCTTTGCTGCTTAAAGACAAAATTAGTCTCTGAGCTGTTACTCTGTGCCGTTTTGGCATCAGCATTAGCCAATAAAGAAGTCAGCACCAGCACCTCTGAATCCAAACCCTTACATCCAGCCTTGAACCACTTCACCTTTTTCCTCTTTTGGGCCTTCTCCACAGAGCTTTGACACAGGTCACCTCTCCCTTACTTGGTAGTTGTAGCAGCGATCATTGCAGCATTGAAAGCTCACAACCGAGAGGTGAGAAGGGAGCACTGCTGCAGAGCACTTGCTTCCCAGCTGGCACGTTGCTGTGCCCCCTTCACGCTCCAGTCCCCTGGCCACCAAGAACCAGCAGGTGACTACTCGAGGGGGATGAGGGGAAGGCTCCGGACACAGAAAATCGAGGCAACACGCTATAAACAGGACAGCAGTCACCACCCAGCTGAATTCCAATACAATCAGCAAGGAAACACAGTCACGGACGTTCCTAGCGGCACATAGACAGAGCCTCGGGCAGATGCTGTCACCGGTGCCAAAAATACTTTCTTTGGCTCGCTCCCAGTGGAGTGTCGTGGGAAATGTTTCTCCATGGCTGACCTACAGCGCTGTGCATGAGGAGGGCTTCCAGCCACCGACATGAGCAACCCTCAACTCAGCCTTCAGCAACGGACAAGAATCCCACCGCTACATCCCAGAAAGTCCTGCAGGAGGGAGACAGAGCAAACCCCTGGGTAGACCTTGTGAGAGCCAGGTCTTTCTGGGTGACAGCCAAGCACAGGCTGCTGCACTGCCTCCTCCCATTGTCAAAGTCCTCTCTGCTCTCAAAAGATCTCAAAAGCTGCTCCGACAGCAGCACAGTGGCCTCGGAGCCATGACCACCCCTAAGACTGCAAGTAAGGAAGAACAAAGCGCCCTGGTCACAGTAAAGAACACAGGCTGGCACGAGATCAAGCGTCACTGCAAAAAAATTGGGGAAACACGTTAACTGTGGCGAAAGCTGGTCGCTTCTGAGGGGAGAGAGGATCGCTCAGGGTCCCATCTGTGACGGGCAGCTGGGGAGAGATGCGAAAAGAATGGTGCAGGGAAGTACCAAGAGAAGGTCATGAGATTTTTTCCTTTAGCACACTGCGCTTGCACCAAAGTCACACACTGTGTAATTAAAAACAGAGAACACTGGAAAACTAGTTTTGGCCTTCAAGGCTTTTCTGACCTAATTACATTGAACTTTATTTGCTCAGAAGCCCTTAAAAAGTGCTCCAGTTGAAGGCAGTTTCCTGATCAGCTCTGGGTTCAGACTAACTCCTATACACCTACAGCCGTCCAAGTCTGAAAAGTCACACAAGGACCCCCTACATCACCCCAGCTTTGAAGTGTCACTTCCAGTGCCTCCCCCTGGGCTAGAAGCATTTCCTTGCTGCCCCAAACGGAATTTCAAAGCTTCAGAGACACCCTTTGGAGAGCCTGCCCCATCTCTCAGCACCACGAAGACACAGGTGCTGACGCCCAAAGGCACTTCCAAGTCCTGTCCCTGCCTTCCCCGCAGAACCCTCCACCTCCGAACTCTCCCCAGCCCCGGAGAAGGGGCAGGGATACCTCGCTGTGCTGGAAGCCGGGACAGCGCGAGGCAATTCAGCATCCTACAGCCGGATGGCCTCAACGTTCGGGGCCAGCAAAGCACCCTGCCCTGCGCACTACTGCAAAAGCAGGCTGAAGAAGGTTGCCATCCTACCAGAGCTGGAGGGGAAGAAACTGCAGTGAATATCACAGCAGGTACGCTGCCTGCAGCTGTTAGGTGCTACTGCTCAACGCCGTCCCAGGTAAGGAGTGCCGACACTTTCCTCAGCCTCACAGACCCCCTGCGAGCCCAGGGACCTGGCCTCACTGATTTAGGGCTCCCACAGACGGGAATTTGCTCTCCGAGGAAATGCAGTCATTGCAATCAACCTTTCCTCCCCAAAACATCAGCTGGAACATGGATGGAACCAGAATGGGAAGCACCGAGCTCCATTACCCTGAAGCCCATGGACACAGACCCGGATGCGGTGGATGCTTTATTTCTCCTACACCATCCAAAAAAGCACCAACATCCCTCTGAGGCCGTATGGTAGTTTCACTCCTGGGCAGTGTGTCTTACTGAAAGGAATCTTTCCAACGAACCTCAGCTTCTCCTGATCCTCCTCCTCTTGAGTAAGAAAAGCCTTCCACTGGAAGTGGGCTATGATTTTACTCCGGTTGTGGATGACCACACATCTGTGATTTGACAGCGTGATGTAGGTCTTCCCAACTGCCAAGGAGTTTCTGTCCAGCCTGATGTTGACATCTTCAGCGGCTCCATGAAGGCTTGTGTGCGTATCTTCACCTAGAACAAAGCAAAAGGCAGACATTGCTCATCGCCCTTGCTGATGGGAGTACAAGGAACGGAGGAAACCACAGGGAACAGAAGTGTCACAGCTTTTAGCTGTGTGAGCAGTTCCACAGATCAATATATTTATTGCACCCCAAGAGCTGCAGGTGTACAGCATGAGGATGTCCTGGGCACCACCTTAAGCACCTTATTTCTGGGTGGGCTTGTAGACATTTATCCCCAAGGCAACACTATCTACAGGGAGACGTTTTCAGTGTGCCCAGGTGGCCTTTGGGTTGCCATCCCACCTGGGTCACAGGGAATTCTGCATCCAAAGTCATTCAGGTGACTCTGAGGAGGCCCCACCTCGGTCACGGCTCGCCCAGAGTCTCCTGCAAGCACGCCACCAGGGTTGTGTCTCTCCTGATCCCTTGTTGCCAACATGACAAGATGCCTGGGGCATGCAGGCAGAAGAGGGAGGTGAAGAGAAACAGGCAAAGTGACAGCCCACGGCAGGATGGGACGCAGATGAGAACTTCACCGTGTTGGAGCAGCAGTGCCCTCACTTGCTGTGGGTCTGTGAAGATATGTCAGAATGAGACCGGTGGGGCACGGCCCACACCAACCTGCCCATCACAGCCCTGCAAGCCCATTTCTTCTGCCTGGAGCCTGCTGGTGCCTATGCCTGAGCGTGCAAGTCTACACCGAGTATTCCCAAGCTGTCCCACAACCCGAGCGAGCACACCTTTGCTTTCCGCCTCAGACCGAGCTGAAGAGGAGAGAGTCCCTGGCTGCGCACAGCAGCCGATTAACGCCTGGAGTCTTGCTGGAGCACCTGCCAGCACTTCACCCTCCAGAAGAGACCCCCACCAAAGCGTCCCTCACTGCCAGAGCTTCCAAACCTTCATTCTTCCTACCAAGCAACTCCCAGGAGTCAACTAAGCACAAACTTGAGCACCGAGCCTACTCTGCCTGTTGCAGGTGAGGGCCTCCCAGGTGAGAAGCAAACCCCAAACACGAGACATTCTCCATCGAAATGGCACTTCTGTGGAGCGTGTTTAAAGCCTCAGAGCCAGCCCCAGCTGAGAAGGGCAGCGACCCGGCCATCCCTGGAGAGCATCCCTCTGCCGAGGCAGAGCCTTCCCCTCGCTGCACGGGTTACAGCAAGGCAGCCAGGGGATGGACCTGCCTTTCCAAGGCTGCCACACAAAAGCACAAGGGGAGAGCTGGCTGCCCACTGGATGGACTCCTTAAACCCTAAGCCAGACACAATGCGGCAGTATCACAGTCGTGCCGGCAAAAAGAGCCCCCCCTCTCTTGGAGGGAGGTTGGAGAACGACTCACCCTTCAAACAGATCTCTGCAGCCATTCATTCATCTCCACACATGGAGAGTTCAGCCTTCGTGCCTGTATAACCTCGACTTCTCTGCTCTTAAGGGAGCCGAGGAGGAGTGGGAGGGATTCGTGGCCAGACACGAGTTATGTTGCGAGAAACAGCAACGTCTCCAGTGACTGGACAGCCTGCTTTCTGTAACAGACAACTCAGCGTACAAAAATAACCGAGGTTCAGAAGCGTTACAGAGGCAGGCGTGCTTTATAAGCTTGCCTTCCCCCTCCGCTGAATCCTCGGCATACGTTGGCAAGCAGAGGAAGCAGGACCCAAGAACTGGGAGACATGCACAGTGCTTCGAGCATGCACAACTCCGGTTCATGGAAACATGACCTCATGCTCTACGAGACAACTAACTACTGCAAAATAAACTCCACGAAAACTATCATGGTCTCACTGTCTAAACCCATGGCCACGTGGGTCTCGAAATAATGGGTATAGTTTTGATCTTCAAAGCCAAGCTGAAGCCTTTGAAATGTAATCATTCTTTCTGCCCTTCTCCAAAGTACAGAGCAGCTTCTATATGAAGACTGAACAGGATTCCTTAACCTAGAAATCACACAAGAGATAGGTAGGTTTGTAAGAGCACAAACGGCCTGGGAAAATCCGAAGGAGGAAAAATTTGTCACCATTTGTCGTAAAACAGGAACCCAAGGGCCTGAAATAGTATTAGTCAGAAATTACAGAAGTGTAGTACCAGCACTTTCCCAAGGAATATTCCTTCCTTTGGAACGTACTGCCATGGGAGCCTACAGACGCTCATAGCTACAAACCCACAAAGCAACTGGACAAAGGCTTGGAAGGTAAAACCATCAGAAGTGATTAAACAAAGATGAGAATAAAGCCTCTAGCACAGAAAAATGCTAACTCCAGGGCCCACGAGGCAGAAAGCACATGCACTGCCTGCTTCTACACGCTTTGCTGAGCATCCCCTACTGCTGCTCTCCTGGAGAGGAGCCGGGGACACAGACACACTTACGCTCCCGGCTGACACCAGCGTCCCCCAGGGAGAGACCAGCACGCAGCCACACAGAACAAGGGCACACTCAGCCTTTGCCCCTTACCTGCTCACTTGAAGCACCAAAACATGCAGAGGTTTTGAAAGAAAAGGGTTTAGAAAGAAAAGGGTTTAGAGGAGTCTGCAAAGCAAGTTTAACAGTCTTCTGCTTTGAAGGACGCAGAGCGTGGGCACCATGCAGTGTCCCGCACTTACCTGTGTCGTAGTGTACTGTCAGGGACCCGGAATAATCACCAGTCTTCTGTGGGTGGAAGTCCACTGTTACTTGCACGGCATCACCAATCCCAAGAGTCCCAGCAGAGGGATCGACAGAGAAAGGGCTGCAACACAGAGAGGCACATCAGGATTACTGTGGGACATTTGGGGACTATGTGGCTGTCTCGTTCACTCCAGCTCACCTGCGCAAGCAAGAAGCAAACAAACCACAGTCAGCAGAAGAAAAAGAGAACAGACAGTATCAGAAACTGAGCCACCAACTCGACTCCTGAAGAGCTCCAGCCCTCAGAACATCCTATGCTATAAAACGACCTCGTCTCCCCCATACCCTGCATCCAGTTCTCTGCAGCAAGGCTCAAGAGTCTGACTGCTAGCAATACGATCGGAGGAGGGTTTTTGAAGAGCACGGAGATGGTGAGGGTTATTTGCATGCACAGCTTGACACAGACTTCCTCAGGAATCCGTCTTTTCCTGCCACCTATACACCTCAAGAGATACAAATGTCAAGGCAGTGAGATTGCAGCCTGGAAATCAGACAGGGAGAAGAGAATTTCTTCTTGAAGACCAGAGAATAACTGGAGTTTAATTTGCAGAATTCAACTCTTTTTTTTTTTTTTTTTACCTTGAAAGCATCCTGGTTTTGCCTAAGAAAGGGCACATTTTAACAGTGTTTCAGTGAAAGCTGCTCTAAGCAAAGAAAAATCTCTACGAGTGCAAAGGCACATTAGAGTGATACAATAACAAGGGAACAAGACACAAAAGGAGTACCCATTTACAACCTGAACAATTAGATCTCTGGCTAAATGAAGCACCATCAGCAGGAGCGTATCGAGGCAAGTTTAACAGGAGCTTTTCGGTGTATTCACAAGCAATGCAATCTGGGGCTCCGGGTTGTAATCCAAGCTTGGTAACTGTTTGCTTGGCCTGCTGGAGGAATTCTGTGCAATGTGTTGGAAATAATTATGAAAACGTGTTGGTGTACTTTAGATTTAACACGAGCAATTATGATTTGTGGCCAGGTAAACAGCTCTCGGCTGACAGACACATAATTCAGTTCTTTAACGCTCAGGGAAAAGTCAGATGCAACATGCTCCTGAACAACAGCAGCTGGGCTTTGTGGCTCCTGTACAGCCCCACTTAGAAAGCAAAAGTTACTGGCTTTAGTGCTTTGCTGGTGGTCAATTTGTCACCTCAAAAACACCTTCCAGAGAGTTTCCCAGTGATTAGGGAATGCAGCACACAAAAATAATGAGAAAATCTGGAGCCATGCACGAGCTGAGCTTCATTCATGGAAGTAGTGACAGCTGATGACATTGCTGGAGTTCCTGCTCATTAAGGAGATATTGCTGCAATTAGGGGCCTGACCTGCTCCCCTGACAACAGCAAGAACATTGGCAGTGACTAATGGGGAAGCACTGGGCCTGCAATGTTCACGTGCTGGACCTGAGACACCTGGGAGGGAGGAGGAAAGCCAAGGCCCCGCCAGCCTCAGAACTGGATTGTTCTACATGGCCCTGCACCTGCACTGGGGGTTGTGCTTGGTTATACTGGGCAGGGCTCTGCTGGTGCTTGGCTAGCATCACTGCCTGCTGGGGGAAAGGCACAGAAAAATTCCCCCAACTTTTTTTTTTTTTTCCCTCCCCCCCCCCCCCCCCCCCCCCGAAACATGGCCAGAACAGAAAAGCTGCTGGTTAAGGGCCACACTTCAGCACCACCTCCCATCCCATCCCCTTGTCTGCATACCCCCTGCCCTCAGATAGCTGGGATGGGCATAACACTCCTGAGGATGACTTCAGGGGATGCCCGAGAAAGAAGGTATCTTCCCATCTTCAAATTATCAGAAGAAGAGGATCCCACCAAGGTCAGGACTCATTCTCAGGACTGAGAAACAGAGCACAAGTCAGACACCGCACCTCCTGCCTCCCACCCCACGCTGTACCCACGGGACAACTTTGTTACTGCTGTCGCGGGAGCTTGGTACCCCTCACGTAGACCTGGTTCTCCAAGACCCAGAGGGATGCAAGGTCCATGCTTAACCTGAACTCTGAATTTCAGTCCACATCACTAAGCTGTTCCCTGCAGCCTACAGATAAGAGATGCTAAGGAAACGTCCCTGACACACTAATAGCCACATGAAAGCCACTGCCAAGAGATGAAGCTGGCAGGCTAAACTCTGGCCTTCTCTCCATTAATTGTGAGCTGTTCTTTAAGATAATCCTTTTCCTGTTAGATCTACCCTGTTAGTGAATCACTACTGCTCCTGAAAAAACAGGAAACATAAGGTTTGGAGGTTTTTTAACAGCTTCTTTTCTGACATCCTTTTTAACTACGTCCATTTGTACGTTTGCTTTGTTGTACAACATCTAAACTGTCACAGGTCCAGATCTCCCAGCGGTGCCTTGCAATCCCCAGCTTGTATAAACTCCTCTAGCCACACCAGCCTGAGGGAGACCTTCCCGTCAGAACCTGCTGAGATCTTGCCCGTTACTGCCCTGCAGAAAGGGAGCAACACCAGACTAGTAAGCAATTTCATAGGGATCTGTTCTGGCATCTGTTGTCCTGTCCTTGTACATCCTGTGGTAACTCTCCAATCCCACACCTCGATGTCGTATAGGGGTACTACAGGGGGCTCCTAGCACTGCACCTTGTAGCATCATTTCCTGAGCTTTCAGAGCCTGATGGGCCATTCCTTAATGTATCTTCTCAGACGGATCCTCTCTGGCGCCATAGCACAGCGTAGCACAAGGTCTGTAACGTCAGGAAAAGGCAGTGCTGCGCTGAGATCTGTTTCCAGACGCCATTTTCAACTGAAACGTACTGGAATGACATTTATCTCCCTGAATGCCATGGAGAAGAAACTCGTTATCCAGCCTTAACAATGAGAACGACAGGAAGAGACTTTCTATATTTACACTAGTACTGCTCTGACTCTCCAGCCTACTTGTCACGCCAGCTGGGAGGCCACTTCTTTTCTGCTGGGGTTGCTGGAGCCACTGAGCTCACCTGGGACCTCGGGGCAGGTACCTGAGCAACTTCTCACAGCACAAGCAGCAGGGAACCCACTGTCACACAGTGCAGTCCCCAGCACTGGCTGGAAGAACCGCTCCTGGCACACCATGGCCTCATCGCACAGGGAGAAAGAACGTGGGGGTTCTGCTCTCGGGCTGCAAGGGGATGTGCTGACCTGGTCAAGAGGGGGGAACACTTGGATTCTGAGTGGGGGATACAAGCTTGGGGCACTACGGTCCAGATACTGGAGGGCTGGGCTGCCATTCACTGGGACACAGCAGAACTGCATGCAGCCGAGGGATGGGAAATGCAGCCACCTGTATTTGGGGTGGAAGAATCCCTGGCAGTACAGGCTGGAGGGCACAAAAGCCTTTCTACGGAAAGGGAGCTTAGAGGCTGCAGCACAGGACATACAGGGAGATGCTGGGATAAAGGGCTTTGCACAGCCTGGAGGAGGACAGAGCAAGGCTGGTATTACCCGATCTTACTTCTCATGTTGTGTGCACACCCGACTGAACTTTGACACTGGTCTTGCTTTGAGCGCCGTGTTTGGTCAGATGATCTCCAGAGGTCCCTTCCAAAGTTATTCTGAGTTTCTCTTCTCCATCAGCCCAATTCCATTTCACATATAGCCCCCAAATTTCTCATATTTCCTATACATTTGTGCATATATCCAAGCAGATGGTAGACAGACAGGCATTGGAGGAACTCAACCTCTAAGAAAGTTCCCAATGAAGAATCCATTATGACATTTTGCTGAACACTTAAAGCAAAAAAAATAAAAACAGCAGAAACACAGGAACTTCAGAGTATTTAAAAAGAAATCTGAATGAAAGTGGAGGCGACTTCATTAGAATAAAACGCTGCTTATACTCAAAGATTTAAATCATCAGTTTGAAATTTCAAACTGGCTTTCAAAAATTCGTAATGAAATGGAAGAGATGACTGATGCCTTCAGCTGACATGGGAAATCTTACCAGCTTTTGATCTCTGCACACACACAATCCAGTTATTCAGAACTGTACTTTTTTGTGTGTCGTATGAAATAAAGCTTTTGTAACACTTCCCATCTCTCTGTTGCAAATCAGGACTGAAAAATTTAATTGCTGAAGTTCAGCATAAAATCCGTATCAAGCAGGATTCAACACACGCTGGATCACTCAACAGAAGAGTTGGCAAGGACATTGCCAAGAGATGCCAGACACGACTGGGTATCTGTTTTGGTGGTGACGACTAGATCTGGAAATCCCAGAGGGAAGCTGTACAGGGATTTACAAGGTCCTGCCTACGTATTTCCACAGTGAAAAGCAGCAGCCTGCTTGAATAGCATCCTGGAAGCTTCCATAGCCTTGCCAGGCTTTGGTAGGAGCCTCTTGGACCTTCACGCTTCCCAGGAGAAAGAGCAAAGAGCCTTCTCTCGACCCCTGTTTTCCTGGGGAAGAAACTGAAGCAACTCAGGTGCACTAAGGCAGACGGCACGTCTTTGCTGTGTTCTGGACCTCAGCTCCTGCACCAAGACCTCTGGGACCAAGCAACTCGGAGCTAACTACCAGCCAGCTGAACTGGTTTCCTTGCAGGTGCAGTTCAGCAAACTGGAAAAACAGTGACTGTCTTCTCAGACCAACAGGAACAGTACAGGCTGTCCACAACGCCGCACACATCAGGCACTTGACCAGGAGACTGCCCAAATACCACGTGCTTGTGGCCTCCCAAGGAACGCGTATATTTGTCCAACAGGGCCACATAACCATTTCAGAAGGTACTGAGGATCAAGGAGGTTGGTGGTGGCTACTACAGCATGCTAGAGCACTTTCCAGGAGATCTGAGAGAGACAAAGCTCTACAAGAGGCTCCCAACCCACGCACCAGGTATTTGCTGCACCTTTGGCCTGTGCCCCCGCTGTAAGGCATTCCTCTTTGGGGCTGTAGTGCAGCTTTGAAGCCACTGCCAGCTCATCTCCACTTACAAGCTCATTCTGCTGAAGAATATTGGATCCCAGGGACCAGATCAAACCTACTGGAAAACCAGGTCCTGGACCACACCCTGTTTTTGTCAGGGTCTCGATACCAATTGCTTTGATCTACAATCTCTGATTGCACTTGCTACTCTAGACAAAGCTGCTGATAAATTCTTAAATGTCTCTTCCACCAGCTCAGAGCTTGCCCATTTCTTAACACTGCCCTTGGTCTGCAGGAACTGAGCTCCTAGAGCTGTCGTCTGCCCCGCAGGATCTTCCACAGCCCAAGGGCAGTCCAGCTGCCTTCTTACAATTGCTCTTTCAGTCTAACAGAATCAGTCTTGCACGACTGTGCTCTGAAGACACCGTTGCACTATAAAACTCCACTCTGCAGCTTGCAGGGTTTTAGCAGAGGTTGCGCCATGCTTCAAACACTATAATCAACAGCAAAACCCACGTGCCCTGCCCATCTCCAGCCACGACAGCAGCATGGCAGCTCAGGTGCTCCGGTTCCTTTTTGTTGCTGTTTTCCAACTATATTATCACGCCACAGTGTTTTGCACAAAAAAAGATGAGCTCCCTACCTCTGCGTGCTGATGCAGTAGCGGGCCTCCCGGTTACCAACATTGCGAACCAGCAGCGTTTTCTGGGTGCTGTACTTGACTGGACAGGCTGAGAAGTTCACCTGGTCGGGGAAGTCCAGGATAGCTCGGGCACCTATAGCTCGGATTGGCACAACAAACTTCTCCCTTTCTGTGATGCAGATGAGCTCGTGGAAATAATCCTGCAGGGAAAGAAACAATCTCAGCACAATGCATTTAGCACCATTCCCACGGCAGAAGAAAAACTGCTGTTTTCTAGGACTGTTGCAGTAGCGTTCAATAACGGAATAATAGTACCTTTTACCTTCATGACCTTTCATTCCAGCATGACTTGCACACAGTTGTTAACTTGCAAAGAAGAAACAAGCCCACTGATTCACCCGCTTTCGCAGCAAGCTGGCAGCACCACAATTATCTGATGCTTTGATTCCGAGGCACCAAAACAGAGTCGCTTCACGCAAGGGATCACAGCACTAATGGAACCTGCTTCAATCGCCACCGCAGACTGTTGGAAGCACTACTGAGAACCCAGCTGTGCCACAGCACTAACTTCAAAGCCAGCAACGCGGCGACCTCGTTGAAGCTTGGCAGGGGATGCTCAGGTACACTTTCAAAAGGACTTCAGCACATACGTGATCAACGGTCAGTCGCTGGGGAAATGCTTCACAAGCTGGACACGGTAATTGCTGCGATGCCAGCTGAGTGTAGGGTACAGCTGTATTTCTCACCCGCTCCCACAGCCTTACAGGGCCAAGGCTGGGGACACGCACCCTTCAAAAGCCATCTGACCCATCTCCCCACACCAGAGCCGGCTCAGCTCCAGACCCAAACTGTTTTTGCAAGAGGTTTCACAGGTACTTGAAGCACTAACAGTTCCACCCCTGCCCTCAGCAGCCTACGCCAGCTCTGCACTGCAATTCAAGAGAGTTCTTCCTCTGCCTCATCTCAGTTTCCCTTGACATCTCACCCAGCCCCAGGGGACACAGAGACAGCTTTGGCTGATGCCTTAATCGAACCCCTCTGTAAAGTCTGTTCTAGAGGAGTAAGTGACGGGGTGCCTGGTTAGCACACCCACCCCAGGCAGGCGGCATCGGGAGCTGCACACGGGGGACACTCAGACACCCCACCAGAGCAAAGCCGGCTGTGCAGTCCCAGCCACTGGCTTGTTCAGAACAGAGCCAGGCAATCCCCCCCGCGCCCCGGCTGCCTGGCGTTTAGCAGCAGGAAGGCAAATCAAATTACCAAAAGCATTTTACTGTAGGGATGAGCAGAGCAGACTCCAGATATATGGCATGGCGTCGCTGCGCTGGAACTATCACCTTGCCCCCACTGAAATCAGTGGTAAAGCTGCTGCCATAGGGCCAGGAGCCATTACCCCCAGCAGCGCTCTTGTTGATGAGCTGATCAAAGCTCTGCTTCTCATCAGTCACTCGCTGCCCTGATTTTTGCCCCGGTGCTTTTAACTCATTTGATATTCTTGTAATTGTTGAAGCAGCAAGCACTTTGATTTAGGAACCGCACACAGCAGCAAACTCCCTTCAGCAGAACTGATCCGGATTCCTCCGCGGTTGGGATTTCCTGCTCCCATCCCCATCCCCTCCTGGAAGGGCCCTAAGGCAGCCAGCCGTGGCACAGACACGTACCCAGTGCTCCAACACAACAGCTGACACCCAGCGCCTCACCCACCACCCAGCGCCTCACCCACCACTAAGGTTGACAAAACAGATGCTGCCCCATCCAAGGCACAAAGAATAAAGAAGGATCTCTTCTTCTAGACATCTCAAACAGTCACCCTACAAACTGCACAAGGGCTTTTGCTTTTCCTATTTGGAAGGTAAAATACTAGCAAGGGAACTGCAGCAAGCAACCTGCAGGATTTAACATCATATTCCAGGCAAGGGTTTCATCTTCAGCAAGTCTTTCTGAATTAGCAAGTTTGTACTCAATCTTGCAGCCCAAGCCCTCTAAAATAAAAGCTACGGGCAGCCCATATGACTTTAAAGCACCCATTACCTCCTGGGTACTTCACCTCCCAGACTGTTCAGATGCTCAGAAACTGCATTAGCAAATGGAGAGTGCCATTTGCTTTTGCTGTTGTTGTTATTTCGGCCACATTACTGTAACAAAGGCAAATCCAATTGAAAGCTACCTGCCTTAGTCTTGGCATGCCATATTTACTTATCTCTCTCTTCCAGATGCCAGGTAGACAGAGGAGGATGCAAGTTCAGATCAGCAGGGAGATAAAAAAAAAGGAACTTAAAACAACTGGAGGTATTTGAGGAAAGTAAAAGGAAGTAATTGTCAAGTCGTTGTCATTGCTAAGGAGCAAATGGATGACAGCAAGGCAATTAAGAGCCCAAGAAATAAATCCCCCCCTCCCCCAAAAGCAAGCACAGGCAACCTTCCCAGCTCCTTTGCTGGTGAGGGGCACCGGGACAACCTGCACAGCAACGCACAAGGAAAGGGAATTCTTTCTCCAGGGACCTGAGGGCAAGGCTAAAGAAGCAAGGATTTGGTTTCACAGAGACAACCACGACCTTGGGAGAGAAAGCTGCCTCTCACCATTCATGCAGATGCACATCATGTCCCAAGCCCCTTCTCCAGGGACACCGTGGAACATGGCATCCCGTGCAAGGCTTGACTCAGCACTTCAGAGCGGGCTGACCCTTCAGCCACGCTCTACCACCCCACCAAAGTGGGACCTTGCACCAGGCTGAATGCAGCGTCAGCCCAAACAGGGCGAAACCCAAGGCAGGAGGGGTGCTAGGCAGAAGCTGGCTGTTTGTGTCGCTGTGGACCCATGGTCCCTTAAGCTTTTGAAAGCTGAATTGCCCCCCTGGGTGGGGAACGGGTTGCAGTCTCCACTGCAGCACTGCCTCGTGCTACCTGGACACTAACTCTGCTACACACTTGCTTACAGCCTGGGCAACTGTTGAGACCAGTTCAAAATCTTGTTCTGCTTCGCAACTACAAACCCTTAGCAGACTGTTTAAGACCACGTTTCTAAATAAACGTGCCTGGATGACAGAGGGGTTGCATCCCATCTATGCTCTAAAGTTTGTTGTGTTTAGACACAGCTTCAGGCTACAGATTTTCATGAAAACATGACTACATCCTTCATACAACTCCCCTCTCCATTGCAAGGATGGCAGACAGTTGTACGATGGTTCCCCTTCTCTCACACCCCTTTGACAAGCAGTAAATTACAAGCTCTGGCCTTCCAGGTATCGCCACTGGCATCTGAACTGGCACCCGCTGGAACTGAAGCAGCTGCTCATCTCTGATGCTGTTTCAGGCTCTCTGCAAACTCAGGGGCTAACGGTAATACTGCCACAGTGATATCAACCTTAGCTGCCCACAACACCACACTCGGATGTCAGATTTCCTGCATAACCCATCCTAAATCCTGCACTGAATTCCTTGCAGCAGACGACTTGCACAGAAAAGATCCTTGTAGCATGAGGTCACACGGCAAGCCAAGCAGGGAAAGCTCCCGCTGAAACCCTGATATCAAAGGCTGGAAAATAAGGGCCATGACCAGAGAGGAGGGACCGGAGGATGAAGATACAGTCGCAGGAGAAGGGGGTGCCCCTGCACCTGCCCCCCTCAGCTGCCGGTTCGCAGCACTCTGAAATGAGTCGCTTAGCTCCAGGTTCATTTATCACCGGGCCATTTGCCTTGGTCTTCTGCCCCTTTCCTCCCCACACGAGCCATCTTGAAAGTATACTTGGAATAGCTTCTGGGCGCTACAAAGCATCTAACAGGGCTGCGCTGAATTGTAAAGGACTTCATTTCAGTCATGCAATAACTCGCTGTCCTGTCGTATTTCATAGTAATCAATGTGCATTAATTCAGTCTCCACCGAGCATCAGTAATGAATTTCACAAACCTCACAGACTGAACTTGCATTGCCTGAAAACAGTGCACTGCTACAGTGAAAAGAGCAAGACGACAACACGGAATAAGCTGTGCTATGTTTTTATGTGCTTCTTACTTCCTTCTTCCTCCACAATAAACTATTAATAAGCCTGTAGGATGCACAAATGGAAGTATTTCTGTCTGTTGTTTATCTGCCAGTCAGTGCCACAATGGTTTCCAATTCAGCAGAGGCCGTCAGACCGTAATGCAAGAACACGTGGGAACAGGGGCTGGCACAAGAACACCCACGCTGTACAACTGGAGCCATACAACAGAAACGTGCAAATCAGAAGCAGCAAGAGTAACAAATTGGAAATGTTGCCCAGCAGAAAAATTAGCAGTTCATTTATAACACAAGTGCCAATAAACCAAGAGGCACACCAGCTGTTTATTTATTTTCTGACAGTCCAATCACGTGGCACATTCCCAAATGACTGCCAGACAGCAGGAAACTGCTCATTTTCCAAGAAAGGGCTACGTGGCACACAGCATTTCAGCCACCAACAGCTCACATGGCCCTAGTACTTAAGGCTTGGCCACAACTGTACTCCTTTGATTCAGGAGTGACTTCACTGAAGTCAGACTTACCCCAGGGAAGAACAGATTCAAAGCAAGAGAATTATACAAACCAACTCCCCATCAGGAAGACCCGCATCCCAGTTCACTGGGTTACCCACAGTCCCTGTGGATCGTGCAGCATCAGGGATGTAGAGGTTGTTCAAAGGCAGCACTCCTGAGCCTTCCACAATTAACACACAGATACTCTGCAGGCAAGCAACTGCAAGCCCAGCACAGGTGGCTTTACGGAACCATTTCCCGAAGCCTGCCTCTTGGCTAAGGGCTTTGCAAGGTGCTCTGCACATCCTGACCATGCTACTGATGCATTTCTAGCTGAGCTACAGCACTCTGGCACTCCGCTGACTCACGCTCCATCAAGTATGAGCCAAAACACTCCGTTTGTACAACATTCTGGTTCTGCTGTACAATCCCCTTGTGCTCCTCACCAAGCAGCCCACATCCCTCCCCCAATGCCCTGCGAGGAGCACAAAACCCAGGTCAGCAGAAACTGCCGTGGTGTCGCTGAAGCTGTGCAGAGGACCTCGCTGGCACAGCTCCCTAATGCCACACACTCACCAGTTCAAGGGCAAGACAAGGGACAAAGTACTGGACATGAGTGCTCCTGGGGGTTCTCTCACCCTACTTCTATTTGGGGTGATGTTCATCTGTTGCTCTGCTGCTTCTCTCTAGCTGAAGAGCAGCAATTTGCCCTTCATGGGAACCGATTTACTTCCACCCCAAAAATGAATGCTCATGAATACTAATAAATCACATTTTAAAGGAAGCAGCGTCCCCTGCAAAGCCTACCTCGGTGAGGTTAAGCTCTTATGTCACTTGGGCAGTATGGAGAACTGCCCTAGGCCAAGGTCATTTTAACCTTCCATACGAATGATGTAAAACCATTTCTCAGTCCCTCCCCAAAGCAACAGATCATTTCACAAGCTCAGGGAGCCAGGGGCCGCAGGGCATTTCCTCTTTAGTTTGCTACAGCCACGCTGTTTGAGGATAGGACAGGGCATTAAACTAAATCTAAGCAGCAAACAGAAGATGAGAGAACAGCTGTGCCCAAAGGGATCCTGCGCCTCTGGCCTGGCGCAGAAGCATCAGCTGGCTCAGAGCTATCCCCTAACCTCGCCTCGCCCACACAGCCACACAAAGAACCCTGCCAAGAGGCAGCAGAGTGCTGCTGGAAAGAGTCAGCCTGGCTGTATGCCCCTGCAATGCTTCCTCCCTTCCATGCCGTGTGCTAAACCCTTCTGCATTAAGAAGCCTCCAGACAACACTGTCACCCCTTCACATCACGGCACCGTGCCAGGCTTGCCAGAGCCACAGCACCGATGTTCCAATCTCCAAGCAAAAGCATGGCACATGGGGCAGGGAATAGGTGCCAGCTGACACAGCAGCCACAGCCACATGCACACAGCCACAGCCACACCAGCGTGACTGCCCAAAGGCTCCGGGGTAAGTGTCTGCCTGCAGATTCTACCTGCCCCTTCAATGCCTGGGTGTGCTCCAGATGTCTCTGTCATCTGCAGCACACCGGCCCCCTGCTGATTAAAGACATCTAGAGCTCAGTGCGGCTGTGCCAGGCTGGCTCCCCGCCACGAGCACATCTTCTCCCCTAGAATCACAGCTGGAGCACAGGCAGGCAAGTATCCTCAGGGGCAGCACAGCGGCAAGGCTGGAACACAGAGGGTATGAAAAAGCATCACCTTCGCTCCAGCCCAGGGTGAGGCAGGGAACTGGTTGCCAGATGGGAAAGAGGAAAGCTCTCTGCATCTATTCACTCCTCTAGTATTTTCTATCATAATTAAGCCCCTAACACTGAGTAGAGAGGTGGGATGGCTAAACATCAACACTCCTCCCGGCCATCTTCCTACTGTCCCACGTGCACCTTCCCCTGCAAACGCCCAGGAAAACACGGGGAGGGAATGCACAGCCCGTCAGTCCCTGCTGCGGTGGCATCGCATGGTGCTGCCAGCCAGGATGTGACCAGCCGCAGGCTGCCTGACCACAGCCTAGAGCAAACCTTGCAGCACGGCACGGGCTATAACCAGTGTGCAAGGAAAGTGCCGGCTTCAGACAGAACGTTCCACTGTCTCACTGCTGTGTCCAACGTGATACACATCCCAGTGACTCCAGTTTTCAAAAGTGGTGGTCCTCACTCTGATCAGGCTCAACTTCGCGTCCTCCAAACAACAGGTCAATTTTAAATAGGCTTTTGTATTTATAATTATCAGAGCAAACCCATAACCATACAGCAACGGACAGATATTAGCAGTGCCGCAAAACCCACAGCAGACGCCCTGTTCTGAACCCAGCCCCGCAGGTTCGCCTCCCGCTGAAGGCACCTGTCTCTTGGGACCTCCAGTCTCACCTTGTTCTCATTGGGGGTGAAAACGATGTGGAAAGTCACAAGCATGCCAGGCGGTACTTTGCGGCACACGGCATGGTGGCTGATCAACTTGAAATAAGGTGACCTCTCCAAGGTGACCTTCAGCAGCTGAGGAACCTGCAGAAAAGGTAAGAAAGTATGATTTTGCAGCTTGTGGAAACAGGAGCAGAAGAGACCTGCCAACAGCCTTCCTTAACCACCTTTCCAAAGCACTTTTAGCTCTGGAGGTACGTGCACATAATACACAAGAGTCAACATTAATCCCTTCTGCCTGGGCAAAATAGCTCAAGGCCAGAGGCAGCAGGGCAATGAAGGAAGGGCCAAGCAGGGAAGACACCAGCAGCACCGAGATATAATATCTGAATCAAGCCACCCGTGTATTCAACAGGCCCAAAGAACCTGCCGGCTTCTGCCCATACACATCCAGGCAGTCATGCCCCTAGAAGGGGACTGTGTTGTCTGAAAGCCAAACAGTACGTGTTAATCCTGGGGGAAGAAATGCACTTTAACGTGCTGGGTTTGAGCAGGGCACTCAAGCTGCAGTGCTAGAGTCATGCATGCAGACCAGCAAGAGGAGGAGACCACACATACTGTGGCCTCACTGGGAATAAAAGCAAGCCTGAAGAGCAAAAGGAGGAACATGGGAAGACAAAGCGACAACCCCACAAACAGAGGATGGCTAGGAAAATTCACAGGGAGCTGTAAAGAAGCAAGGGAGAAGCACAATACGCTACAAGGAAAGGCTGATGCAGAGGATGAGAGCCAGCAACTTGGCAAAGTGATGGAAAGCCAGGCAACCCCCCAGGCTGTGGCTATCAACTATGGGCTCCAAAGGCATCTTCTGCCTCGAGATACATGACCGGCACTGACTGCCGCTGGAGTCTCAGTTTTAAAAGCCAACCTCTGCTCTCCGGAGGCTCCTGCTGCCTGTGACCGTAGCCAGGCAGCTGCCAGCGCAGGCAAGCCAGATCCCTGGGGATCCCTGCCCACCCCCAGCAGTCCCTGCAGGCACCCTGCTGCACGGTTCTGCCCTCTGGGACACCACCAGCACACAGACAGCACGCAGGCATTTCTCGACCCCTGAGCACCAAATCTCAAAGTCTAAAGCAGGTGATTTGGACTCACGGGCAGCTTCACTGACAAACAACAACCCCACAGGAGGCTTGGAAAAAATGGAGGCTTGTTCTGCACCACCCACCCGAGCCTGGTAACCCATGGCCCAGGCAGTCCTGAACTCTCCAAACGCCCTTGGAACCCAGCAATGTCCTGGGGCAGCGGGTTCCAGGAGCCAGTTTCACAGCGCACACAAGCAGTTTGGTCACCAAGTCCCTTAGGAGAGGAGCACGTGTGGCTAAGACCTTCAGCAAAAGCCACCCAGAACACCTGAGGGTGCTGAGGAACAGCCTGAAGACAGAAAAGCAATTGTACAACACAGGTGAGAGCAGTAAGTATATAGCGAAGCACTTCTGTAGTTGCACCATTACAGAGCCTCTATTTGGAATACATTTTGCTGTCAGCTGGATTTTTAGGGGGCAAACAACTTCAGGCTGCCATGCAGTATAAGATTCAGAAGAATCTGGGAAACCAGCGCGAAAACTCTGAGACAGAGCACAACACTGCTCTTCTCCAGGACATTGCCAAAAGCCAACAAAATTAGAATAGAACACCCTCTCAGGATTATCATCTCTACCTTTCTGTATTTAGAACATACCAAGGATTTTCCTTAGAGCTAATCCTACTTTTACACCCACGCTCTCCAATGGCTGAGGTCTTACCGGCTTCAAAACTAGTTCGGTTTGGAAAAATCCCACATTCACACACTGCCTCCCCCTTTACAGGGCACGTAAACCCCAAGGTGCAGCTGGACAAGTTTATTATTCCTTACTGGGAAGGGCAGAAATGTTATGCAGATGTTCTTTTCCACCTGAGGAAGCATGAACAGAGCAAATCAACTGTTTGCCTGTTGGCTGGTACTTGGCAAAGATAACCATTTTGAGGTGCTGCATGGATAATGGAGCAGCTGAAGCCAAAAGACTCAGTGGGAACGAAGCAGAGAGTAGGAAGAGAGAAACTGAGGCACATTTTAATTGGGAAGAAGATACCTACAGCAAGGGGTGCCCAAACCCCAGTGTAGACCACACCAGTGGCATTCCCTGGGTGCAGGCACCCATGCCACACCTTATCCACGTTCCCAAGTTAAATGCCAGACCAGGAATGGTGCAGTACTCTCCAGGAATAACTGAGGGACCACACACGCATCCTTCCCAGCCAAAGGGTCTTCCCTTTTCACCCACATCCCTGTCAAAACCTGTTCTCTCAGGAAATACTTGGACTTCTCCCGCTGTCCTTCCACTCGCTGCCTTGGCAGCTTTTTTTTGTTGTCCACCTGTTTGTCCCCCCCAGCAGGTAAATCTGGAAATCTGGGCGGAATTCACCGGCTCTTGCGCACACTTCCATCTTCCCATCCCACCCTCCCCTCACACATACCTCTTATTCCTCATTACAAAAGAGTATCCTTAATTACACCTCTCTTCCTGACCTTTCTCTGCTGCCAGTGCACTTACTGCTACAGATCAAGAGAAACCCTTGCGTGTAGGAAAGTGCGCAGTGAGAGAACACCGAGCTCAGCTCCTTTCCTCCCTCTGCCTTCGCCCACCAGCTTGCTCTTGGCACATGCCTCATTCCAGCAAATGTTTCCCCAACTGAAATTCAAAAGGTCTCAATTTCCCTCTTTACAGTGGAACAAAACTGCTGACATTTTCCAACTTTTCCATTTGCAGCTTTCTTGGGAAATCTCAAAATGATCAGGTTTTTCAAGCAAAGGTGGAGACCTCCGAGGGCACTTGACTCTGAACGTGCTGTGGCTCTCCAAAGGGGAAGCAGAGCGTCACATTGCCTCAGAAAAACCTGAGCAGAACCCAATTAAGCTTAGCAGGAGCCTGAAGCGGCACCTAAAGGCCTCCCACTGCTTCTGCTACATCAGTCTGTTTCCACTGCTGTTTCAAACCACCTTTCCTGAAGCGCTGTTACCACTAATTATAACTTACTCCAGCATAAAGCGGAGAAGACTCAACCCCCGAGCTCTGACAGCCCGTTCAGCTCTCTGTGCAGCTCACCCAGAGGCAGAGCTGCCCTGTGGAAACCAAGATTAACCACGGAGCCACCAGGACGCGGTGCACACTCGAGGGAAAGCACGAGGGCAGGGAAGAACTGTACAGCCCTCAACATTCCCAGCCATCCAGGGCTTTCAGGGAGAAGGATGCTGACTAGAAAAGCTCCTTTCGGTTAGGGACTACCAACACACAGCCAAAACCAGGGCGAGAAACCTCAGCATGGCAAGATTTCCACCATCTTGCAAAATAAAGGTGGCGAGACATTTTACTCCGGATGTGCTGTGCTGCAGCAGGTGACTGGCTGTGCTGTGCACCGCGCGGATGACACTGCTCTCCAGTTCCAGCACAGGGTTAAACTTCCACATCCCAGCACTTACCTTGTCCTCGTTCCTCAGAGTCAGTGGCACTTCATAGACCTCATCGGGGATGTAGCTCTGGAATACCACCTCTGACGGGAAAGGCTGGAACGAGCGCTGTCTCGGGGAAGGTGCCGAGAACTGCAGATGCAAAACAGAGTTTCAGCCGCTGGGAGAAAGATTCATCAATCAGAGAATACTACATCGGTCCCCAGTGAAGTACAGTCTCCCGGTGAGTACGCCTGCCCAGCTCACGCCAGGGGAACGGCAGCTCACCCACCTGTGCTCTGAGCAGATCAAATGTTTCTGGGCCACACTGAGCAGGCTCAAGCGAGCAGCTCTTTTGCTGGCCGTTTCTCCAGGTTTCCTGCTCCAAAAGGCAAGGCAGCGCTTACCTCCGGCAGAGCCCTGGGCTAACACGGTCACACCGCTCCAGAGCACTTACTGCGAGAGCCGTAAGCACTCGTGCAGCAAGTGAAAGCCAAGCATTTACAGGAGACTCCACGGGAAACAGTTTGGGGATTATCTTTACCCTGAGACAGTGACCAAGTCCAACCCATCCTCAAATCTCTTTTTTGATACACAGCCTAGAAACCATGAGGAAGAGAAGACAGGCCAAAAAGGAACACCGCCGTTAAGAAAGCAACAGATGAGGTGATAAGGTTCAGCTCCTTCCCCAGCACTACTGCGCAACTTGAATAGGGCTGGACTTGGCATCTCCTTTTCCCATGAGCTTTCAACGGATGCTTCATTACAGTCCATTATTGCCACGTCAGTTAATACCACTACAGAAGCGCGCCTGACGACACACAGAAACAGCAAACGCTTACGGCGCAGAGGCATTACTTGGAGAAAATCCCTCCCTGCTTTGTCTCCCCCCTTCCAGCTGAACTCTTCGCACTCACAAGACACAGGCACGTCTCCTGCTTCTGCACAGGAGTCAGGGTCGTGCTGAAGCCAGCAGCCACAGCACACGGCCAGTTCTGTGTGCGCTCGTCCGAGGCGTTCCCAACCTCACGTGCTGTCTAAGGCAATCCCCAACCAATTTGTTACAGGTCTCTTGCTGGCACTTTTCCACTCAACAGCCTACCTCAGTCATCTACCCACTTGGAACGTGCGTTCTACTAAGCAGATGTGTAAGAAGAGCAGCTTTCAACATACATGTAAGCAAACACTGATCCAGATAAAGCACACCCGCTCCCCTCTGCCCAGCGCCATTCCCCTGTGTACCTGGCAGCCTGCAAAATCTAACACCCTGTAAGGGTCCCACTCGTCGTTCCAACCCAAAGCATTCATGCAATTGCTTGAGCTACACCTTGAAGAGTTACCGTAGGCCCTCAGCCCTCAAAGACCAACGCTGCCACCATTGAGGCCATCCGATGACCCCAAGCGTTTGACAGAGACTACACCAGACCAAGGGCTGCCTATTTCAGCAGGAGGGTGGGAAATTGCAAACTTGCATCCTTGTGTCCCCCCCCAGCCTTTCTCCAGGATCATGCTTTAGCCACAGTAGCTCGTCTCCAGCAAAAGCCACCAACTTCAGCAGAGGTGATTTATATGGGCTTAGTGCAGGCCAGGACTTCAACAGCTCACTGGGGGAAAACATTTCACCTTTCCCCCAGCAGAAGGAACGCCACCACCACCAGCAGCAGTTTGAAACGACAAACTGCCACCACCAAAGTATTTAGATAAGCTGGAGGCAAGCCTGTCACAAGCATAGGCCCACTTCAAATGTCACGTCAAACAGCAAGGAAAAGGGCAAGAAAAGGCTACCTTATGACGGGAGGCTTCGCTCACGTCGAGAAGCTGGGTAATCTGGGGCCGCCGCATCTCCCGAGTGCTGGCCAGCCTCTGCTTGGTGCTAAGAGTCATCTCCTTCAGGAAGGCAGAGGGAGTCAGCTGAAATGCAAAACACCAGCAAGAGCTACAGAAATGCCTTCATTCAGAAAGGCTTTTCTTGTGCAAGAGCCACTGATGAATAATTTGTGATCACAGCCACTAGGATAGTCCTGGAAGTCCCATAATTACCCGCTGAAATATTTAACATCAGTAAATTAATGATAGAGAGCGGAATACACACGCTCCAACCAAGTGGCTCTGTCCCAGTAGCTTCTCCTTTGTGATTTGATGTGACATGTTGGGGGATTTGGCTCTTCAGGCATTTGTTTCCTCTTCAGATTTGCTGGATTGAGCCAGTGACCTTTGAAGAAGGTCGGGAGGAGTTACCAGCAACCCCCTAACTCCATCCTTGCACAACGCTTACAACCACCACACGTGTGGAGACATCACTGCTGGGTGAGTCAGAGGAAAGCAGAGAAGCAGTGTTGTGCCAAAACTGAGGTGGAGAGGAATGGCTCCAGGTTTTAGTTATCTCTTTTGAATTAGCACTTGTTTTCTCTGTTCTGGCCTCCGAGACCTCTCCACAGAAGTATGCAGAGAGATCTCCTCGACAGAGCCTCAGCGCCAGGTCGCCTTCAGTCAGGTGAGCTCTGGTCAGCAAAGGACATCTGAGGATGGGGAGGAGGAACTGCCCTGACTCTGCTGCTGTCTGCAGCGCTGGGTCTGTGCTCCACAGGGGATACGGGACAGAACAACTGTTTTGGAACCTGTTCCATCTGGGACCAGCCATACCTCTCGAAACCTTCAGGCAGAGTTTGAGCAGCCCACCACATGCCCAGCTGCCTGGAGGGCAGGTATGGTCAGAGCAGCGCTGGCAAGCATCCCGACGTGACAAAACATTGCTGCCCACACAAAGGGGACAGAACGAAGCACACGCTCATGCTTCAGCTATTCCGGTGCAATGCCCGGTACGTCCATTTAAATTGGCTCCGGTGGCACATCCAGACAGACTGTGGGCTTGCCCTGAAGCAGCACACAGTCCATCCCCTACTGCACCATGATCGCCACCTCCGACAGAAGCACGGCAGCAGAGAGACGGGGAGGTGGTGTCCAGCTTCACAGTGCGGCCAGACAACAGGAGGGGCAGGTAGAGGAAGGACGTGGGGGCAGTTTCCAGCCTTACACAGCTCCTACCTGGCCGCAGCAGGTACTTACAGCTGCAGGCTTCTCTGTCTCTCTGACTAGCTTCGGATTACGAGGCACTACCACTTGGCTCGGGAATCCACCAGCCATCCTGGAGGACCCCGTGAACCAGCAGGGCTTTCCAGTGGCCATGCCTCAGTTGACCTGCAAGGAACAACAACAGGACTTTGAAAATCCAGAATGCCCTTCATGGCAGACCCAAAGGAGACAGCTGTGTCTCCGGGTTGTGGCATCCTTCATAACTGCGGCCTCCCCACCCTGTCTCATAATTAGACCATGTTGAAGCAGAAGAGTGAAGATTGATAGAAGTAAAACCCCACAACAAACATTCCCTGAGCCAAAACAGCCTTTCACAAGCCACACGCACACATCAGAGCCTGCTGGCATTTCTCACCTTCTCCCTCCAACTTCCACCTATTTTGGAACTATTTACTGGAATTTTTATCCAAATCTCGATTAATACCCAAACTGTCCTTTATTACTCTTCAAAAGTTTTTCGGTGGGAACAAAAGAGAAATGTCACTTCACTGCTTCATTTTGCAAAAGCAGCTGACCCAATGCGACTCTGCGCCTGACCCTACTAAGTGCTCAGAGTATTAGGAACAACCTTAAAGCCGGGGATCGCTGGTGCCCCGAGCATCAAAATCAGACCGCTCTCCTACTTTGCAAACCGAATGCCCACCCTTTGTGCAAGGAGGTTGGTGATGGTTTTAACTAATGGAGCACAGAGCTCAGTACTCTGATTATCAACTATGGTTTCTCAAAGCTAATTTGGTTAACTTGCAAAAATGATCCAGCAAACAGGACTCCTTCCAGGCATGAAATTGCCACAGTGACCAAGAGCCTTTCTCCATGGAGAACGAGGGCCCCTTTTTTCACTTATTAACACCCAAACTCAAGGCTCCCTACAGGCGTTCGAAGGTGTAACAGCAGAAAGAAAAGCATGAAACCATTCAAGCTGCATGAGCAATTAGCTCAAATATAAACGCAACGTTAGTGAAAGCAGGGCCACTTAAGGCTATCCTCACGGCAGCTCTTCTCCAGCATCCTCATCCTGCAGGCCGCATGGGTCAACAGGTCCATGGGCCATTCTTTTTCTACCACCAGCCTGCTGACGACCTCTCCATCTGCATCTCAAAAAGTGCGGGTGCAAGAAAGGGAAAGAGGAGAAAACACCCCCAGAAAGCAGGTCTCAAGCATCGACAAAAATCAAAGAGAGGTATGTACAGCACTTACTAAGCACTACTTTGGACTAGAAATCATTTCCCCTCCCTTTCTGGCTAACTGGACCAAGGGACGGATGGATTTGCCCACTTCTTATTTTATGGGACTTGAAAGACCCAGCTCTACCCTAACACTTTTTGACATCCCGAAATTAAGCAAAAACTCACAGATCCCAGCTTCAGGTAAATTCATCCAGACACTGCAGACAAGCTACTCATTTCTTTAAGGAGTACAGAAAAACCTCCATGCTGACTTACAAAGCAAGAACTTAATTCCTATTTTGCTTGCCTGGGGAGGACCCCAAGCACATCAACGCAAAAGAGAACAGGCAAATCACCGTGTTGCCACAGCTCCAACAATGCCTTTGGGGTGTCCTCTGTTGTTGCACCTGGTGAGTAGCCACCTAATGAGCTTGTTCCAATTAACCGTGCACACATCTACACACACGCCAGCTGAGGACATCCAACTTACAAGGCCATCTCGGCTGCCAGGGAGCTTCACGCATTTTCAGCGCAGCATACGGCATAAACAAACGCTTCCCATGAGACTCACGTCCACAAGCAAACCAAATCAGCACATCTGCTCAGCAGGGAACCAGGAACCCTCCGCTGGAAAACCAGCATACATTATCTGGGGCTTTACAGTCCGGTCAGGGAAGATAAAAGCTGGCTCTCCAGCCAGCTAGCTTGCGGCAACTCACTCCAACACGTCTCCCACATGGTGTCCAGCCACAAATCTGAGCAGGAACTGCAGAGCTCAGATATGACACCCCGGTGCGCTCCAGGCTCCAAGACAGAAGCGCTCTAAAGAAAGGGAACCGGACGCTGGGTGATGCTTCCTGCCTCAGAAGGCAGAACTCCAAGACAGACGTCAAGGTGAGACCCATCAGGGCTCTCATGCTTGGCCTCAGATGCACCCACAGGTCTGCCACCACGTGCTCCTGCCCACCGCTCCCCCACCTCAGAAGCAATGCCAGAGCCTCCCCGGCTCGGCACAGAAGTGACTCCTGCCTGCTGCAGGCAAGCAGCACAGCTGGAGCCAGGCTTCACACTCAAAGGACTTGACAAAGCAGCCACAGGTGCTTAGCAAGGGAAACCACTAGCTGCAAAGTGCCTTCATGGAGCTGCATGGCAGAAGCCACATGGAACCTGTGCAAAGCCTGCAAGCACCGCAGCATCCAACGCTGGCATCTCAGCCTGCTCTCAAACCCAAGCACCCTGCTCCCACACTCAGCTGCGTCCCTGCCATTGAACTCCTCTGGTTTTCCAGCCCAAACCTTTCCGCCCTCCCAGGGAGATGGAGAGGGCCAAATCCATTCCTCAGCCCTGCTCGTCAGCCCAGACAAGATTGTTATCGATTTGTTAATAAGTTAAGATTGATTGATTTTATTTGATTGATTAATTGATTTTATAAAATCATTTAATAAAATTAAAATATAGAAGGATAAGAAAAAAAATCTTATAAGAAACTTATAGCTGCACAGTAAAAGTTGTTATGGGATCTTCCGTACGTCCTGTACCAAGGCTAGAAGAAGGGGCTGGAACCATTGTTAAAACTTAGGTAATAACTTTAGGGTTGAAAGGTTTCTTTGTATTTAACCAGTCTTCTGTATGCAGAGGTGTACTGAAATGTCAGAATATGAGATGAATGGGAACTGGGGAGAGTCAACTGGAACAGCTTGTGGTTACCTGCCAAGAAACTGTGAACTTCAGTAAAAGGTAATTCCGGCAGGGGGAGATCGCGACCACCGACTCATACACCACCTACCCAAATTGCACCCCAGACCCATTTCTAGACCTTTCTAAGCTCTACTGCGCAGAATCGGATATAGGAGGAGAGTATGTTAATGATTTACGGGAAATGTTATGATTATGCATGAATAATTAATGAATATGTATGAATAAGTTCTATATATGGAATCTGATTTTGGGACCTGGCGTGCGTTGATCGTGAGAGGACTCGCTCACACACCCGGCCATTAATAAAGAAGTGTCTGCTTATCTACATCACATTGGTGTCGATAAGTTCTTCATTCCGAGATTTCGGTAACAAGATCACTTCCAGATCTCCTAGCAATGCTGCCTCCAGAAAGCAAGTGAGAAAAAGCTTGATCTGCAGGCTAGCAGCTAGGATGCTTGAGAGCTAAGGAAAACCCTTGGCTGGGGGGGCTCTGCTCCCTGGGTTACAAAGTCTTTTAGCTAATGACTCATGTGCAGCACATAAGGAGCCTCTGGAGAAAAAAATCAAAAAGATCAGGACAATCTTCAAGGTGACAGAAAAGGATCTGTTTCATGATGTGGGCTCACAGCTACTACAGAGATTCCTTGAGTCAGGTTAGGCAGAAAAGAAGGGTCTGCACAGGATCATCCTGCTCCCAGGCGAGTGTTTTGGCCATGAGCTACATTAAGGATAAATAAAAGCACCTCTTCTCCTTAGAGCAGCAGTATTAACCTCTGAACACTGCCTGGCTCACGATACGGGCTAGGGCCGTACAGCCAAAGTATCTGCAGGCACAAGGCAGGGCTTCACGTCTTGAAAAGTCAGAAAGCTCAACCAACGCAGGCACAGAGTGGCCCTTCAGCACCCGTGAGCTTGGCAAAAGCTGTGCTGAGGAACACTTTGACGAGAGCACTTAGATATGGCCCTAAAGCATCCAAATCCCTTTGTGTGCATGTCCAACAGCTTCCCTCTATAAATGAAACTGAACCGCTCTCTGATGGTACTGTGCTCAAACAAGACAGGAAATTAAGAACAAACAGCAAAATCCTTAATGCCCACTAGGAGAAAAAGGGCAGTTTGACGGAAAGGCACAGCTCTGTCCATACAGATCCTGCAGCTGTCACCATGCCATGTGCCAGTGCTCCTGTTTCGAAGGACCCCACGTCACTCGTGCTGCAGCACCAGCACCAGCCTCTGAGCCGGTCTGACACCAGCCGATTGCTCTCCAGGCAGAGGCTGGGGATGGACCCGCACACTGCGCTGCAACACACTACACCCAGCTTTTCTGGTAGGAGCACAGACTGGTGGCTCAGTCTTGCTTTGGCATACACAATAAATCCTCTTCTTGCTTCCGCAAAGATAAACCATCTCTCTCTGGAGCAACTGCTTAATTTGCTTTTCTATTACACTTTGCTGGAAGAGCAAGACAAGGAGATCCGTTAAAAGTGAGAATCAGGATGCTATTGAACAATTTTGTTCAGTTAGACCGTCTTGCCCTGTTCAGGCTTCAGTAGCATCATCACATCTCTTGCTTAGAAATCACCTGCTTACCTATAATTACCATATCAACAGCATCTCAAGGAAGCCAGGAAAGGAGAAGCAGATTTTCCAAGACTACTCTTTTGCCCCTCCAGCCCGCTGCTAAGTGGTTGAGTGCTTTCTAAATCAAGCCTTGCTACACAGGAAGCCTCACCTGTCACCTTTATATTCCAGTCCACCTCTAATTTATCACTTTGATTCTGCCATCCTGCAATTTATTACAAAAGCTCTACCATAGCCGAGATAATTAATAGGAGCCTCATGTTATACCTTCCTGTTAATTTCTTTCAATAAACTTCAGCTGCCAGCTGACAGTGACAGCAACCAAGCTCACTTCCAAGGGTCTGCTTGGAGATTCCCTAGCCTCACGTACCATCATTTACAGTAACTCTGGTTCCTGCCTAAGTATTTACAGTACTATTGTCCCTTTCCAGGCTGCCTCACCCAGCATTTGATCTCGGCTACCCTAGCTTTGCAGATTTGCAACTCCCTCTTTATTTACTCTTTTCCTGGCACCTGGATCGCATTTCATAGAATCATTTAGGTTGGAAAAGACCCTTCGGATTGAGCCCAACTATAAACCTAACATTGCCAAGTCCACCACTAAACCATGTCCCTAAGCACCACGTCTATGTGCCTTTTCAATACTTCCAGGAACAGTGACTCAACCGCTTCCCTGGGCAGAATGAAAAAGCATAAGACCAGTAATCTCCATTCTGATGATCTGCAAGAATTTGTTAATCCACCCTTTAAGTGCACACCAAGATGGAACAAGGGACACTGCCAGCAGCCCTAAACACCACTCACTCCCCTTGTTTCTGCACCATCTCTTAGTTTCTGCACCATCAACTCGCAGCGCACAGCACAGGCTGCACGGTGTTCACGTATACCCACCAGCTGCCTTCACCTGCCAGGACCCTGAGAGCTCGGGCATCAGCCC
Source organism: Falco biarmicus (assembly GCF_023638135.1). Taxonomy (NCBI): domain Eukaryota; kingdom Metazoa; phylum Chordata; class Aves; order Falconiformes; family Falconidae; genus Falco; species Falco biarmicus. Next base: position 9,859,689 of record NC_079303.1, on the reverse strand, counting down.
AGTTGTCCAAAATGCTCCTACGAGCCTTAATCCAACCCAAAGTGTTAGAACCTCAGTCTTCAAAACTTCCTCAGTGAAAAATTACGTATATTCATGCCCAGTTGTCACACAGGAGTTTCTACCTCTGGCAGAGCATAAACATTAACTCAGTTTGAAGACACCAGAGTGGAGGCAGGGAAACAACCAAAAGCAGAAACACAACCCCCCAAGCCGGCCTGGGCTGGCTCCAGCCTTCTGCCTGCTTCTCCAGCACACACACACACGTTACTGGCTGCCAGAAGAGTAAATATTCTGCATTTTCTGGATTGCTGCTGTAATACTACAGCACTGGCTGCAACCCCAAGGTGTTACAGAGGAAGCTTTGGCTTCACCACCAAGTTACTGCTCATCCTTCAGTGAAGGGGTGAGGCTGGACAGCCTGTTAAGAATCATCTGCTCCCTCCTGGAGCACTCTAGCCTCTGCATTTTCTCTAGATGTATACACAAATTGCTTTTTCTCAGAAAGTCACCTATGGATTTAAAATGCAAGGAAAGCAGTGAGCTTTGCAGTCACTTCTACCTGGGCCATCTGTCCGATTTTTCATCGCGAGCCTTCACAGCATTTTGTAGACAGAGCAAGAACAACTCATCTCACCCCTCATTTACAGACGGGGCAACACAGGGAGAAAGCAAGATGAGGAGGGCGAGAGCAGCAGCAGCTAAGCAGGCAGCTTCCACCCCCTCCACGGTTAACCCAGTCCGGATGCAGGCACACCGACACCCCGTGGGAATGGGAAGCAAGGAAGAACCGAGTTTTCTTTCGGGGAGCAAAGCTCGCTCCCTGTCCGGCTCGGGAGGGGAGGAGAAGGGGCTCCAACTGCCGGTGCCTGACAAGGGATGTCTGCAGCCTCCAGGTGCCTCAGGAGCCCCCCCCTCCCTCCACAGGCAGCCACATCCCCCAAACCCTCCCCCCCACAAGCAGCTTCCTTGCAGGGACACAGACCCCGCCGGAAGATGGGCACAACGTCCTGCCGGGAGGCGTTTGGCAGGAGCCGTGTCACCCCGGCCCAGGCACAGCCCTGCCTCTGTGTCCCCGCTCCGAGCTGCCCCCAGCCCCGCTCCCAAGCCCTCCCACCCGCAGGTGGCCCCGGCACCGAAAGCCACCCGCCACCTCACCGGCGGGGCCGCAGGGACACCCGCGCACTCCGCGCACTCCCGGTCGGCGCTGACAGCCAGCCCCTTGTCCTGGCTGCCACTTCAACGGGGACAGTGGCTAATGCAGGGGCAGTGGCTGATGCCACCGCGGCAACGGCAGGGACAGTGGCCGATGCCACCGTGGCAACGGCAGGGACAGTGGCCGATGCCACCGTGGCAACGGCAGGGACGCGGAGAGGCACAGCAGAGGGCTGCAGGGATGCTCAGCACCCAGCCGGCTCCCACCCAGCCTCTGCCAGCCCAGGGGGACCCACAAACAGGAGCCCAGCTGTGCCCAGCTACCACACCAGCTCACGGCTTCAGCAGGGAGCTCCCACTTACCCCTGCCCCAGGGCAACTGGAACCAGCCGCGCTTCCCTGCACTTGCTGGGCACAGGCACTGCAGGTGCCTGGCTAGCACAGCCTGCTCTCCAAGCACCAACAGCAGCTCAGGGAACGCGTGCAACGCCCACAGCAAGCATGCAGCCACACTGCCTCCAACACACCCTCCCAGCTTCAGCACAGCCACAGCCCTGCCCGTCTCAGCACAAAACACGGCGGCAGCCCTTAGAGAAATTCATGGCAGGACCCACAGGGTTTCCCCCGGGGCTAAGAAAGCAAGCCAGCACTCCAGACTCATCATCAAAGAGCCACACGCCATCTGGAAACACCCACTATGACAACAGATCCTAAAAATCAAGCCACACAACCCACAGAGGTGCCAGCACTGCCCTCAGAAGGGACCAGCTGCTCTTCTGGCCTGCTCACTTTGGGATAACTTGGAGCCCAGCTCAAGCAGCTCACCTGCTGCGCTGCCACCGCGCCCCTCGCAGCCTGCCTGCGGCGGGGCTCTCGGCGCAGGCTCACACCCGGGCACAAACCAGCACAACTGACCTGTCCTCGGGGAAGCACCGCAGCCAGCAAACCCTGCTAAGCACAGCATCACACACAGCTCTCAACTCTTGACAGAGCCCACAGGTGCCCTTACGCCCTCGCTGAGGAGCTCGGGCACCAGGCACACCGGTGGTCCATTCAGACAGATGCACTTCACCTGGGCGCCTCTGCCCTGCCCTTGTGCAGGGTCTGACACAGGGCTCGAGGGAGGTCACTGCTTGCTGAGTGTTGTTTGAATCCCTCACGTTCCTTTCAAGGACACAGAGGCTCCTCCAGCTAGGAGGACAGAACTGCTTCTTTGGCTGGTGAGACCACAGGGGAAACATGGAGCTGCGTAAGATGGCAAACGAGAGCACTTCCAAATCAGACAGCTGGAGACTTATTCCCACTTCAGAGTGAGCATCGCTGGTATTTCATCAAGAAGCCAAGCAGGACACCTCAAAGCCTGAGCCTTGGGCATATGCCATGGGATCGCAGAGTGTGAAATAATCATCCAAAAAGAATTTGTGTTGTATATTAGTCTTCCCCATACTTCCTTCTCAAAAAGGCTTCTGCCCAAGTAACTGGACCTCAGAAGGCCCACAGCCATTATCGCACTGCACCTGGGAACACGAGCATTGCAATCCTGGGTAACTGCAGCCCTTCAGGCAAGGCTCAGCCTGGCACAGGAAAGGGACACGGGGCCACGTCTGATCCTCAGCACAGTCTTTTCCAACGACTGAGCAACAAAACACGAAGGCATGCAATAAAAAGGCACCCCGATGCGCAGCACATCACCCTCCGGTGCCTTGCACAGCCAGGGCTCACCCTCCTCCCTCCGGACTTTGATCTCAGAGTTACACGCTACCGGTGGGCCACTTCACTTTTAGCCTGTGCTCCCTGCACTGCCACCGAGATGAGCCAGTCATTACTTGGCAGAGGCAAACGCAGGGCAGGGAAGCAGGGAAGGCAGGACCCACCATTCTTCCCAGCCAGCGCCTTCCTTCGTCAGCCTCCGATCACAGGTCAGCTTGCTCACCCCCATTTTACCACGTGGACATTGCAATAGGGTTAGTTCACTCTGTTTTCTCGTATAGGTTAGGACCCATCGGGATCTTAGAGTTTTCTGCACAAAGTTTAGCCAGTTTATTTTTTTTTCTTAGACAGGTTCAACCTAAAGTAAAGCAGAGTTCACAGTACAAGAGAAGCCTGGGACAGGGGAGTTCAAGCATGCTGGACAGAGAGAAACATGCTCAGTTTTGGGGGGCTTTTTTTTTGTTTGTTTGTTTTTTTAATGCATACACCTTGACTTCAAAGCCTTTTTCTCCTTTGCTCCTCTTCCCACATCCCAACTCTCACATGTAATGGAGGCAAATCTATCTGCTGTTGCCAGACCCTGGGCTGGACATACCCACGCCCATCAACTGGAGGGCAACTACACCAGCGCACACACAGCAGCACAGCTTGTCGCTGTGGAAATCCCAACTTACAGCACTGAAGAGGTCATCGCTCGGCAAGAGCACGCCAAGATGGTCTGCAGGAGCTACTTCCAGCCACCCAGGCTAGAGAAGCACAGCACCCAGAGGGCCCCAGCTCAGACAGGCTCTTCAGCCTCCCTGCAGTGCCTGTCACTGGAGGGAGAGCGTGGGTCCCCCTTGCACAACCCGCTCCCAGCCCCACGGGAGGCAAACTCCCTTTGCCAGGGCCTTTAAACACCCAGACAAAAACCCTGGCAGGCAGCAGGGAAGAGATGATGCAGCCCCGTGCAAGGGGAGCTGCAGAGACCCTGGTGATCCAGCAGAAGGGGACCCACGCTCTCTGCAAAAGGCAGCTTGATTTGATTCGCTCGTGTTTTGCACGCAAAGCCCTTGGGGTGCTCCAGCATTTTGCAAAACACGCACGTTCTGCCAAAGCTGCTTCATTTCTGAGGGCAGGGAAGGTGAACAGTGCAGACTATTCTTTTTTTCTAGCTCACGGGGACTTTGAGGGATAGGAATACACTGCATTCCCAGAGAGCAGGCTGGGGAGATGGCACGGCTGGTGTGTGCTGTCAGCCAGCCTGCTGGCAGACGACAAGAGGGAGGCCACAGCCAGCTGGTCTTGCAGCTTTTTCACCAGAGCCACGGCTCCTGATGGCTACAGACACCAGACAGCCCTGCCAAGCTGCCATTTTCGAGCAGCCACGGACCTGAAGTTACAGTCGGTATGGGTGCCCACACTTGGCAAGCCTACACACATGGTTCAGGATGCCCTGCAGGATGTAGAAGACTGCAGCCACCGCTTTCTGACCCAGTTCTGGGCTTCGCCATGCTTGGAGATGGAAATGTAAGGCAGACCACCCCTGTCACAGAGCTGGACGCCCAGACACACAGGCGGAGCTGAGACAGGGAAGGGGAAGGACAACCAAGTCTCTTCCAGGCTTCTTCCCCGGGACAGGGCTTAGCCACCTCCCCTGGGGGAGACGCACACTTTCAGGAAGAGCCCAGAGGCTGAAAATCACAGCACCATCCAAGCTCACGACCATGGACTTGGGGGTACAGGGTTTATATCACTGCCCCCTCTCCGTTCTGTTCCTGGGGTCCTACACAGCCAGCTCTGCTCCCGCAGGGACCAAGCCCCTCCTCCCCTGCCAACACCCCCCCTGCCCCAGCAGCTCACCTCTGCTCTCCTTCACAGCATCCAGCTGCCACCATCCAGTTCAGCTGGGAGCCATCCCTCCCGGTTCACACTTGGCTCCCAGCTGGCTGCCTGCGCTCCTGACAGACACATGCCCAGCAGCACAGGCTGCAGCTAGTCCCAAGGAAGCAGACAGGGGATCACACTCGTGCACAGCGCAGCGCACAAGCGAGCCACCCTGCTCCATCCTAGCGGGGTCTGACCAAACCAGGCTGGTGGCCCTGCTCTCTTTTAGAGGCACAGAGAACTTGGTTCATGCAGGGAGCTGCTCCACCCAGGCTGAAAATCCTTCCCCCCAGCCCCGGGGAAACACTGTTTACACAGCTCTTCTCCTCCTGCAGAAACAAAGGAGCCTACAGCCGCGGGCAAGAGCAGGCACCTTGCATTATTAACCTCTCCTTTGCTGCAGCGTTAGAAGGACACAGAGCACCGTCAGCCAGCACCCCCCAGAAGCCCTGCTGCGGGCTCCGAGGTCAACCCTGACAGCACAGGCACTCTCCAGCTTCTGAACACCAAAACCCCTGCACAGGGTCTGAAACAGGCACATCAGAAGCACCTTTCCTGTCATCATTGCTGCACCCACGCCATCAAACCCACAGAATAACTGGACACGGCTGCTGTCTTGCAGAGGACACAGAGCTGCAGCAAAGGCAAAGAGCTGCAGTGAGGATCCAGGGAGGGGGGGGAAGTGCTGCCACAGGCAGCTTATACGAGGGGGTGCAGAAGGAGCCTTCACTACCCCCATTTTAACCCATGGAGGAAGAACTCCAGCGCTCGGTTCAAGAAAGGACTGACTGCAACACTCAATCATTTTAGATGCTACCAAAACATCCTCTAACAAATAACTGCAGTCAGATCACTTACCCACTGACACCTGATGAAGTCCCAAATAGGCAGCTCAGTCTTCTTGAGCCAGAACAGGCTTCGTATTTGTTTCCTGATGAGAAAGAAGGAAAATCAAGGTGGCTCCTTTTGTCCGTGTTTCCCCTGCCGCGTTCTGAGCAATGCAGCCCCACACTGTAGGGGAGAACAACGATTTCATTTTGGTTTTGGTAGCACAGACCTGAACGCACAACCCTGGCTTTGCTGTCCCCCTTTTTATACCCATGCTGGGAACCCATTTCGTTTTCTCACTTTGTTTAGTTTACATCTCACTTCCAAACTCTGAACTGCTTCTCTACTTCTTCTCTGAAGCAAGACAGCATTTCAAATGCCTGCATTTTTGAGACATTAACTGTGCAGTTACTTGCAGAGTAAGTTGTTCTCCTCCCATTGCTTTTTTAAAACAAAGCAAAATCTTTGGCCCTAACAAGTGTGATGCCTCCTAGCTTTTCTTTTTCCTTAATACTATGACACCCTTTAATGCAGACAGCTGTCTCTGTGTACATGCAGAAGAAAATTTACAAGCCTCAAGAAGTTAATCACAGTTCAAGGGGAATCTCTGACATGGAAGTCAACAAGGCAGTATCCAAGGCTGCGACTGCCAGAAGACAGTGCCACAGAAGGATGGATAGATTCCGGATAGAGGTTCAGACCTGACTCTGCAAGGTATCGGCACAACATCTCAACCTAGACAAGAAAGGGTACAGCTGTCAAGGACACCCATATCTATGCAGTTACAGGATCGGTCAAGTAGTTGTTCCTGGGGCTGACGCTGCCTTAACCCCAGCCCTCTTGGCCTCCTGTTTCCTCTGGCAGCTAAGAGCCATCTAAGCCCCCACGACACCGAGGACAGAACCATGCTGCAGTACCACCACGCTGTAGGAGCGGGGCTTAGTGGTCTGTCACAGATGCAGAGCAGGAGCAGTCCCTCCTCCCTCACACCCAGCTCTTCTCCTCAGCTAGCAGGGTCCTGCCAGGGCATCTCCCATCCCGCCCCATACTGCGGGGCACCACAGGCTGGGGACTACCAGCCCCTCCTCTCCTCCACCCGACATACCCGACCTCCCTCAGAGCCTAAGCACATGGCAGCTCTCTACTGCTTGGCATCACGTGCATTTAAAACCATGGCAATACCCAAGCACCCACGGCCCAGCAAGATCCTCCCACGGTCGGCTCCAGAGACCACGTTAAACGCCACAGACGGTCCTTCCTCCAACTTCTCCAGGCCAAGAAAAAACCCACACGGCCTTAACCCAGTCCACAACAGCTGGGTTGGCATTTGCAGCTTCTGGCACCACTTGGCAGTTCCATTTGCAGTAGGACTGCTCTCCTCGGCTTCACAGCAAGCTGGTCATCCACAGCCCCAGCCGATCCTAACCTCTCCTGCAAGGCACTTTCAAACACCAGCATCTGCTTCTGTGATCTGAAGCAAGCGAGAGGGAAAAATCAGACAACACAGTGGGACACAGGGAAGGGACAATCCCAGCCCATGACACATGTTTCAGCCTGAGCCCACAGGAGCACCTGGCACCATCACAGCAGCTACAAAGCACCATCGGGTGTTCAGAAGCGGTGCTGTGAAAGGAGTAGCTTCTTTTATTTGTCACTTGTGAAGCGCTGAAGGGACAAGCTCATCTCCTGGCTGCTGCCGGGCCAGCTGGCGCAGCTCCCTGCAGCACACAGGGCTGCGCTAAGAGGTGCTGGGGCACTCGGCAGGCGCCACCGCTGCTGTGCAAGGAAGTTAACCTGAAGCAGGCACCAAGGAAATAAAAGCAAAGCTGAATGTGGCCTCACCTGCTCTGGGCAGTTGCCTTCACAGGCCCAACACAACCACAAAGGCACACTTTGAACTCAAGCAAAATCCCAAAGCAATTGCCGGTTTGCTCAGGGAGGGACTGCTGGGTTACCTTTTGCTTAGACAAATATTTGACTGCATTTGTAGCGGAAAGTCTTTTGCCAAAAAGACACAGTTTTGTTAACGAGCAGCCACGCAGAGGCTGCCCTGCGCTGGAACCCGGGCCAGGGCTTTCTGATTTTTAAACAGGGCACCTAGTGCATCCCTTAAAAGAGCCTCTGGTCTCTGCCACGGAGGCGCTGTCAGACTCTACAGCTTTTAGGGGATCAAGGTCTCCGTGCTGACTCCCAGCACATCACGTTTTGGCAGTGGCAGCACAAGGGCAGGTTTTCATTTTCCATATAGAGACTGTTGAAGCTGAACTGCTGAAATGAGCTCCCCGGGTTCTTCCTTTGAACCTCTTCCCACCCTTCACACGTCCCAAGAGCTCTCATGAACCGAAGAGCCAGCAGCAAAAGCAGCCCCTGCAGATCTGCAGGAGCGGGCTGGAAACTAGGACCACGCGTGGCAATCAGTTAGCTGAGGGGAATGTGCTGGGGCTTGTCTAGACAACAATTAACATGATGAGGCATGTTTGCAGAGCACAGGGGAGTGGGAGACGGAAGGCGCCAAGGAAAGGTAACACCTTGTGGTTAATTGCTGGTAGTTAACCACCAATCAGGGATTGCCTAGTATGCAATGCTTAGCTTCAAGAACCAATTAGTTTAAAACGCGCAGCTTCTGAAAGTGTATAAAAACGCGTGCTTCTGTACAATAAATTGACATTTGCTTGCATCAAGCTGTGTCCCGTCTCTTCATTCGCCGCAGAGCAACCTCAAAACCATTTGTGGGTCTCTAAGACCAGGAAAGACCGACTGAGTCAGCTACTAGTAAGCAACAAGTTACAGGGTTTTTTCCGCACCACCTCACACTGCATTGTGCCCTGGGAAGCAAAGACACCATTCCGAAAAGCAAACCCCCACCTGCCTCCTGCTCAACTCGTGCCTGAGACAGGCTTCAGGGGGTGACCTTGGGCAAGGCCAACTGCACAGAGCTGTTCCGAGTGATGGTGGCATTACTCCCCTCTCTTCCGAGAGGGAATGCATCCGTCGGAGCCCGACGATGCTGCCACGGCCTCAAGCTGCAGCCAGGCCTGTGCTGGGCCTTCACTGCTCTCAGCCCTGACCCTCACCCATGGACGTGACGGCCCAGTAGAACTGCAGACCTGCCCATCCCTATGGACCGGCCTGGTGATCTGCACTCTTGGCGCACTCTGCTTACTGTCCCCAGAACTGTCCCCAGAACTCTTCTGCTCTTCTTGGTGAGGGCCTGTGGGGCTGATCCCTGGCCTGTGTGGTCACAGACCCTGCCAGCCTTGCTGTGGCTCTTGCTTTGCCCTTCCTCTGCAGGACAGCCTACCCCTGATGTGCCCTCGCAGATACTGCTGTGTACGTAACACTTCCATCTTTACCCCTAAGAGCTACATCAGTATTACAGTCGCCTACTACTGTGACCATAGAAGGAACATCAAAACCCAGCCAAATAATTTCAGAAATACAGCCAAGAAAAAAGTAGTCAAAATCAACAACATGAAAAGAAGTATAAAGAAAGAACAAAGGTTACAAAAGAAAAACCACCACAATAACCTAAACAAAATAAAGCTCACCTTTGCTCTTAATCTGCCGATTTCATTGACCATTTCAGAATACCTGTTCTTCACTTCTCCCTGCAAATTAGGCTGGGACAGTCCCCCTCTCTCCTCATACACCCTTAGTTCCTTCGTAGCTCTGCTCAGCAGCCTCTTCAACCTGCACTGCAAACTAGTCATGAAAACAATGAAGCAAAGGAACAAAACTGGACTTTTTCACATACTCTCATGTAAACAGCACAGACACCGCTTGCTTTATCTTTAATGTACTTGACACACCAGGAATCACCAGGAAAAAACAGTATTCCTGTGCCACATACACTTGGAGAGTCCAGATTTCACCTGAAAAGAGGAATGAAAGACTCCCTTCTTCCCAGGAGAACTGCAGGGCAACCTGCATCTGCAGTTGTTTTGGCAGCTATTGAAAACTAGGGGCTGGTGTACAGAAGTACCTTGCAAGAACTAACACGAGGCTGGCATCTGCTCACAGTTAGGTACACCTATTTTTACACTAAAGTTTAATAAAACATGACTTCTACGCAGGGATACCTCTTCACCACGCTAAAAAGCCGTACCTCTTACAGTCTTTCTGCAGCGGAGGTTTATTTTCTTTTCTTGGTCCAGACATAGTTCAGCTGGGCGTTTCAACTCTACCAGCTTCTTCACTTCCTTTCTTTCACTCTCACACTTTCAAAAGAGAAAAGAAAGATGTATCACACACACAGAGCACGGGAAAAATACCTACGTACAGTCTGTGCATCTAGCGCTCTCCACAGAGAAGCTGCTGGACGTCTCTATCTGTTAGCCACGTCCCACAGAATGCCATGGGACGGAATTCCTGAGGATATTCCATCCCTTCAGGTTTCACATCAAACAGACCAATATGTAACTACAGAAACAGATGCCCTCGCTGAAGCAAAGGCCATCCTCTTCTAGACATAACAGGTGGAAAAGATGCTGGAGAACACTTTTGGCAGTGCCTCTGCTCATAGTAGGGATTACGTAGGTATGCACTTCATGGGAGAACACGGATTCATCCAAAGCTTTCATGGGATCTTCCAGCAACCAGCAGGCAGGGGCTTGTGGAGGAATCTGATCTTTTGGAGTTCTTCAACATTTTATTCCCCTCAGCCATTACCTCCACCTCTTCTGTGTGGGCATTTACTTAGCCACATGCTGGTTTTCCTCCTCTTGGTGTTTTCTCAGCCACACCAGAGGAGAGCCGGCAGCTGTTTTGACTTTGTACTTCCATTTTCCCTCTACAGAAAAGGAGAAAAGGGGAAGGCTGTCCCTTGGCAACTGGCAGGCGCTGCTTGTTTCCCAAGCACTCGTTCATTTACCCAGCATTCCTTCAGTATGTTTTCCTGCAAGGCTTTTAAGCTCCCGCTACGCTGAAAACATACAGCAGCTCCTCCACACACGCACTGGAAACATCACGCATTTTAAACCTGCCCAGAAACCAAGGGGTCAGAAGATGACCACACAAAATCCAAGGAAGAACTGGGAACTGTGGCCTTGCTCGATGTGCTCAACTGATAGCAAACCACACTGGGAACTCTTCCCAACAGAGCCACTCCAGAACTTACACAAAGACACCCATCTAGCTTTTATTTGCTTCCTCCATGACCCCCAAACGATAAGGTACTCGCAGCCTGAATGGCAGGGATAACAGAAAATGATATGTAAGAACCTGACCAGAAGGTGCATGTGGTTCTCCTGGGTATTGGCTCGGTGCCTGGAGAATTTTCTGGGCTCACCTGTTGCAACAGTTCAGCCTTCTCCTCGTCCAGCTGAGCAACGCGCTCTTCAAGGTGGGATCTTGACTTCAAGTGCTCCTCCCACGTGCTGTGCAAGTCCTTGGATGTCAGAGCCAGCATGTTCTGCTTCTGCGTCTGTGAAAGCAACAGTGGCAGAAGAAAAAGTAAGGTGGCCGGAAAAGACAAGAGCGCAGGAGAATGCAGTAACTTACACAGAAACAGGCCTAAGCTCTCTTCTCCCCGTCCAAGACCTATGGCCAAGGTTGATGTGGAGTGTAAAACACACCTTAGGAACCATAAGCAAGAACAGCAGCTGGAGCTGGTGGGAAGAAGGAATACTCTAGAAGCGAGAGGATGAGGTTACAACTTTGGGGGATAAGATGACATGCACACACACACAGAATCACCCTACAGCTTTCCTGCAAAGCTCCTCTGGTTCCCTCTATACTTCAGTTTTCGTAAGAACACTGCAAAAGGTGGTGCAAAAGGACAACATTCGCTCCTACTTTCAACAGCTACACTCAGATTTATTCATATAGTTACAGACATTAAGTACCTTAGTTTTCAACTTTTTTTCCAACTCCTTTTGCAAGCGCAGCTTGTCTCTCTCCAGGTCACTGTGGTAGCGTGTAGTAACTTCAAGTGAAGCTTCTGGCATAGATTGCTTTTTAAGTGCATCAGCAAGCTCCTGCTGCAGTTGTCCAAACATGCCCTAACGAAACAGTTAAATGAGCATGAAGAAAGTTCTAAGAACATGAAATACACCTTTAACTTATTTTGTTATACAGTTAGACCTGTCTAGATTGAACCCAAAAGTATGAAATTTTGCCTGCCACCAGCAGGCATCTGCACAGATGATGACCTCTCATCATCTTTCTCAGCTGAGCACCTTTGACTATCAGCAGCTGTTCATGAGGATTTCTGTTTCCTAACACATAAAAAAGGCTCAGGTATTGTTCTTCCTTGAACAATACACAGGAACACACTGCAATCGGGTATTTTTTCCTAACAAAACCCAAAGAAATCTGTTGTGATCCAAGAGCCACAGTTTGACTGCAAATATTACTCCGGTGACTGAAGGCAGGACTTTGTGTTAGATTGTTCTTTGTTCTGTTTCTTCACTATACAAATACAATTAAATGAATACAAATATCTGAAAGCTCCTTTGAGATACACTTTAAGGGTATGTTGAATCACATCCTCTTGTAGTCTTCTTACTCAGCTCGTTTTAGAAATACTGATAGATTAGGTTTACAAAAATCTGGATAGCTCATATATATATATAGCTATATACATATACACACACACACTCTCTCACATGATCTTCAAAAGGAACCCATTATTTTGGTAGTAAGAATACAAAGCAAGTCACAGTTCACAATGATTGACAGTACTGCTGGAGTGTGGCTACACATCATAAAAGAGAAAGCTTAAGGTCACCGTCTGACATGAACTTTGAGGAACAGGCAGGCCCCTCAGAACCCTCAAAACACATACAGAAATCAACAGCTGGACATTACTAATACTCTTCAATCTTGATAGCAGCTTACAGAGAACCTATTTTTTCCCCTCTATAGAAGCTTCATATAAATCTATCCCCAACCACTTCACTTCTCTGTATCTTCATTTCTCAGCCCTCGTGTATTGGATGGTTCCTCCTTTTATACCACTCTCATTCATGTCATCAGTGCAATACTTACATCAAAACCATCCAATACTTAAGACTATTCTATAGGGCATAACATGGACTAAGGAAAATAGATGGAAAAAAGTTCTAGAGAAGAATCACCTTTCTTGATCAAAGCTTAGACTTGGATACCTTTTTTCTGTTCTCTGCTTAGATCTGAGGACTAATATCCCCGCTGCCAAAACTTTCCGCAATTCCGAGGGAAACATAACAAACCAGAACAAATCAGTATTCTTTGGTCCCATGCATGTAACTTGCACCGGATACATTGTAGGAACAAACTGATTTCAAGAACGGACAAACTTTAAATTGTTCTTTCTACGCATATACTTTACCTGTCTTTCTACTACGTCAGTCTCATATTTAAAGACTTGTTCCCTTAAATCAGTACACTTGGCATTTAAATCCTTGTTTCACTCTTCTATTAGATAAACTTGCTTTTCTGTATCAGCTCTAAGTTTGTTGAAAATGTCATTAAAACGGTCCTGCCCATAATCCACTATTTTTTCTTTCATGATCCTCTTGTTCTGCATCTCTTCCCATTGCTGATGGAGTAAAAAGGTTTTCACTCTGGAGCTGGGCCAATCGCTCCTGCAAGGACTCCTGTTTTATTACAGGTTCGCTTACTGGATCTTTCTCAAGTTGTCGAGCATGATCACATTCCTGTGCCCGACACTGGCCTTGACTTAATTCTTTTTTGTCATTTCTAAAAGCAAAGCTTTTTCTCTGAGCATTTGCTTCAACTGGTGAAGCTCATTTTCTAGCCTGTTAGCTTTGCTTTTAGCTTTACACAGCTGCAGAGACAAGCTCTTGTTGGTTTCTTGCACGTCAGAGAGGTCACGATGGAGCTCGACTTGCAAGCAAAGGCATTCATCACGTTCTCTGGGAAATCTTCGTTCAGCATTGCTTTTTGATGACAAATGAAGTTCAAGTTCTTGAACTGCAGCGTTCAGGGAGGAACGAAATGATTCAATTTCTGTCTCTAGTCTGTCTTTGCTTTTGTTTGTCTGCTCAAGTTTGGAAGTCAGCACTGCAGATTCTGTCTTTACTAAGTCCAGCTCCGCGTTGAACTGAAAAAACATTTGTCTTAATGCTTCCTTGTTCAGTTTAAGTTCCTTTTTGAGAGCTTCATTTTTTTCTTTCAAGGTCTCATTTTCCTTTAAATATTTTCCTTGTTCCTCCTGGTGCCTAAGTCTTACTTGAGTGAGTTCTAGCCTTAGCATAGCAATCTCATCTTGTAGTAACTGATTCTTGTACAACAGATCCTGTTCTCTATCAGTGCTGGATTCCTGAATGACAGGGAAAATGAATAAAGAGCCAATTGGGAAATGAATCTACAAAAAACCTGCAGCAATAAACTGCATTTTAACATTTCTAGTACTGAAGCATGACTTCAAAGATGAAGTTTCAGGCAATAAGCTACTCTGTGAACCCATGCACATGTACAATGTACGTACACAACGGAAGTGCAACATATCCTTAAAACCTAAATGAACATCCCAAATACACAGTTTCGTTTTTTTCCCCCCCTTAAACCAGCAACCAAAGCTTTTAAAATGACAGCGCTTTCTTGTATGTGCATGCCTTTATAATACTGCCTTTAAGGTTGAATTAGTTGTGCTACAGATCTGGTAAAAACAAGGCTAGAAAGGGTAATTTCCTTCTCAAATGTCTTCTGAACACTTATCCTTTTGTATTACTGAAAGTTAGCTATAAGACTCAATCACCCCCGGAATGCAATAGTCCTGTATATTTCCTCTTTATTGTATGTATAACTTTTTTCCACTTGAACACATTCACCCTACATTTATTGGGCAGCACAGCCAAGAACAAAAAGGCTTCCAGGCACTGCACATTCTTTAGGAAATTCAGTAAACTCTTTTCAAGATCTTTTTTAATACAGTGTTTATGATTGCTTTTTCTCCTCCAGTTACTCTGACTCTTACAGAGAGTTGAATTCATTGCTGATAGTCGATCATAAAATTTTAGTTATGTGGAGGTGGCAAAGAAAGGCATACTTGAAGTAAGTTCAATAAGGGAATAACTAATTTAAAAAAAAAAAGCAATGGAAACACAAACACTGTCAAACAACTTTCTTCCTGGTCAACCTTGCCATAGGTAGCTAGGTGTTTCACTGCTAGAAAGCCTAAAAAGCGATGACAAAATGTCTATGAAATGGAAAATAACAGATAGGTTAAGAAACGGGGTAAATAGTGTCTTCTATTAGTTTCCTACTTGCACAAGTAATTCAGGTACATACAGGAGTGATGCTGCTTTCCAGAACTTTTAGACATAAGAGAAAACAAGAAAGGTATTTACCCAGGTAAGTTACACGGGTAAACAGTAAATAAACCATCAAGAAACAGAAAAAGCTATGTAAGATTTATTATGACTTTAAAACAAACATGGTGAAATTTGATTTATTAGAAAAAAAATCTGCTTACCTCTGATTTTTTTCCTATAGATCTTCTTGTCTCTTCTTCTAGTTCCGTTTGTCTCCCAAGGTGGTTGTTCAAAATTCCTTCTTGAAGGGCTCTGGCCCTCTTTTCCTGAGAGAGCTGTCTCTGTGTTTCATCACGTTCCTCTTCAGCCTACAGTAATACAATAAAACTGCTTGCATCTTAAGAAAAAACAGAGCTAGCAATACATCTTCCCATTCTCCCTTGCATACTTGAAAACATTTTTGATTCCCCACCGTTATGATAATCCACCTATAAATAAAAAAATTTAAATTTTCTTAGGAAAATTTAAGAAGGCAAAATACAGGATGTTTTGTAGTAATTCAAAAAAAGGTCAGGCTTTGCCTGAAATACAAATGAAACCTAAATTTTGAAAAAGGAAAAAAGGAATAATAAACTGCAAAGCAAAAAAAAAAAGAACAACCCCAATTGTGAACCAACTGTACTCTACTGTTCTCAAAATTTGACAATTGTTATCCAGCGCCTCTTCCGTGAACAAAGCGCCTCCTTCTCTAGGCATACCGGAATACAATTGAAAAGAAGCAGAAAATAAGACAAAGAGTTTAATTCATTATTTAATATACCTGTTTCAAGAGCTTTCTCAGTGTTCTTAACTCCATTTCTGAATTCCTAGACTGTAACTCAAGTTTCTGTTTCTCCTCCATCTCTTTACAATATTGATCTTCTTTCCTTCGGAGGTCTTCTCTCCTTTTCTCACACAGCACTTCTACTCTGAGCCTCTTTTCTTCTTCTTGTTTCAAAGAACATCTGGGATTTAACGGAGTATTTGAGAAACAAAAGCACTGATATAAAAGTAGATATTCCACATGATGGAGTTGCAGAGACAACTCAAACCATAAAAAATGTTAAACGTTTTCAGAGTTCATATTTTTACTGTACTTTTCAACTTTTTAAAGAATTCTAACTTCATTCCATTGTGCATGGTATCAGTTGTACAAGATACAGAAAAAAAACTTTGAGTGATTTATCAGTTATTTGTAAGTTTGTATAGGGAAACACACACCAGTGTGCACACTTCTATAATAAAATTAAAAAAACCCATCTTCATATTACAGCCATTTTGTTGAAAAAGGAGTTTGTTGTCTCATCAGATCAAAGCATCGCAAACTTTTACTATGGTTAGTATACATTTTCTTAGTATACTGAGCATTGCCTACACATTACGGATTCAGTGACCAGAAGCAATACTGGTGAATCAGCACGCCACTTATCTGTGGCAGACCCAACAATTTTTCAGCAAGCCTTCTGTAAGTCTAAAACAACTGCTGACCACAGGCAGAACAAGCAGCTTCTGTTTACTCCAGAAGGATGTCAGTGTTCAAAACCAGATTCAGAAATGCATGGGGTTTAAGCTGAATACGATTAAAAACAGTTTTAAACCTCAGTTGGATCTACCTCTGGGAGAAACTACAGCAATTCCATTTTGAAGCTGACTTACAAGGAAAGCCTTATGGAAGGTCAGCTTCTTTACCAACTGAAACAATCAGCAATAAGCACTGACATGGTAAAAAACGGTCCATGGTGTGCCCACGGTACCCAAACAAGCAAGCAGCTTTGTGTTTGATCATTATTTTGACTATTTTTTCCCATATACTTGCAACAGTGAACAAAAAAATAAATTAAAAAAAATCGTCAACGTAAGGGAAGAACTGCCAATTGAAAGCCTGCTTTAGAAATTCTGCAAAACAAGAATCAACCACCACTAAAATTACTTGAAATACTGACAGAAGCATTTGTATTTGAATGGTGTATATTGCAAGGAAAAAGCTTTACATGTAATTTCTAGTGTAATTTCGCAAAAAGTTGCGAATTAAAAATAAATTTAACGCTGCTTGGAGAATTCACTTAGAATGAAAATACTACTTCTTTATACTTGACAGATGCTTGAGGATTTTGAACACCTGCTGAAGTCAAACCCAGGCCAAGCTGGGACCGGCCTCGTCTTCCTCGTACTCCCCTCCCCCGCGCTGGGAGGCCCAACTCCCCCAGGCCCAGCTCCCGCAGCCTCCCCTCACAGGGCTGGTGCTCCTGCCCCCGGGCCAGCCCGGCATCTCCCTGCCGACCTCACACGGGCTGGGCAAGATCTCCTGGGCTGGGCGGCCAAAAACCGGACCCCGGGCTCGAGACACAGCTCAGCAAGCCCTGAGGAGGGGTGGGCACTCCCTGCGCCCAGTGCCCTGGCACTGCTGCCCCCCAGACAGCCCAGGCCGCTGCGGGCCGCCCCAGCTGCCAGCTCACGGTGGCTCCTGCTGAGCTCGCTCTCTGCCTGGGCCGCCTGGCCCTGCTGGGCCAGCTCCCCAGCCACGCCATCCCACCGGGGATCACCACGAGGAGATCTCCCCTCCCAGGCCAGGGCTCTGCAGTTGTCCTTGCTCAACTGCCTACGGTGCCTGCTGGCCACCCCTGTCGGACGTGATGTCAACAGCGATGAGAAACCTCACGCCTCCGGGTCTAGCTCAGGAGTGTGGGGAAAGGGGCAATCCCAAACTTGACCCTTCCAACAAACAAACAGGTAAGCAAACAAATGCTCTAAGCTCTGGTTTGACTTGCACTGGGTGGAGTTACCAGAAATCCTAGTATTATAGGCCAACTGAAGCTGCAAGGACAAAATGAAAAAAAAACAAACACCCAACCATCTCTCAAATCTCTCTTATAAATCTGATTTCCCTGTATACACTCTCTTGCTCTTTTCTTGCTAGAAAACAAAGTTAGAACAACATCCAGAAGACTGTACATGGAGCTGGTATCCGGACGTTTTTCCCCTCTCACATTATGTACTTCATAGCATAACTGGCCCACGGGATTCAAAAAACCCAAACCCAAAAGCCTGGAAACTTCTCATCCTGTTGCCTGCACCATCAGTGTCTTTCGGAACAAAACCACTACCAAGATAATACATTATCAGACCACAATTTACATACTTAAGGCTTTGGATATCCCTTTTCCATTCTGCTTCTTGGTGAGCCAACACGGATTTCAAATCTTGAGTCTTCTCCGCTCTGAACTGTGACTCCTCCCTTTCGTCTTCCAATTTCCTTACTTCTCTTGAGAGCGCTTTATACTGATTTTTCTGACGTTCTATTCTCCGTTCATATTCAAGAAGTATGTTTTGCATTTTCAACAAAGTAGCAGAACCTGTTTTGAGACAGAAAAGACACAAAGCTGCACAAATACTGCCCAATGTATAAGCTGTTCAGTGCTTTGCTGTATTAGGTGCAGGTGGCAGGTTAGTGGGAAGGTCCCTGTGAGAAGCCAGGGGTCGCCCCGTGCTGGACATGGACGGTTTCAATGGACCCACCGCAGGGCACAGCTGAGCCTCTCAGCCGTGCTGGCAGCTCCTCAGGAAAAACAAATGTAGGAAAGGGCGAAACCACCACACGGGCAGAGAAGGGGAAAAGCATGTGAAAACCAGCCCTGCAAACGAACACCCAGGTCAGCGAAGGAGGAGGGAGAGGTGCTGCTCCAGGTGCCAGAGCAGAGATTCCCCTGCAGCCCCGGAGAGAACCATGCTGGAGCAGATACCCACAGCGCAGTGCTGCGGAGGACCCCGTGCCAGAGCAGGCGGATCCTTCCCGAAGGACCTGCAACCCATGGAGGGCCCAGGCTGGAGGAGATTTTCCCCAAAGGACTGCAGCCTGGGGGAGGACTCACACTGGAGCAGGGAAAAGGGACGAGGAAGGAGCAGCAGAGAAACTGCTACGTCCCGACTGCCGACCGCAGCCTCCCCGCGCTGCCTGGGGAGGTGGCAGGGAAGGAGCGCGGCAGAGCTTGAGCAGGGGGGGTGCCGACGTGTCCTTCTCAGGTTTGGGGTCTTTGTTTCTCACTATCCAAATGTATTTTAATCGGTGGGGTCTGTTTTGCCAGTGACAGTCCCTGGGAAGTGACAGCCCTGCCTTCACACTGACCCACAAGCTTTTTCACCCCATTTTGTCAAGGACGGGCAGTGGCAGCACTGGGGGGGGAGTTTGGCCTTCGGCCAAGGTTAACACTTGCCTAATGAAATTTTAGCATAGTTTAAGAGCCCTAGTAAGTGATGCTTATGTTTATATAATGCCTTGTGCATATATGCAAGCATCTTATGACAGTTGAAATTTGTTATATATATGTACTTACTATTTTTAAGCAAAGCCATTATTTTGCTGTACTCTTTGTCATTAGCTGTTGAGGGGTGTGCTGGTTGTGGCTGGGATAGTGTTAATTTTCTTCGCAGTCGCTGGTACGGGGCCATGTTTTACAGTTGTGCCGCAAACAGGGTTGGTAGCACGGGGATGTGTTCGTTACGGCCCAGCAGCGCTCACACAGAGCCAAGGCCTTTCCTGCTCCTCACCCCACCCCACCAGCGAGCAGGCTGGGGGTACGCAAGGAGCCGGGCCGGGACACAGCTGGGACAGCTGACCCCAGCTGACCCAAGGGATGTGCCATGCCATGCAGCATCATGCTCAGCATATAAAGCTGGGGGAGGACGAAGGAAGGGAGGGACATCCAGAGCGATGGCACTTTGTCTTCCCAAGTATTTGTTATGCGTGACGGAGCCCTGCTGTCCTGGAGATGGCTGAACACCCGCCTGCCCATGGGACGTGCTGGATGAATTCCTTGCTTTGCTTTGCTTGCGTGCGTGGCTTTTGCTATTAACCTGTTTTCATGCCAACCCATGAGTTTTCTCACTTTTCCCTTTCCGATGCTCTCCCCCACCCCACTGGGGTGGAACAAGTGAGTGGCTGTGTGGTGCTTAGGTGTTTAGGTGTAGCTGGGCGTAAACCACATCAAGGGGATATAAAGAAGAAAAAGCTCTTGCTGACTTTTGATGACCGCATTAGAAGGAGCTGAACTGTACTTTGCAAGAAACTGCTTCTCCAGCTCTGACTAGACAGAGAACCAATGATAACGTAAGGCACATCGGCTGGTAATGCAGGCAACATCTCAGGTCAGGTGACAGTTTCACAGCTTTTGAGGGGGATCTCTAGTCACAAAGAGATACTATATCAAAATATGAAATTAAAATACTTAGGAGCGCATACAAAGAAATCATGTTTTAAGGGGAACTTGTAACAGCTGAAGACAGAGACTTGAAAACATACCCATATGAACCACACCAAGCTCTTCCAACAGCAGCATAGTCTCCTTGTAGGTTGAAGCTTCCAACCGGACATCCTCTGAAGTTGGGTCAGATGAGTGAGTTAAACCAGGGCCATCAGTTACTTCCATTGGTATGCTGACCTACAAAAAATACAGTACTTTCTGTAATTCCACTGTCTAGTATTACAGACCATTACAAATGCATGAATGATTCATTCTCTCCTTCACAGCCCACAGATTTGTCTCAAATACAATAAAGCTGCATACCAGCAGCAATTTGTACATCTGGTTGATCACTACATAAACACTGCTCCCATCTACGTGATTAAAAGCTGATAGAGACTGTTTACCAAGAAACTAGTTTTACAGTACCTCGTTCCTTTCACTCCTGGGTGTTGCTGCAGGTCTAGAAAACAGAAATATATTTCAGTACTGAAATGCTTACTTTGCATTATGAATAATACCTACAGTAGCTTTGAAAACTTAATTGCAGAACTGAATTAAACTAAAATCTGGTATAGCAACTTTGCTAGATATAGTTCAAGACTGAAACAATTATTGTGTACTATTAATGTCTACTGGAAGGCTAATTTTTCCGCAAGATATTAAGCAAATAGTTGAAATAACTGTTCCCTAAACTTCACGCAAAGTGACAGAAATCTTACAGCTACAGACATGTAGCTGTACGGTTACGTGCATTCCCTGTTTAATACCAGGGGTTTAGCTCTCTTCAGTACCGAGAATCCTTCTCCTACAGGTCAAAGAACTGTAATTTTGGATTCTCTGGTGTCCTGGGTCTGGCTGGGATGCAGTTTATTTTCTTCACAGCAGCCCACACAGGGCTGTGCGTTAGATTTCTGACCAAAACAGTGTTGATAACACACCAGATTTTTAGCTAGGGCTGAACAGTGTCAACAACTTGCTCTTTCTCACTTTGCCACAACCCACACAAGTAAGTTCAGGGTGGGCAAGAAGTCAGGAGGGTACGCAGCTGCAAGAGAAAAGGTGGAGTGGGGAGCAGGGCAAAAAATCCTGAGATACCTGCCGTGAAAAAAACTGAGATACCTCACCCTTTTTAAACACATGAAATACTTCTATGCCTGTGCACACACACTCATGTAATGAATCAGAATTTGTGCACGTGACCTTATTGTTAACTTGGCCAGCATGTTCAAAAGCACTCTAAACAAAAGTGAACTGTTTGTCAACACAAAGCGCATCAGGTAGTCACAGGAAAGAACAAGAAAGAACAAGAAAGAACATCAGGCGGTCACATGAAAGAACAAGAATCTTCATATGCATCAGGTTTACAAAAAACCTAAACACACAACAAAAACCCAAACTTGCCTCTAGCTCTCAGGCCAATTTTTATCATTAAGTAAGTTTTATTTTCAACATTCCTTACATGCATACCTTCCTTCATCCTCAGATGTTTCACTGGAAGTGCTCTCATCCGGTACTTGACCATGATTGCCACTGGAAGAGCTCATCTGCTGATGAGCCCTCTGCTTTGAAGGCTGTCTTTTACCTTTCTTTGCAACTTTGGCATTCAGGGCAATTTTACTGCATTACACAGAAAGAAAGAAAGAAATCACCAAGTTACTAGGTTTATAAAAAATATTTCTGTGAAACAGACATTAAGATGATGTCCAGAAACAACTGAGACAAAAAATATCTATGATAAAATCACAGACTTGACTGTAAAGATCATGGAATATGCCCAAGTATTTAAAACCCTTCCCCTAGGAGTGCGGGGGACACGTGGAATCTGAGCTAGATCCAGGTTAAGCTGGACTATACCCAATAGCCACGTTACAGAAAGCACCTAGAGCAGAGATTCCTTTGAAGGACAGACAGAAAAAGCTCCTGCTTAGGTCTGCATAAAAATACGTGTGCCTTCTTTAGACTTTTGAGATTGGTTTGGTAATATCATCTTTTCCCCTCTCCTGACAAAGGGCATATTAACTTAATGAAAAGGAAAACACCAACTGCACGGAGATCACTAAAATCACCTAGAAAAGGGAGTAGTAGCAAACCCCAAATTCCTACTTTTCTTTTCTAGGTGGCCATTTCCTACAAAAATAACTGCTTTTTCCAGTCTTCAGTTCTGGTTTTGAAGATGCATTTTACCTCAGTGTTAACATGGAAATCACAGGAATTTAGGTGGGGGTTTTCTTTTGGTTTCCCCTTTTCTTTTTTTAGAGCAGGCAATAAATTTGAACCTCCATCGTGCGCTTCATTTTGTCAAAAAAGAATTTTTCTTCATTTTTTGAGAAGCAGTGGACTGCTCACTATGGCTTTCACCACTGAGGAAACTACTTCAACTACCACAGTATCAGAAAACCTAAGACACTTACATAGTACTACAAATAAGAGCTAGAGATTATTTCCTTAGCTTACCCTTTTATTGGCACTTTAATCAATTTTGAGCTCTCCCCAGATGAAAAACTTTTTGTCTTTTTCTTCTATCGTGTTTTCATTCTCCATTTTCAAACAGTCATTCTTCCTTACAGTAATCTTTTGTTTCATTTGACGATTAGTGATGTTAATTAATTTATCCACACATTCCTGTTTTGCCACCGCCTGCACTTTTGAACATCTTTCTTTGCTTTTTTCCTTCTTAACCTATAAAAACAAAGTTAAGCTTCACGTATTTCTAGAAGACAGAAACACCACATCCAAGATTGATTAATTCAGGGTTTACCCCTGAAATAATATAAAATGATCTTTTTTGTAATTCATAGAGAAGCATTTTCACAAAATTACACTACAAAGTGTATTATGCCATTGAAAGTACTTTGAATTCACTCATGATGCAAGACATAAAAAAAATACAGCCCTTAGAAAGAAAACAATAGTGTCTCTTAAAACAGGAACAAGAAAAAAGTGAAAGCATTACTGATGGACAAAGCGTTAGGAGGACTGCACAATGTTCGTTGTAACACCACCAGAAAAAAATCAAGGGGAACTGCGAACAAGGAGAGGAAAGAAAAAAAGATCTCAAACCCACAAACACAACTGGTTTCACAGGAAAGAGGAATTTTAGTGAAAGGCAATGAAGACACACCACGCAGATAGCACAGCACATGAATTAGTAGTCAAGACCCTGTCCAGAAGCTATTTTCATTCTTTGATTCAGAATCAGAACTGATATAATTGTATGGATTTCTTTTTATGGCAATGAAGAGATAACTACTTGCACTGGAACCAAGTGCCACCTGCTGCTAAACTGGAACAATAATGCATTCCGTTTTGCAAAAATGGGGAAAAAGACAACCCTCCACTGCCCTCTTTCTTCACCAGTCACCTATTTCCATTAGAACAAACCCCAGTTTGTAGGAAGCATCTTCCCGTCGTGACCAATAGCTCAAGTGAACAGGAAATATTCTGCCTGGCTCCAGAAGGCTGCAGGTCTCCCCAGGCTCTTTTACACACGCTCCATCGCTGCTATCGCTTCAGCAGCGGTTTTACCTCCCAACAGAGACTTCCTTAAAAACATGTTCTGACTTTCCTGAACAGTGGATTGTATCTCACAGTTTCATTGATTTGCACAGCAGAATCCTGCAGTTTCCGTTGAAGCTAACGAAGACCGTGTGCTTTCAAACCCAAGCACGTTCAGCACCTCCACCATAACTCTGAATTAGAGCTATTGCCTAAACCACTACATGCTGCACACGCTGCCCGTGCCAGCCCTGGCTAGCCCAGCCCTGTTTTACCGATTCATCCAGGCACTTGCATCAGTGCGTCTGACTTGGTGAATTTACACATGAGAAACCAGGCATTTCTGACCAACACCCATGCTCTTTAACCGCACCGGTTATTTTTAAATTAATGACACATTACTAATTAAAGTGACCAAGACAAGTCAGAATTACAGCTTGGTTGTAGTCAAAATCACATGCGCCGCAGATTTTCCCTGAATTTCTTCACAGCATCACCTATGATTGCTGTTGTCAAATACATGACTGCTTCTTTCTTTACCTGCAGAAAGCTTGGCACAACACGTACAATAGTGTACAACATACAGCTCCATCTGACAGTCAGACCAGAATGACCTTCCTGCAGTGCAGGCGGGCTGCATGTCTCCAGTAGCACCCACAGCCCCAGCCTGCACTGCTTTAGAGACAGCAAAGATCCGCGCTGATGAGAAACGCTCTCATGCACATGGCATTTCACCTTGTCCACGGATGTGAAACACGGGTTGCTTCGCGAAATTTAATTGTATGGTTTCGTTCCAAGGCAAAACAGACTGTCCAACAACTTTTCACTTACACTAAAAACCATAAATATTCACCTTCCATATGAACGGATACATGCCAGGATATGTACGGCTGATGAATTTTTTCGCATGTTGCTGGGGAGCAATACCTGCACGTGTTCATCTTTTTGTCCATCTCTACTGGGATTCCTTCTAGCTGGGTACGTTGCATCTCAGGGTTGTATGGAGGGGATTACCTCCAAGCAGCGGGACAGGTCACCCCTGTCACTCCTAAACTGCCTCTGCTGAGCACCTCAGTGCCTCCCACAGTGGTGGCTTGCTCAGGAAGAGGTGGCCTGTGATGGCTCCTCTCCGGTGCACATGCCCACAGGACCACCGAGCAAAGGACTATCCCACACCATCTTTCCCCTCTCTGAGAAAGAAAGCACGTACGCATCTATGGCTGATCTCCCTTCTGAAGCAGTACAGCTCAGCTGAGACCTCAGACTGCTTTTCTGCAGCACCTGGGATTCTTACCAACACTGTCTCCGTGGACTCTACCCGGACTCAGTTTTGTGCAGAGGAGGTGTTTACTGCCGCATGCGCAACAGCAACGGCAAGGGCAGGCAGCGCAGCGATCTCCTGTTACCGAACGTGCTGCTCTGGGACTCCCAAACAGGCGGTCAGTTATATCCCTGGCAGAGTTCTCCAGCAAAGCCACCCCCGATTTGTACCCACCTCAGCTGTACAAACACGGTGTAAACAGACGCGCAGCGGCTCTTTACCTCCAGCACTGTATGTCCCTTTCCTTCCCATGTCACCACCACCTGCAAAAGCGCTCACGGAAATGAGCAAACCCCACCCGCCAGAAAGAGGCAGGGCTTTCAAAGGGAAGGAGGGTATTCAATGGAAGCTGCAGATGTGCCCTGCCTGGAGAAGGCACCACTGGCAACCCCTCCTCTGTGAGAGCTGGGGAGATGCAGAGGGGGAGGAAGGCAGGCGTCGGGGAGTAACTAGAAGCCCTGGTTTGCTACTGCTGCAGTAGCCCTGGCTGGGGGGACAATAGAGCTCGCCATGAAATGACGATCAACCAAAATATTTCAGAGGCGCACAGCAGGGAGCACAAGCTGCTGGCATCAGCAAAGGGCTGTGCTCAGCTTTTCTGCGGCACGTTGTCACAGGCAAGGTGAACACGAAGCACAGGGAGGATCTGCAGTTCTACCTGCCTTGCAGGGGCTTGGCCTGAGCTCCCCCTTTGCAAACCAAGTCACCCTCCCGCCACACCGCACAATCTCTGCTTAATGTATGTCCCAGCAACTGGGGTACCACATGCAGAGAAATCTGAGAGGTCCCCCCTGGTCACAGCTCTAGTCATCACTGGTTCCAACAACTTCTGATGCTCAGGGTGTCCCCTGCGCCAGTGGTCCTCCCTCCAGGCGCCCCTCCTCCTCTCCATTTGCCCTGGAGTAGACAACTCAACATCACACCCATTCTGGGGAGATTTAAGCCCCAAAGAGCTCAGAACTGGCTGAAGCCAGCACAAAAGCCTATCTTCTCTCTGAGAGTTGCAATGTCCTTACACCCTCCCTGTCCTTCCCGTCTAGATCAGAAACCAAACAGGGGAAGCGGTGCACGCAGATACACAGAGAATACTGAATGGGACACACTGGCTCCTCTTCCAACTCCTTTATTGTCTCAAAGGTGTTTTCATTCTGTTGGAGGAAAAAAGAGAGAAATATGTAGAGTCCCCAGGTTTATCCCTGGTAAGCACTTTCACATGTTCATTTAGTAAAGCAGATTAGATTGATTCCTCAGATTTATTTTTTTTTGGGGGGGTGGGGGTGGGAAGGCGGGGAGGGGGATTATAATGAACTCATTCAGTTTTTAAATCAGGCTTAGGAGCCATGACTCACTGGCTACGAATACATGTACACACATGCATGTACAGGACAGCACAGAATACTCTATTTACTCATATGCCTCTGAAAAGACTTTTTTTTTTCTATTATTTGTTGTTCTCGGCATCATTTATGGCTGGACTGCATGGACAAGATGGTTTTCTTAATTCTGTGAAAACACTTGCATCTATTGATGCCTGCACCTCTAAACATAGTGATATGGTCATACAGCCAAATCTGCAAAGCGGATTACTGTTCTTACACCATTCTGGGCATGGCAGGCATACCCATAGAAACACCCCTGATGGCCTAATGGTCATGCCTATTTACACATTTATTTCTGCTATTTCATCCTCTGTAAAGAACAAGTGCTCCTTTCCTCGACCTGTCTCAGAACAAACCTGAATACTTAAGGAATTAAAACAGATGAGTCGGCCAAAGGAAAATTTAAACAGACTTAATTTAACAATGCCAAGGTGTTATTACTAAAATGCAAGCACTTTGACAGCAGGTATCTTATGAGCGCTGTGCAAAGTGACACAGAAAAGCCTCAAGAAAAATCTACTAGAGTTTGGGTCAATACACTAAATCCCAGCACAATCGTTCAAGGGTAAGGGCACTTTAAAACAGAATGTGTCCCGAATCATGTTAGGAAGAAGACAAAGAACATATCCTGCTGGGAAGATCATTAACGATTAGGAAAACTCGAGCAGGCTACTATAAATTTGTCCCAGGTTAGAAAAGGCCAAGAATCTTTCAAAGGACACCACAAAAAAATAACATTTAAGACGAAAGGCAGTGTAGGAGCAAATGGAATTAAAAGGAGTCCTAGAAAGTAAATCTTTCAGTAATAAGCAAGCAAGGCTAATAACAATCTAGGGCATAGAAAAGATTAGCTCAGCACCAGGATGCACAGCAGATAGGAGAGCAAATTAGTTCTGTCTTACCAAAATGTAAATGGGGGCCGGGGGGGGGGGGGGGGGGGTGGGGGTGGGGGCGGAATTCAGTACTTAGTGTTTCTCTTTATTTTTCCTGCATCTAATTTTTAACTGTTAAGAGAAATAACACTAAAACTTTATTTTTGCTAATGCCAGGCAACCAGAATCTGGAATTTAAATTAATCCTTCACACACTGCCATTTAGGGATCATTTCTACCAGATCCAACAAGGATACAAGGGATAGGACAAGAGGAAATGGCCTCAGGTTGCCCCAGGGGAGGTTTAGATTGGACATTAGGAAAAAATTCTTCATTGAAAGGGTTGTCAAGGACTGGAACCAGCTGCCCAGGGAAGTTTCAGGGTGGCCTCACCATCCCTGGAGGCATTTCAAAGATGTGTAGATGTGGTGCTCAGGGACACAGTTTAGTGATGGACTTGGCAGTGTTAGGTTAATGGCTGGACTCAATGATCTTAAAGGACTTTTCCAACCTAAATGATTCTATGATTCTATGCTGTTCAAAATGACCTACAGTCTTCCTTCAAAAAAGAGGGGCTATATTGCTGTTTCAATTGTACTGGTTATCGGGTAATCCAGCCTCATAGCACTCTTTAAATTAAAGTTTACAAGCACCGAGATATTCCCCAGTGACTGCACTTTAGCTAGTTTGATATTAAGCTATACATTTTTCTTAACGTGATTAGCAGCATACCTCAAGCTATGTTTGAACATATATTCTTAGGTGAATGGGAGATACTACCAGCTTTTCATTAGACAGAACATACGAGTATTTTAAAAAGCCAAACTCTAACAGAATACACAGCACAAGCATGTGTTTCTGCCAAGATATTTTCTATTAAGTAAATCAAATGCATATGTTCGTTCTCTCCCTCTTCTGTCCATGCTTAAAATCCAGGCAAATTTGCAGAAGAACAGCGCAAAGAGCAAGGTGTTAGAACTTAGAGAGAAGACCCACAACTTCTCTCGCACATGCTCTTCTGCTACCTGTAGCTACGTGCTTACCTTTGCACTCACATTTGTTACACAACACACTTTGGTGCCCGGGAATTTGATTGATTTAGATTCGCCCTGACAGAAGGAAACCTTTTTTTTTAACCGTTTGACCTTGTTTCACTTCTAACTGGAAGATCAGTCCTGCCAGGAAGGAGAGGTGAAACCTCACGACAGCTAGAGGGTGAATAATCTCTCTTCAAACTCTAAAACTCTGCGTATGAAGTTTCCTTTACAATTTGTACTCCACCGGGCTATTAAAAATGTACGAAAAGCACAGCAAGAAATCAAGCCGCCCGTCAGTACAGAAGGTGCCAGCAGCTCCTCCTCGTTTCGCGAAAATCCAGCCCTCACCCTGAGGCTGCGGGACCAAATCCTGCGCAGCTGGAAGCGGCAGCGAGCCCTGGCCCCGGGGAAGGGCAGCTCAGCACCCTGCAAGGACGAGGCGCATCGCTCCGCTCCCCGCCACCCCGGGATGCCACACAGCCCCGGCGCCGGGCAGCGGCGGCAGCACGGGCTCGCTGACGGTAACGGCGACCCTCCTGCCTCCCCCGAACGCGTAACGAGAGGCGAAAGCACCGTCCGGGCCGGCGGCCAAAGCACCTGGAGCCGCATCTCCCACCCCGGCAGGCCCGCCACCCGCCGGGCCGCCACCCCCCTCGCACCCAGACGGGGGGCGAGCCCCGGGAAGGGACATGTCGCACCGGGACGTCGCGCAGCCCCTCCGAGCGCCGAGCCCGGCAGCGACCGTCTCCTCGGGACCTGATGCTGCCGTCCAACGGCCGGATCCCATCGCCCGCCGCGCAACGGATCGAGCACCCGCACGGCCGAGGGACCAGCTACGCGTGTCTGCGGGGACGGGAGCTGGGGGGCAAACCCACAAAGCTAGCACAGCTCTTCGCGACAGGAAAATACTTTATACACCTGGAAAAACCGTTTACGATGACCTTTAGTCACACTTAACCCTCACTGGGTCTTACGAGCCTCGTCCCCATTTAAAGGCACAGCGGTCTTTAGTTTCACTCAAGTGTTCATGCACAGTTCAAGTAATTTCTGTTTGGTCCCATTAACCAACTGGTTCTCCTTGAGCTTACCTTGTGCCCCAGCTTGCCCCATGGCGTCTGTTCCCCCTCCCGAGGCCGTGTGCTGCCAAGCGCCTGCGACACGCCTGTCCTCCGGACCCTCTGCTGTGCTTCGCTGCAGACCCTCACATCTTTTCTCTACGTCGCCACTTAAGGCGCAGAGCTGCCTTCTGCTGACCACCTACGTGCAAGCCGTCGGTCCGCAACGCTTCCCGGGGCGCCGGGGGCTGCCTGCGGCGCGGCGCGGCGCGGTGCGGGGCCGGGGGCGGCTCTGCGGGGGCTGCCGGCGGCTGAGGCGGAGCCGCGAGTGCGGAGCCGCGGCGCAGCCCCCGGGTTCGCCCCCTGCGCAGGGCTGCCCGCTCCCTTCCCTGCGCGCTCCCCGGCGCTCGCCGCCTCGCTCCGGCCTCTCCCGGAGAAGGGGTCCGCTCTCCGGCTGGCCAACGCCTGCCCCGAGCCGGGCACGGCCAGCGCCGCCGTCGCAGGAGCGTGTCGGGCCGAGGGGCGGCGGCGAAACGTCTCGAACCTCGGCAGCGACAGCCCCGACCGCGCGGAGACCCGGCAGCGAGCCCGGGCCCCCCGCGGGAGGCGGCTCCGGCTGACCGGCACCTTCACGCCGCACTCGCGGCCTCTGCCGCGGTCGTGCCCGTCCTCCGCAGCCGCTCGGGGGGCGCCCGTCACCCGCAGCTCCCCCGGCTCGCCCGCGCCGCTCCCGCAGCCGCCCCCGGGCAGGGCGGGGGGGGACGGCGGAGCCCTCCCCGGCTGCCGTGCGGGCTCTGCGGCCCGGGCACAGCGGCCCCGCCGGCGCACCCCGCAGCGAGCGCACCGCGGCGCGGGGGGGCGGGGGGCGGCCACCGGCTTCCAGCCGCCGGCTGTCCCCGACGGAGGGGCGGGCGGGGTCGCTCCAGCCCGCGGCACCGGTGCCGGACCGCCCGCCGGCCGGGAGGGGTGTCCCCCCGCCCCGGGTGGCCCCGCGCCCCCCGAGCCGCCCCCCTCTCGCAGCCCGGGCTGCTGCCGAGCTCCGCTGCCGAGAGCCCGAGCGAGATCGCTGCCCCCCGGGCCCCGGTGCCCACCCGGCGCTGGAAAAGCGCAGCCCCCTGCGGCGGGCTTACAGGCACCAGGGGCTGGGGGCTGCCTCTGCCTGCCTGTGCGGGTGTGTACACCGCATAACCCAGCGCTGACCCTACCTGCATGCACACGTGTGTGTGGCGGGCATGCCCGCTCGGCACGCGTGTGCCCACTGGAACACACTTCCTTGGCCGGAGCCGGGGGGGGCTGCAGCAGCCTCCCCTCTCTCCTGGGCTGGTACTGTAATAAGTAACTAAAGGGAATTTGCTCATCAACCAAGGTAAGCAAGAGGAAGGAACCCATCGTGGTGGCCTTAAGAACTTACTGTTTAACAAGAAGAGACATGTCCACAATGTTATCTTGCTGCACCAAACATGGGAACGTCCTGTCTGACGAGAAACCACGATAACAGAAGCAGCAGAGGGGCTACTGAAGGTGTCAGAAGCGACCTCGGGGAAGAGAAAAAGAGCTGCTCAGCTTGCTTGAATTTGCGCGCCGCTGGTGGAGCAGGAGACTCCCCAGCCGCCCAGCGCTGTTTTGCTTACTTGTCGCTTGCTTTAATAAATCACATTTTCTAATTGGCCAGTCTCTGTCATTTCATTGGACAGGTAAACTCTAACAATTTTGGTGCCGGGACTCGGATAAGGGCAGTCTGGCCTGAGGTCCGTGGCAGGGGAGGCGCCCCGCTGGATAAGCGGCCCTTGTCAGGGTGCTTCTACGCCAAATCCTTTACCGACGAACCTCAAATGTGACAGTAAGCAAATAAAACCGGTTACCCCATAACCTCTGTGCACGAAGCCCGAATGAAGACGCAGGACGCGTGAGTATAGGCCGGTTCACCGTTCGGTTGGGGTTGGGTATCCTGAAGCGTGCTTGTGTGCGACGCCCAGGGAGGGCGAAGTGAGTGCGGACCCTCAGTAGTGCGGTTTCCAGACCCCGCGAGGGGCTGCGCCACGAACCAGGGGAAGCGACTGCGCGAGTGAAAGAAGGCGCCTCGGAAGATGGGACAGAGGAAAAGCAAGCCCTCTGATCCCATGGGTGGTTCTGGGGTCCAGATTAGGCTCCCACAGATACCACCGGAGAGTCCGCTAGGACTCATGATAAAATTTTGGGATGCGTACCCTTCTAGGCAGGGTAAGAGTAAAGTAAGATTGATACACTACTGTATGGAAGTTTGGGGTGGGAAACAAATCAGGGGCGACCACCTCTACCGACCAGTCTTCGGGGCACCTGAAGACTGGATATGCCAGGCTTTGAATAGATATGTGAATTCAAAAGACCCCTTTTGCCCGGAGGAAAGTGAGTATGCTTCCTTATGGGCAGGGTCTGAAACTAGGGCCCTTTTGTTCCCGTTAAAAGAAAACAAAGGGGGGAAAAGAAGAAGAATAGAAGTGAGGATGAGATCCCTACCTCTCCCCCTGCGTATATACCTCCACCGCCCCCCCCTGCCCCCCCCCCCCCCGCAGCAGCCCTTACCACCTCCCTCCCTCCCCTCCCACCGCTATCTAGACCCTGTGAAAGTGTTAAAGTATCGGGGTGAGTTTGTACAAAGCCCCGTGGCCCCTCGAAGGTGCGGCTGAGTCCTGCGGGACGCATGGCAGGGTGTTTGCTGTTTGCCTGCGAAGGCGTGGTATGTAAGAACGCAGACTTAAAGCAACAAGGAGCAGATTTGCATTCAGGGTCAGAAAGAGTCAAAACAGAAGTGCTGTAGCAGAGGCAGGCTTGTGTAACCTGCAGAGCAGGAAGAGCATCTCCTGCCCCGAACCCTTCTGCTGGTGGGGAGGAGGGGGTTGCTGTTGCTGACACTTGAGCAGAAGGACCTGACAATGTCACCCCGATTGCTGCAGCATTTGCAGCACAACGGGACCGGTAACGGCCCCTCTAGGGCAGGCAGCGGGTCTGAGGAGAGTGAAGGTGAATCTCGGATGGGGAAATTTAGATGTTGGAAAGTTGGTTGTGAATAGGCCTGGATAAAGGTTTGAGTTGATTTTTACTAAGGTAATCGTGATGTAGAAAAGTTGATAGAAGGAACAGGGGACGTGTACAGAAGGTGAGAGAAGAAGAGCTGGGTCGTGCTAAACTGGTAGAGGAGATGAAGCAGAGACCGAGGAGGAATATCAGGCAGAAGCGAATGAGCATATTGTAGGGAAAGTGGACACTGGAAGCGAGAGGGCCCTGAGCTAAAGAACCAACAAGGGGTTCTGGTGAACTAGGGACTAGGAAAAATGAGGTGGAATTTTTAGTGAATACAAAACCAACTTATTTGGTGTTAAACTTCAGTGAAAAGAATTTGTTACAGTTGTGGGAGCTGCTGGCCACCAGGAAAACATCCTGAAACCTTTAAAGTACAAACTAAGAAAACAAGTAAGACTGCCAAATTCACCAAAATCTTTAAGTGGAAAAGAAATCTTTAACCAGGTATATCTGGAAATAAATTCCAGGTAAGGAAAAAATGCTTTACCTGTTACAGTAAAAATGATAAGGGGAAGGCCTGCCTAGTTCAGGTAAAACAATATCCCTTGCTCAGCAAGGCTATGGGGAATATTGGCAGAAAAACTGAAATAAAATACACTCTGTAGTAGTTCTACTAATGTAAATCTGTGTGTTTTACCATGACAGTGACTTGTTATGGGATGTGCAGGTGAAACTCTGCAGCAGCAGAGGAGGTAGGAAAGGAGGAATTATCCTTAATACCAGATGGTAAAATCCAAACTGTAAGTACAGATCAGGAGCCAAACTATTCTAATGATTCTCGATTACCTGCTAGCCGAAGAAGGAAGTGTTTGTGGTAAATGAAATGTTTCCAATTGTTATTTGAAAATTGATGGCAATGGTGAGGGAGTTAAACAAATCACATCAGAGACAGGGAGGTTAGCCCATGTTCCCGTCCGAACTTGGAAAGACTGGAATATTGACTTGTTTTCCTGGCTTCTCGGGAGCCCCTGGGTAAAACGAATCCTATTTTATTTGTTATGTGGATTAGCCACCTTATTGTTTTTGCCATGTGCTGTTCCATGTTTTATAAGATTAATTCAACACGTTATAACTAACATGCAATTTGCTACTATGATTTCACCCAATGGCGTTAAACAAATTCGAGTAGTACGCCGAAATGTACAGTCGACAATACAGATTAGATAGTTAACACAATAACAATTTAATAGCAAACAGGAATCTGGGAATAATTAACTATTAACAATTCATACAACAATGTAGGCTGATGAAGAATACAAGTAGAATACCAAAGAAAACAACCATCAGGAACGCACAGACGAGGATGTGGTAACGTCTTTTATACTTTTCCACCTCCACCATAAGTTCTTGATGTGTGACAGCAGAAAAACTCACCCTCTGCCTAACCAACGAGAAAAAAAAAAAAAAAAGGGGGGGTTTGATTCCCCTTTATAATGAACCATACAGGTTAGACCATCCAGAGCCTTCCTCCCTGGCAGGTGACGTGGCGGTCTGATGGTGAGAAAACATTGCACTGAAAGCAAGGACCTGTCATTTGGCCATAGTGCCATAAATGTTACCATTAACAAACTTACCGGAGTGGTAAGCTCGGGAAATGGGTCCAGGACTTCATCTGGACACCCAGCAGCCATCTTTTATCGTGTATGCCTTTGAACATGCGCATGCGCAATTTTAAACCCCACAGAATGTACTGGAACAATCTGGAAAGACCGCGCATGCGAAATCCCTATAGTCTAGCCATGATAGTGACGCATATGTATTAAAAAAAAAAAAGAATGTTTAAAGAAACTATAGTATTTATAGTTCATTTATTACTTAACTGGAATGTAGAGTTATCAGTGTTGGTTTTAGGTTTTGTTTTTGTAGGTTATTATATGTATTACCCAACCCTTTTGATTTATTTTGAAAACCGTGTGTTAGATGTAAAGTAAATTCAATGAATCATTTGACAACCAGTAAACAACAAATAACAATTTCTTAACAAACATGAACTAGAAGTTGAATAACAGAATGACAGTCCAGCAAAGTCTCATGTGAGGTGGAAAACAGGCTTCTTCACTCGTGAGTCCAGCACGGTCCTGAATAATGTCAGGGTGGTAACTCCATCTGTTCCCTCCACGATAGTCTGTCTGGTCCTTGGTATTTTTCTTCACGAGGTAACGAAAATGAACAGAAACAAATAACAAGTCACATGGTAACTGCTGGAGATCAACAGTTTTCTTTTGTTTATGTAACAGTCTCTCGCACTCTGCTTTGGTATCCCATGGGTTCCACTACTCGGGGCGGATTGCGAGGAAGAGATCCCACTCTTCTGTACCGGCGTGACCAAAAACACTCACAAAAGCACATGCTGATGGTTACTGTAGTCACGATGAGGCAAAGGCTGAACAGCAAAACCGTACAGAGTGTGTCGTCTCCTGCTCCCATCTTTTCCAAAATGATAAGGATTGTTTGTGGCGAGACAAACAAATTGGTCCGTGACCCTCCTGGTCAAGATTCAGGCTAATGCCCTGACCAAAACTGCACAATGAAAACGCATGCGCAGCCTAACCTTAAAGGGGCATGAAAATTTACCCCTTTAAATGCCCACCTCTTGGCTCTTGATTCTTAACCCCCACAAACAAACCTTATATATGCTAAGAAATGTTGTATTGTGTTTTGTTATGTAATCCTGTTATGATAATGTTTTGAAATTAGCTTATGACATGTTTGAGTTTTGAGTTGTTAGCTAACGTTTGTTAGGGATTTGTAGTTCTTGTTAGTCATTTGTAGTTATTGCCTGTTACTGTTTATTGATAATGGTAAATGGGTTTAATGCTTAGATAAAGATTGTTAACCTCCTTTGTATAGTTGGCAGAATCTTTTCTCTATCTCTATCTATGCCACCCACGGAGCAGCAATGTTGAGCCACGGGGCGGTGTGAAGGACGTTATTGGGACATCGCTATCTGTCTCACCATTGCTGGCTGACCGCAAAACAACACAGAGACGGAGATACCCGAATCACCCAGAATAGGAGATCTCCGGGGAATACCCTGCTTAAAACACCCCACTTCCGGACATTCATGTTGGGTTGCTTGCCAATGTCTAAATTGTGATAGGGATTGGTCCTGTGTTTCATTTAAGAGACAACCTTACTGTATGAAATGTCACAATGATTCGATACGTACCAGGGGACCAGAGGATCAAGTGGAAATTTGTAAATTATTTTGTGGATGGGAACTGTCAGTACCTGAACTTTGGGAAGTACATGAAACAGACTGGTGCAGAGTTTTAAGACTGTACTATAAGATTTGCCTGGAAACGGACACAGCAACCAAACAGGTGGAAATATATTTAAGAGATAACTAACTCTTTAGACCTTGGAAATTATTGACAGGATAACAGCAAAATTCCCCTGAAGACTACCTGCTGCTGCCAAGAAGATATTGATATCCCGTTGTTCTCTGCAAAAGAGTGGACGAGGAAGGCAGAGAGGTACTGAACAGTGGGGAAATGAAAGCTAGTATCCTATTAATGGTATTGGTTACCATGACTTTAAAAAAAAAAAAAAAAAAGAGCATTACCCTTCAATTGGACCTTAGGTTGATGGGAAGATTCAATAGAAGTTCGGTATAACGATATATTTGATCCCCAAAATTCCAAGTTAAATTGGAAGATTTAGTCTTTTATGAACTAGACCTACCCGGTCGAGGAGAAAGAACAATAAAACCTTTTTATCTCTGCCCCAGTTCGAATCCAGGGAAAAGCTATTGCAATTTCCCTAATCACTATTACTGTGCATATTGGGGATGTGAAACCATAGCTTCAAACTGGGACGTAGCCATTAAAAATAGATTCTTAAATATAACATGGGGACCCAGAGGATGCAATCCACCAGCTCCTAGCTGGGATAGACACACAGAGGACCCCCATCTTGGCAGCTGTAAGCACGTTATGTACTAGAAATCCTGCAGCCTAATGACCACGGATGGCTATTAGGACGAACCTGGGGAATAAGATATTGGGAACCTGGAGCTGATAGAGGGGTCTTAATATTTATTCAGAAACATGAACTAAAAACGCCACAAGCAGCGGGACCCAACAGAGTTATTAAAGAGCAAAAAGGTAAAAAGGAAAAGAGAGTCATTAAGAGAGTTCAGCCAGCACAGCCATTGCCCTCTATCCATTTTCATGACAGTTAAAGCCTGTACACCTTTTTGTTCAGGAATGCTATTATCTTACAGATTCTTCCATTCATGTAAAGGGGCTCTCAGCTGGGCAGTAGGCAGTAGGTACTATCACAAAATAAGAGATTCATAGGAGCAACGGCCACAAATACCTGACTTTCTAGTATAAAAATCTTGGGTTGTTGAGGCAGCATGGTGATGTTACAACAAAAGGCATAGGGAGAAGTGTAAAGGGAAGCTCTTAAAATCAGTCCAGTTTTAATGAAAACAGAATCCCATCAGGTTGCTTTGTCTTTCTAGCTTTCCTGTTCACTGGAACACTTGAAGCACACATCTCTGTGTTGTCCTCATCAGTATTATAAGCTGTCCTTGTAAATGAAATTGTGCTATTCTCCTCAGGGATGAATCTGAATTTCTCAGTTCATTTGGGTCTGAAAAGAGCTTACTAAGCTTACTCTGCCATTCGTGTCTCCCTTCTGTTGCTCTGCACAAAACAGGGTATGTATTAATGATGCTGGCCCTGATCCTGAATGTCCTTTTTGCTGATGGTGGGACCAGGGGGGAGACCTCGTGTATGCTGAAATAATCACCAAACCCCTTTGATCCACTTCAAAACTCCCAGGTCTTTTTTATCTACTTGTGTTTGAACTAGGAGACATGACAAGTATATACTCACAATTAACACAGTCCATGAGGATTTAGATGGGGAATGCAATTCGTTTGCCTTTTAACTGTCCAATTTTGGACATTTTCATAAGGGAAGTGAGAGAATTACTTTCAGAGGACTGATAACAAGCAATCTGTAGAGTGACAGATGTCAGAAACAGACAGCACCATCCTAAAATGGAGTGGATGCAGAGCACCTGCATCTATGTACACCTGTTCCTATACACATATTTCAGGAATGGGATTGCATCAATAGATAAAATAGATATCGCTATGAGACTCTGCATCTCAAAACTCCTTGCAAGTCTGCAGGAGGACTGACCAAAAGTCTAAAGATCAGATTCAAGGCTAAAAAAAATTTGCATGACAGTCAAAGACCAGCACTGATTTAAAAGAACTGCATGTGAGGAGGCCAGTAACAGAGGGAACACAACCTAGAGACAGCACTCCAAGTTTTACAGCCTGTTTCATGGCCACATGTAGGTGTGGCAGTTACCTGGAGGACACGTGCTCTCCTATCACAAAGAGTAAATGCCTCACAAGTTTGTGATCCTGATGGAGGAAAGGCTGTGCTACTGCCCCTTAGCCCCAGCTACCCTTATGCCTTGTCCTGTTTAATGGCTGCTTTGACTGTGTTTTGGAATTGTTAAATAGGTGAAAACATTGTCTGTTTGTTATTTCTGTTATTGCTGTTGTCATTTCATAGAATGCTAAAGGCT
The DNA here is from genome assembly GCF_023638135.1 of Falco biarmicus. NCBI lineage: Eukaryota > Metazoa > Chordata > Aves > Falconiformes > Falconidae > Falco > Falco biarmicus. Next base: position 9,821,885 of record NC_079303.1, on the reverse strand, counting down.
ACTCTCAAAAATAAAGATGAGGTTTACCTTCCTATTTGATCCTTACAGTGATAAACAATTTTAGGTTGCCATAATTTCAGACAACCAAGCTTAAGAAATCCTAAATCAGTCTGTGCAGTGGGAGAGAGGGCACTTACTCAGCCTCTCATGACAATGAAGCAACATTTGAGGACTTACGAATTGGATATGCCAAAAATTTCAGCCTTGAAAACCATTAAGTGACCTGTGGAAATGCAGGCCTCCTTAGGACAACAGAAATACCTCTGTTTCATTTTGCTTTCCAGTTCTAGTGGAAGCAAATCAGCTGTTCTGTAACATGCTGCTACCACCACAATCAGTTCTGGTGCTTAAACTGGAGTCCCACTGTTATAAATGCTGGTGAGCTGCTGGTCAGGCACTCCGCACAACACATTTTTCTTTGGATCTCTCTTGGTGATCTCACCAGTTAACAGCCTAAAAATTGTATGGTTCAGAAGACAGTGGTAAGTTCATGTTTTACCCTAGTAGCTTTGTGAGGAGAAGAATTCTGAATCCTGTTGGTGCTGGGAAGATTAAATTTAACCTCCCATTTTCTGGATTTTGTTGGGTGTGAAGGAGGAAGAAGAGTTTGAGTTTAGTAAACATGAAGAGACTCTTGATGAATGTTCTAGAAGCCAAAGAGCTGTTCTACATTTTTTTTACTTTACCATCAAATGAAGAAACATGGGGTTCTGCTCCCCATAATAACAACTCAAGCATCATATAGCTGTAGAGATGGCATTTGAAGTATTTAAGTAGAGTCTAAAAACTGAGGCAACAGAACAGGAGATAAACTGCAAGCACAAAGAAATCATTGGGACCATGCCCACGCATTTCAGAAGCGTTATCAGCCAAAGGCCAGCCTTAGAAAAGCCTTTAGGTACCTTATACATCTGTTGATGTACACGTAGGAAACATAAATAGAAATAAATTCCCTTCATCTTAGTAAATAAGCAAAGGTATTCTTCAGAAATGCTAAACCCATGTGTTTGTACGCAATGTTGAGGGCTAAGCTGACAATGCCCCAATAGCACTCCGAAGGTTAATTCTATAGATAACCCCTTTTCCAGTCATGCACGGAAACAGCCCAGGAAATTCAGCGCCTCTGCAAACAGTAAGAGTAGATCCCAGGCAATATACAGTATACTCTCATTCCAGGTAGCTGAGGTGTCTTTTATTTCACTATACCTATCTGTTCTCTTGTTACATAAGAAAATTGTAATGATAAACCTAAATGTTCCTGTGACCTTAAAGATGTAATAGCAACAACTCTTTGTTTTGACAGAGAGATGACTTCGTGGTTGTAACAAAGAAAACAAAAGTCTGTTCAGCTCATGCGTTGGTATGATAAAGCCTGCTGTACTCAGAGCCAGCTTAATGAACCTTGGACACAATCAGTCTTCACTTAATAGCAGGTCTCCCTTTAGTGTGTTGACAAGAGATGCAAAGTCAACAAGTTTAAATCTTCCCTGAGCAGTGGGTTTTGGTTCATAATTACCTGGTGAATGGAGCCTGGTGGCTGTTACCGCTGATCTCTTAGGGGGTGAGACAACAGGCCTGTTAGCATCCTGATCTTTTTGTACTTCTTTCTCCACACCTTTAGGGAAAAAAAAAAAAAAAGGTAGAAAGAAACCTGTTTTATAATTCTGTTTGCAACTGTGCAGAACTATGTCACTAAGATACATACCAGAATGGCGAAATACCAGTATTTCATCCATGCACACCCTGGGCTTTGCACAGAATGATACTACACAGTACTTCTGTGTTGGATGTCAACCTGCCCCTTCTGCAAGCATGACTGTGTGCATGTGGCTGAGCTGACACGCACAGCACTAAAGAAGGTCAGAAGGTGCCTTACACACTATCTGGGTTCTCCAGCCACCTGCACGGTGGCAAATGCCATTAAGGCACAAACAGCTACATAGGTAGCCCATCCTACCTGTTCTGAGCTCTGTGTTCTCTCTCTTTACCTTGCTGTGCATCCTCACCCTGGGCTGGAGGAGAAGCTGAGTAGGACTATGCAAAGCTGACTGAAGTTACCTGCAGGGCCCTGCTCTATCAGCTTCTTCCCCAGGTTGGGAAACGGCCTTTTCTGGTGGCCAGCTTTCCCAAGAGGGTCTCACACAGGCAAGAGACGGGCTTCTGCAGAACCAGAAGCAGGCAGGCTGTGTCGGGGCTGTGCTGGATGTGGCGTGCCAGACAGGAGAGGGGGTCTCTGCCTGTGCACTAACTCAGCCAGGGCCAGAGAGGTGCAGCACAGGCAACGCACAAAACCGACAACACGCTGTGCCAATGCAGGATACAACAGGGCCACATCATTTTCTTGATGTCCACAAGGCCGAACCAAAACCTGGTTCATGCTCATCTATGACCCAGGCATGTTCCAGGCTGTCTGCCCTCCCTCCTCTCCGCTCTGTGTGTGTAGCTCTCCACATTACTCTTGACCTCTGCATTGATCCCTTTTTTCTGCAGCCACTAATTCTTCCCACTGACAGCAGGATGCCCCAGAGCTCTTGGATTATGACCTCCAGAAACTTTGCGCTAGCCTTTCCTCTTCCTTTAGTTTTCCAGAGGGAGGCAACTGGGTGTCTGTTATTATCCCTCCCATGGCTGGAGCTCTCTGGTGAGGGGCTCAGGGTGGTCTGTCAGTTGTCCAGGCTCTGCAGCCGCCGACTGCCTCTTGTACCAGGGAGATCCAGCTTCATCTGGAAGCCAGAGCGGCCACCCAGGCTCAGCTCACCCCTCCCGCCCACCCACGATTCTCATCAAAATAGCTGTGGGGACCATGCTGAGTGCAGGAACGTGAAAGACTGGCCCTGCTTGTTTTTCCATGGTGTGACAGTCAAGCCACGGGATTTCATGTGGAAAACGCTGAGGAAGTAAGAAGAAAGAGCAAGGAAAAGCAAATCTCCGAGACGGTAAGGGATTTTTCTGTATACTTTCCTTTTTTATCGTTAGTGTTTGTTGGGGGTTGCATTTTGGTCTGCAGGACTGTGTCACAGCCCCCGGACACACAGGAGAAACAGACACTTAAGGCAAACAATGTTTGCCTCATTAGCTTGCCCTTCTCTTGAGTAAGTTCACAGACGGCTTGTAAGAAAATGTCAACGTCCCACAGAATCTGTAGTATCTGAAGCAGGAAAACACACTCCTATTTTCTTGCTGGTGCTTAAAGACGGTGACAGTCCAAAAACTAATGCTCTCTTCCATTTGGCTTAATGCATATGTGGTACGTCTCTTTCAATAGTGGAGAAAAGTGATAATTTTATAGGGAGATCAAAGCTTCAGGCACACTTACTGCATGACTAGTTTTCTGCTCTTTCCAAAGCCACAGCTAGTCACAGCTGCAGTACCAGATGCATCATTCACCCTGCCACTTCCGTCTGCATCGGGACCTGCAAGCAGTGAGCTGCAGACACAGCATTTGCCGAGCACCGAGCTTCATGTTTTCTAGCACCACATCTCAGCATTCCCTTGCAGAGTTCTGCGAAGAACACGTGCACACCCACCAGCCCCGAGCCCAGCCATCTGCAGGAGGATAGCACAAGAGGAAGTCTAAGACCCTCTCTGACTCCCTTCCACCACTCAGAGGCAAATCACACCATCAGTCTTCAGGGGCTGGTAAAGACTGAACTTTTCTTCATACCTTTACTTTGGTCCATCTCCATTTTCTCTGCTGTTTATAAATTTGACATGTTGAGGCTACTGCTCTCATTTGTCATTAATACCTTTCACAGTGAAGTGACTAAGAATATAAATTTCTTGTGTCTGCCACCTACTGCACTGTGCTTTACTACAGAGCAGGACATAAAACAAGTTTATGGTGCCGTTTTATCACTAAGGACCAAGTGAAAGCAACCTGAGATGGGAGCTGTGAGAGAAAAGCAGAGCTTGTTTTATAAGGTATGGTTTATATTCTTACAGATTTGAGCATTACTTTTTCATGGCAATGAGACTTTGGGTTTTTTGTGGTTTCCAAATTAAAAATACGATGCACAAATGGGCCATACACCAAAGTCCTCTGTAAATTTTGCTATGGCAAATGTCAAACAGGGACAATGGTAGGGAAAGTGTGTTTTCCTTTTGCTTTCAGGAGTAACAAGGGGCATATAAATACTTAACTACTTTTGGGTTTGGGACATTTTCAATAAGGAACACCTGGAGAACTAGTTCAGCTTCTTAACCTTAAGCACAAAGCAAGGAACAATTCCCCAGTTAGAGCTCAGGCAGAAGAAAACAGAGCAGAGGCAAAGCCGCCCAGCAAGCCCCATTGTTCCGCAGGGGGCAAGGTGAGGTCTGCGGAGAGCAGCAGGAGCCACAGGCAGGTGCAGGCAGTGGTGCCTGGCAGGGGCGGCTGCATGGGCGACATCGGCCCTGGAAGGTGGGAGATCAGCAGGGCGAAGGTGGAAATAGTATCTCGACAAGGACAGAGGAGTAGGATTAATAGCAAGAGTGGGAAATGAGGATAGCCACCCTCCTTCAGTTTACAACATCAGGAGAGCTCCCAAGGTCTGGTAGGGGCAGCAATGCAGCAACTGGGGAAGCGAGGAGGGGCTGCGTAGCAAGGGAAGAGCCAGCGCACCTGCTGGGAAGGGTACGGAGAGAGGGGCACATGCAGCTAGCAATTACTCAACTTCTCCTTCACAACTAGAAGGGTCCTGGTGGCCTCTCTGTGGCCCTCATTAGCAGGGAGGGATTTGGGAAGCACGCAGCTAGCAAAAGAAAGGACAGTCCGCAGGAGCAAACCGTTCCCGTTCTGCTGAGCTCAGCAGCCACAGGGAAATCTTAGCTGCTTCCAAAGCTTTCAGTGAGCAGGAGCGTGCTGCGGCTGGACTAAGGCTTCCAAACAGAAATGACCTTACGTGTTTAAAACCTGTGTCTCAGCCTGAACTTTCTTGGCCTCAATATACAGCTGACGGGTCTTTTTGTAACTTTGCTGACTGGGATATCATCAGTTAGGCACAACATCTGCTGTCGCTTAAGAAGAGAAGCTGTTCCAAGTGTCCTGAGGGGAGCAGACCATAAGAAATGGCTGCACCGTGTCTAACCCTGTGTCCTGTCGCCAGTCGTGGCCACCAGCAGGTGCCTGGGGATGCAAAGCCTCCAGTGACACCTCCTGGTATGCACTCTTCCAAGAATGTGCAGCTTATGGACCTCTCCAGAGGGATTCAGGAAAATCTTTGCATTTAATAGCTCAACAGGATTTCCTGTCCAGGCTTTTACACAGTGTCCTCTTGAGATCGTGTAAGTGCTATCATTCATAGCATCCTACAGCAAGGCTTTCCACCAGTTTAACTACATATTGTATAAAGATTCACCCTGTTTTGTTCAGTGTGAACTTGCCTCCTGCGAGCTTCATTGGCTGAACCCTAATTGTCCCACAGGGAAAGAAAATAAACAATAAACTTCTCTGGCTATTTATGGTTTTATATGCCTCTGTCACATATTGGAGCTTTTCTGGGCTGAAGAGTCCTGGTCTGCACAGTCTTCCTTCACATGGAAGATACTCCATACCCATGATCTTTGCTGTTCTTCTATGAGCTTTTTCCCACTCTGTCTTTATGAGATGAGGCAAATAAAGCAACACATTTAATAACTGGGTGCAAAATACATCTAAACAGTTACTCAGTTTTGTTAGCAGCTTCTTCAGTCCTTGACAGTTGCTGCATCCTGAATAACTTCATACTATTTGTAAAGACTGATACCTCATCTGTCGTTGATACCTACTCCTAAGTTGCTCGTGAAGGCGAAAAACAGCCTTCTGACCACTTATTGAACGTTTACCCTTCTCTTCTGTTCCCTGTCTTTTACCCAGTTATTTAACCATGCAGCTGCCTTCCTCCTTATAATGTCTGAATTTCCGTAAGAGCCTTTGGTGAAGGACCTTGCCAAAAGCCTTCTGGAAAACCAGCAGTCAAGCCCGTATCAATATGCTTGTCAACTCCTAGAACCTGCAGGTTGGTGAGACAGGACTGCTCATCACAAAAGCCACACGACTCTGGCTCAGTATCTTATATAATGGTCCAAATCTGCATTAGATACAAATTAAACTTCTAATACAAAACCAAAAAGTCCCAGACATTTGATGTGCGAAAGGAAGAAGACAGAAACAGTGCAGTCAGTAATACTATTGGAGAAGAGTGCTTCAGCAGAGATGGTGTAAAATTATGGAGGATTAAGAAATATTTCAGAGGGAAATAGAAGTAGCAGTGATGAAATTTAACTTGAAGTAAATAAACACACATTAGCCTGAAATAATCCCATACTTCAATTACTGAGCACAATTACTGTGCTCTGAGTAGGCAGAACCTCTTCATAGGAGCAAACATAAATAGCAATATCAATTTCTGCCCCCCCTCCACCAGAAGTTAACAATACAGATAATGTATTTTTTAAATGAGCAGCGGAAAATCAAACATATGACATCTTTATATTCTTCAATGCTACTGTTGTATTTGAAATTATTTGCTAAAACAAAGATTTTAAGACAAAGGGACTAGCTGAAATGGTAGCAGGCAGCAGGAAAAACAAGCTTTTACTGTAATATTTAGCAGTGTGAATGGAGAGAAAGAAAAGGAAAGAAGCGGTGTGTTTTACAATTATTGGGAAATATATTTAACATGTGTAAGTAAACTGTGGGATTCACTGCTGCAGGAGGCAAAATGTCTGTGATGACCTTGAATGATTAAATGATACATCCCAAAATATTGTGAAGGAAATCATATGGGCAAGGCCACAAACAGGAGTCAGAAAAAGATATTCCACATTAATCTGTAATATTAGAGAACTGACTAACAACAATAGGAATTATTAGTCTTTGAAGAACTTTTCACTGGATGGATCGGGACATGGTGGGGGGGTGATTTTCCTTTTGAAGATTGCGAAGTAATAAATATGAAATGTAAAAAAGTTTCTAGTTTTCAAATGCTAACTTAATCCCCCCTAAATTATAGAAGCAGCTAAGCCAAGCAATGTGTGATCAGCCAGCTAGCTGTCTGCAATATTTATGGGTGTCATGGGAATAACAGTAAATGTCAGAACTGAATGTATGCTGTCATGGCCACTAATGCAAAGTCACAGCAACTTAATTCTTCCGGTCTTCTTTTTAGTGATACAAGGCTTAAAATGGTTTTAAATGCATTTAGAGAGTTCTTTGTTAAAAACCATATAAATGTCCAAATGCTGGCATGTTTAAAAGATTTTGGAATAACGTATTATGCTAAACTGTTTGAGAATGGCTATGCATCGTTGTAAGTATCAGTCTGGCTTATTCATCTCCCAGACACTGTGAATTTGGACAATGAAGCCAAATCCAGAATTCTCATTTTGTTGTACCTGCCCTGACTTCAGTGGAGGACCTTCTTGAGCATGATCACAGGATTAACTGAATATAGGAACTTAAGAACACATTCTGCGTGATGGTGAATGCCTTTAACTTGGATTGATTTCAGAGGAAATTAACTTTAGGAAGAGCTAAGAATCCTCTAGGGATGACCTCTTTAAAAAAAACAACCACCAAACCAGCCACGACCCCCTACTCCCCCAAATACAAAATCAGACAAAATTCCTGACAATACGAGTATAGAAGTCCTGATTCGGTCATTCTACAACCTTGGCGAAGAGTGGGCTACCAACTCTTCCTTGAAGATGATCATACTCTGATCTCATAGCCATTGATACATGAGAGTTTCAAAGATGTGTAAAGAGAGCAATGAATTTCACTGCAACAATGATGTAGCCAGGAGATAGCTTTTAAGGACCAGATTATATGAGCATGTAACAAAGCCACTGACTTCCCTATTGTCATATTTTGTTTGCCATTTTACATGTAGTCATATTACAATAACGATAATTTTTCATTTGTGTGATTGATCTGTGAGGAACAAAACTTTGGGTTTATCTTGCCTGAGGTAGTTCAGATATTTACCCACCTGGATCTGAAATATCTATGCTCTTACGATCCAGCCACTTGTCCTACATCTTGGGAACACTTCAAAATTTTGCCAAAGTATGTCAAAAAAGAAGATCTGTATGAATGGATAATTACAAGAGACAGTCATGTAAGGCTTGTCCTACCCTTAAAACTTTTTGTATCAGAAGATGCTTATCTAGCCAAACTGCTTTGCAACTCAGGCTGACCAGAACACACCCGTTGCTGCTGTAGCTCAGCTGACAGATAGTACTTTATTAAGATGCATTAGCTGGGTGGATTAGGACCACCGACTAAATTCCTGCGCTCTGCACCCAAAAATCATGATAGTAGTGCATGAATTTTTGGGAGCATGAATTTATAGAGCACTCATCTTGATAAACATCAAAGTCATAAACCTCTTTCCTCCACAGACAATGGAGTAGAGCCCTATGCTGGGAGCCCTCACCAGCATCTTCTGTTCTGGTTCTCAAATGCTGACTTAGGGGGGCTGCCTGTCCTTGGAGCGAGTGTGCCCTGGGCTTGGGGGGTGTCACCTCGGTACCCTTCCTGCCCGCCCCCCCGCAGACTGCTCACCCACCAGACCCCAATTCACAGCACAGAAGGGTGCTGTCTGCATCCTGCTGACCCCACACCAGGGAACAGCAGGGAGTGAAATGAAACCGGTTTTATAGAGGGTGCAATTAAAGGAAGCAAGGGGCAGAAGTTCATCATCCCCCTTTAACAGGTGCTGAGTTTAGGTAAGCTGCTCTGATGACAGGACTGCTGTGCAGTTGGATAGCCACAGACTTCTGAACTTTGTGGAAGATAGGTCTTTGGTTTACATTTTGGTCACAAAGGATTTTTCTTCCCACTGAAAAAACACCTCAGTTACTTGTAATATTATTTAAATGCAGTCATTTTAGTACTGGCGAACACTGCAACAGACTGACAGCATGATAGTCTTAACAGGTCTATCCTGTAGAAATCTTTCTAATGTCTCAGAACACATTTTACAGTATTTCTTAGTGTAAAAATATCATCTTAAACCTCAGCTTTTAAAAAGGGGGGTTTTTTTGAAAGAAAAAAATTAAAAGAAAAAAAAAATCCTGCCACAAAAATAGAGAATTCTAACATGTTTTATGGCAACGGTTTTAAATTAAACTGTTTCAGAATTAAAAATCCATTAATAGTGGAACAAAACCTCCCAGCATAAAGACATCTATCTAGGGATTCAATTACTGAAACTGCTTGCAATCAACTTACTTCAGTGGAATATCCTTTTTTCAAGCTTACAAGAAAAAAAAAAATTGAAATAAATCAGAGAAGTCAACACCAAAGTTTCTCTACGTCACAAAGCAATAAGGCAATTTAATGTGGTATTAACACATGAAACAGAAGTTAACTATGCTTTTCAAAGATCACTTAAAACAGAACTGAGAAAAATGGGCTGATGATATGTTCTTAGGCTCCCGTTCTAAAATTGTCATGTTCCATAGTTTCAGATGAGTCAGCCGAGTAGGAAAGTTGGTTGTCTTGTACTATGCTCGTGCTTCCAGACCTAATCCCATCCATAATTAAAAATAGAGATTATTTGTCAAAATTTGTCAAATCTGAAAACAGTTTTGAGTTTCGCCTTATCTGACTTATTAGCAAAGCATCTAGGTCCTTCTTTCCTTCCTAATTAAGATGACATGGATAGAAATATTCAATGTTTACTTATGTTGATTCAGAACAAATTAAAATGTAGTAGTATGAGACTCTGCCTTAGCTGTGTTACAAGAGGTCTGGAGCTCAAAGATTTGTACTGCTATACATCAATAAGAAAATAATATCCATCCTTCTGCACTAGCTAATTATTTCTTTAACTAGAAAAAAAAATGTAAGAAAAATCACTTTTCTTCCAAAATGTTAATTCTCTAGGGAATGTTTTTCAACTTTCTTTGTTACCTTCCTAACAAAACTGAAACTAATTACAGCAACACTTCTTACCACTCACAGATCTAACAAGCATATAATCATGGTAAGAACAGTTATTTTCCAGCTTTATAGTATATATGTACATTCCTCTTATGCATTTAGAGGTGGACTTTTTCAGCCCAGGAAGGGTGACTGTACGTAGCGTGTCTGGCCTTCTTCAAATTACAGGCTTGATAACGTAAACTGGTCACTTCCTCAACTAACTGGTAGCTGAACAAAAGCACACATTGATTTAAATTTTCCAGGTGATGAAAATTCCTCCACTTAACCTGGTAAGACCTTCCAGGGATTAAGTGCTGCCTTTACTAACAGTAGTATGTCCTTGGATGGTAGTCAGGGTCAGCACACCGCATGGAAATGCAGCTGTCCTTGCCCTGACATACAGTAGACAAGCTAACAATACCATTTTTGTTCAGCTCTGCAGAATCAGTTTGCAAAATGTGTAATTTACATCGTTCAGTTGGTAGGGGTTTTTACTATATATATATATGTATAAGCAAGGGAAACACAGAAAACTAGGAGGTTATTACAAAAGGTTGGAATGGAGATTAAGCACTGGCAGGAGAAGAGGATTATGAATTTCTGGCAAAGGCCCACCTTCTCGTGTGTAAAATAGGGACATCTCTGGTGTCCCGCAGCAGGGAAGGAGGAAGAAAGCTAGCTGCAGAGAAAGGCACAGCTGTGAGAGAGGCAGACACCAGGGAGTAACTGCCATGGTACATGGCAAATAGGGGCGTGCGGGCTAACAGCAATTTGAGTTCACATGGGTGAAAAAGAAGGAAAGCACTGAGTCCATAACACAAATTAGTAATAAGCTATTTCTTCTTGCAGCTCCCATCACCTTTGGCTAATAACAATCTTTGACAGCAAAGTAACGATTAAAGTCCTCAGGACCAAATTTAACCCACTGACCATGAAGTGGCAAATGAATCCGCTCTTGTGGCTGAAGTCAAGAATGGCCAGTGGTACCAAAGGGACCGATGTTTCTGTGTGTTAGTTCTAGGGAATCATGCTCTGCATTTCAGTTATGGACTACGTATTGCTGGCTCTGCCCTGAGTTACGGATGATACACTAAAAACCTCACCTGTCCCACCATCAGGTAGTCATGGTCTTCTGGCACTCTCGCTGCACAGGGGGAGAGAAACCCAGATTCATTTCACTGAAGTAATGCAAAAGACAACCTCAGGAATGCCGAGAAGAATTTTTTGTGAAGTGGACATTTTTCTGGATTTTTCAGATTTGCATTCAGTATGCTTTACTTAAGTTTTAGCTGTTTACACTGAGCAACATAATTCTTAATAAATTATTACCGAGGGGAAAAAAAATGCAAAGCCTCTTGGGAAGACGACAGCATGAGGTTACTAGAATCGCAGGCCGTTAATTCCTTGGGTAAAGCAACATCCTTCTGTGGTGCTGGATTTAGCTTTGATGACAACATTGACAAAATTTCTGCTTCTGGTTTAATTTGAAGTGTGAAACTCTGTTAGCCACCCCGCCCAAACACCATTTTCCTCACTTCAGCTATGCGGAAGAGCAGAGGGATATTACTTTCAGTTTAAAAATAGGAACGGTTTCCCATCAGTTTATTCAATTTTGCCCCCTTTCTGGAACTTACTGCGCTTTTACTTGCCTTGGTGGTTAGGGGCTGTGCTGTAAACCAAAGCAATAAGGACGACTTTAGGTAAAGAAGAGGTTTGGGTTTGTACCTTCTTGCTAAGAAATTTTACGACAACTCCAAGATAATGTACTTGAGGTCACGAAACACACAGGTGCTCAGTCTTCTCGCTACTGTCTTGCTTTGAGGGCAGCCAAGAGAGAGGAATGTCATTTTCTTCCGCCACTGCTGGTGACCTGTGGGCTAGATGCAAGCAGAGAGAGAGATCACCACACTCTTCCTTCCCCGGCTCCCTGCTCTTCTTTGCCTGTTGGTTCGTAGCAGATTCCTGTTCTGCAGCGGTAAGGATGGTTCTGCTGGTTCCTGCAGTCTGCCTGCAGTCACAGCTGGCAGCACAAGGCTGAGGAGAGGGCAGATCTGCACCAGTGCAGCTCAGGCACCGCCTCAGAGCTGTGCCAGCGCACAGTGCAAGCACTCGCAGTGACAAAGGTGCCGCTTAAGAGTTCTGGCCTTTGTGAATATAGCTAATCTTGTTCTTTTTCTTTTTTCCTCTCTCTTTTCTTCACACACACGCACACCCCCACACCCTCCCTTAGCCAAGTAACATTGTGGTACCCAAAACATCCTGTGGCAATTAGTTCCCCGGTTTCCCTGTGGTTAAGTACCTGATTTGATTTCTCCTATTTGAAAACCTCCAGTAGTCGTGCTTGCCTCCTTTACACTAACTACAACTTTACTACCTATGTTTTTATACAATAACCGCCCCTCTGAAGATTCCTTCTTCAGTTATTTCCTTCCGCTGAAGCTAGCTCTTACCCTCGCTGCTGATTTTCTCTGCCCCATTTTAACCCCACCTGATCTGTTCTGGCGTGGGGATCAGAGCTGCACAGGTCTGGGGGGGTTTAGGGCAAATGTGACACAATTCCCGATTTGTTCCGCGTTCCTCTGCGCTCCTCATAAATTTGCTTTTCCTTTTGTGAACTGCCAGTGGTTTTTAAGCCGACACTTTGCAACACCTGCTCTGCCGGCAGCATTCCTCCCGGCGGGGTAAGCACCAGCCCGGTGCACCCCCGGCACATGGAGCAGCTCCCCAGCCCCCCGCTGCCCGCGTCCCCCTCTGTCCCCCCCGTCCCCTCCGTCCCCGCCACCCGCGCCCCCGTCCGTCCCCTCCGTCCCCGCCGCCCGCACCCCGCGACAGCGCAGCGGCCCGGGCAGGTCCGGCTGCTCAGCAGAACCCGCCCCCGCCCCGCCCCTCCCTGGGATGCGAGGTGTCACGTGGCCCTGCGGCCCCGCCTCCTTTCCCGCGCGCGGTCCCGGTGCGGCGGGCAGCCATGGCGGGGCGCGGGGCTGCGGAACGCGTGCTCCCCGCTCTGCCCCGCCTGCAGCCGCTTTCCACGGCCCGGCGCCCGCCCGCGCCGTGGTTCGAGGACCTCCAGGCTGCCGCCGGGACGGCTCCGGGCTGGCGGCGGGGCCGCCCCGAGCGGCAACTTTCGGCCCCGGGCCTCAGCCGCCCGGTCGCTCACGGAAGCTAGGGGAGATGCTGGTGGCAGCGGAGCTGAGGGGCCGGCGGGGTGAGGGGACCGGCGGGGCGGAGGGGGTGGCCGAGGGGACCGGCGGGGCGGAGGGGGATGGCTGAGGGACATGGCCCGGCTGAGGGGACTTGGGGAGCTGAATGGACGGCGGGAGCTGAGGGGGATGGCGGGGCTGAGGGGGGCGGCGGGGCTGAGGGCACCGGCGAGCTGAGGGGGGGCCGGGCTGCGGCCGTGCCGTGCCGAGGGACCGGGGCGCTGCGCGGACCAGCGCCGCGGCGGGGCTGAGGGCCGGGGGCCGCGCGCGGCGGGCGGCGCCTCGCAGGCGGGGCACGTGCCGTTCGGCGCGTGGCGGGGGGAGCGGAGGAGCGGGGCGGCGGTTGAGCGCGGCGTTGGCGCCACCTACCGACACGGACGCGTCGCAGCAGCCCGGCCCCGTCAGTGCCGACACCTTCCCCGCCAGGCTGCGGCGGCTGGTCAACAGCCCGCGCTGCCGCTCCGTTCGCTGGGGCGCCTCCGGCCGGGGGCTGGTCATCAACCGGCCGCGCTGTGAGTGCGAGCTGCTGGGCGCCGGGCCGGCCGTCGCCGCGCAGCCGGGTGGCCGTGGGGCAGCGGCAGCCGCCGGTTTCTTCAAGACCACGAACTTCAGCAGCTTCATGCGACAGCTCAGTCTCTATGGCTTCCGCAAGGTGGGGGTGTTGCCGGGGAGCGGTGTGCTGGGGCCGGGCCCAGAGGGTGGACAAGGCAACGGTGGCAACGGCACCGGGCCCCTGCATCGCTTCCGCAGCCCCCACTTTCGCCGCGACCGCCACGACCTCCTCGTCCACCTGAAGCGCCTGACGAAAGGCAACAAGGCGAAGATGGCAGCGGGCCTGGATGTGACCAGCCGCCCACCCAACCGCTTCCAGCGCTTGCTTGGCACGCCACTGGCCGGGCAACCGCTGCTTCCGCCCTCGACGCTCAGCAATGCCAACAGGCCTGGTGAGTCGGAGTGGGCCGTGTGGGGCCTTGGTGGGTTTTTGAGAAGCGCTGGGTGGCATGGGATTTGGAAATCAGCACTCCCCTGAGGGAGAAGGGTTACCTGTCCTTGCCGGTGGCATCTCAGTTCACCTGGTGTAGGGAAGCTGTCGTTGTTTATGCAGGTAGATCTGCTGCCAGTAAGCATGAGTAGCATGGTTCACATGTATTTCAGGCTGCCTGTAGACTATAGTACAGTCTCCATTGCGTACTACACTAAGAACACCCTTGCCCGATCTCTGTGGAGCTGGCACAGCTCTACCAGATGAACGTTACCGCTTCATGCCCGTCGGTAAGGATGCCCATCAGTAGGGGTGCTTAATAAGCTGTCATTAATTGTGTGCGAAACAGTGAGTCTTGTGAAGTGATAATTAGAGCATCGTGTTAGTTTTGTGCAAAGGAGGCAAGACCTGGTAGTAAGATTTTTGTCGGTTGTCTCCTGAAAAAGAATTCACAAGCTATGCAGTTTTTAAAACGGATTGCATGAGTAGGTGAGAGCTAATTAGAAAATAATACTGCTGAAAAGCTCTAGAACGTGTTTTCTTTTTTCTAATGCTCTTTGAGAGGATCTGAGTTTTCCCAAGACAAGTCTGAGCCCTCAGGATTATTCCACACGTTTTGTATCGGCCCGAAAGCTTTGTAGCTGGCGCTGTGTAAGGCAGATGTGAATATCTTGCTTTGCAGTGCTCTTGGGCTGCTCTAACTGTGGGCTGCTGCCAGAAGAGCACTCCTGCTTCCCATTCCTTTGGTGGCGTGTTAACTGTCATCTTCCTTGCAGCTGATACAGCAACATGTTGGTTCAGCGCAACGATCGGAGAAGACTTCAACAGCCTTTTTGTGGCTGGCTCCTGGACCCGGGTGATGCACCCCGTGGGTGCAGAGCTGTAAGGCGCGGTGTAGGAGGAGCGGCAGGACTGTGCGACCAGGGGAAGGGGAGAAGCAGTTGACGGTACTGCTCTCTGCAGCACCGGCTGGCATTTAGAGCAGAGTAGGGTATCACCATGCTCGTGGTTACTGTGTCAGGGTAGGGACTGTCATCTAATTCAAGTGGTGTTTTCCGTGATGTGTGTGGAACTGCACGTGCAATACCAAGAAAACAAAATGAAGCATCGGAGAAGGGATGGAACTTATTTCGGTAGGGAGGCTAGGAAGCATTTAAAGTAATGACTTGATGTTAACGTTGTTAAGGCTAAGGTGAGTCATTGCAGACTTCAGTGACATGTGGTTTGATGTAATGCAGACCATTGGTAAAGGAAATTATTAGAAAGAGATGACCTGTTCATTTTTTGTCCTCTGTTTTGATGGCTGCAGTTTCAGAGTTTTTGCTCTAGGAGTCTCATTTTCTAGAAAGACGAACAAGGAAAACACTGGGGTTTCTATGCAGTCAAGTTCTGACAGGCTGACAATGCACTGTTGCGCTCTGTACTGACTATTTAGGGACACGTCTTTGCTGTAAATGTGAGGTAATTTGATAGATAAGAGATACTTGTGTTTGCAAAGCGTCAGTCTGTTCCCAGTGTCTTGCAGCGTGTAACGCTGTGTTAAACATTCAGGAACAATTCCTGGACAGCAACGGGAGGTGGGTAACTTGGCATCCTGTGGTGTCTTGTGTATGTGTTAGAACTAGATAATCTTCATGTCCCTATCCAAAGGTAAAATATAAACAAAAGGATTTTCATACCCCTGTTCCTTCTCTGTTTATAAATGGTGAAAGTACTGAACAGGAAATAAACGGTCCTATACGTTAAGTCTTAGCAAATCTTCAGGGTCAGCTGGTATTTATTTAGTGATTCTTAATGGTTAAATGTGAACTTGCAGAATAATGACTGTATGTTACTGATTTCTTGAATTAGCGTCCGTCAGAGGAGTGCCAGAGGTAAATGTGAGGCTATTTTTTTTAAAAAACCTTTTGAGTGAGAATTGGAAACTACAGGTCTGAGAAAGCCTGGCTTCTAGATCAACCCTATTGATGTGAACCATCCTGAAACTTGTAATTCTCATGGCTAAATGCAATCCTGCAGGGGAGTCACAAATGCAGTAGTTCTTAGAGAAATCAATGAGCGCAGGCGTTCGGGGTGTTACTGTCAGTGTTTCAAGAAAGGCCCCGAAACAGAAATTGGGCTGTCATGGTATAAAAGCAAATACCATTTCATGAAACAGTAACTGTCTGAGAGAGGAAACTGTAAAATAATAGAGAAGAATAAAAGGACTATCTAGGAAATAACAAAATGGCAAAGTCTGGCATATTTTAGTCTGCACTGAACTAGTTGAGCTGACTGAGGAAAAACTGGCTTTGAATTTTTTTTCTTGACCAAATAAATGACTTGTCATAAAGTACTTGCAAAGTCCTTTGGAGGATTTTGACATTGCCCTTCCCTTAGCTGTTTGTGAGCTGTCAGTAGTGGAGTTTGGTCAAATCTTGCTTTATGATGTCCCTTTTTTAAAACGTATTGTCTGATTTAACACACAGTACTTTCAAATTGCTTTTGTTTGGTTTAGTAAGTTACTACACTTTCCGATGTATGGCACATTTCTAAATATGGGTAACTCGTTACTGCCAGTTTAAGGAGGTTGAATGCTACGCAGACACCTGTGTTGGCGCTTCACTCGTGTGCCGCACAGCAGTTACTGCATGCTCGGGTCTAAGAGTACAGTCTCCTTTCTGGGTTAAGTATGCTGGAGCAAAGGCAGTCTTCCCAAATCATGTTGTAGAGCCTTGGCTCCTCATATTGCCTTTCTTTGCCTGTGAAAACTCCTTTCCTTAACACTTGTTTCGCTTTATTTTGTACCCACTGCAGGACTGCTGACTGTAGGACAGTTTCATCAACTTTACGGTCAAGGTGTTTTCCCTCCTTACTCCTACACGGCAACCTCGTGCCGAGCCCCCAGCACTTCACCAGCACAAAGATTAGGTCCGACTCCAGTCCCTTCCACTTGGATCCAGCAGGGACCACTTGGGTTGCTGCCAGGGCAAGGGGCTTCCCCAGCTTTTCCAGATAAAGGGGCTGCCTTTCCGGTACTCCAGACGCTTCCAACGGGAGCCACGTACACACTCCAGCCTGTGGCTTCTCTTCTGCCACTTCAGCAAGGGACTCAAAGCGTTGCCGCATCCATTGCAAATTGTAGCAGCTCTGCATCTTCAGTGCCGTACTCACAAACCTGCTATCCAACAGGTATGGAAAAAAATTTCTGCATTTGCTTTTCAAAAATAGATTTTAAAGTGAGACTTTCAAATATTTTTCTATAATACTCTGCCATGTGTATATCTCAAGTGAGAATTAGAAAGTGTCAAGTCTAAAAGGAAGATGGACCTTTAAAGCAAAAGGAGTTTCTGTTTGCTATTCGTGTCCTTCCTCCAGATTTTGCGTGTCCCCTGGTGATTTTCTGGATAGCCTTTCTGTTGAGGTGAAAGGGCGAGGAGAAAGACATTTGTCCAAAACTAGTCGGTGTGAGGCTAACTTTCATTTTTGTTTTTTCAATTAAGCAAAACTTGGACAATGATATTAAAGCACTGAGACCTTGTTAAGAAGTAGTATCCTAGGCCTTGGTCTCATGTTTTTCCAGGTTAAGGTTTTAAACCTTAAAGATCAGTCAAACGTATTGTGTAGAACAGGGGTCCTCAAACTTTCTAAACAGGGGGCCGGCGCGCGGATTAGGTGGCCGGAAGTCATCTGCGGCTGCTTGGTTTCCCCCTCCAACCCCCGGTGGTGGTGGTGGTGGTGTGGGGGTTCTGTAAATACGGGGGGGCGGATTGAGGACCCTGGGGGGCCATATCTGGCCCACGGGTCGTAGTTTGAGGACTCCTGGTGTAGAATATTTCATTCTGCTCGTACTGTTTTTGTATCTAATTTTTTTTTTCTTGCTTAGCTTCTTTATGTTGTATTTTTTTATGCACTGAAGACTAGAAAGTACAAAAGTCTTGGCTCCTTTCTTTTTTCGAAATTATTTCTGCCACAATTGTCAGTCTCACTTAATCACTTGATTACAAAATAAATCAGTCTCACTTCAGTGTTTTTATTCTTCAGAAGAGGAGTTGAAGCAAATTACTGTTCTTTTCCTTGCCCTTACCTTGAATTGGAAAAATCACATGATAGGTTATTTTCTGGGGAGTGGTGGTCTGTTTGTTGTTGTTTTGTGGTGTGTTTGTTTAATTTCCCTAAAACTTCTGAAATTCAGAACAGTGACCCTTTCCTTGAACAAACTAAAGCTCAGTTATTATTCTTTCCTTCTGCCTGCTCCTCCTTTGGCAGCCGCACCTTCACAAAGACAGCTATCTGTCCCTGTTTAGAAATCCTACACAGTGAAATCATTACATCTTTTGTGCATCTCTTCTGAGACCTCTGCTGAGAACATTTCAGGCAATAATCGCTAGTTTCCATAACGTCATTTTTGTCAAGGAAGGGTTCTGAGGAGCTGGGCATTTCTTGTAGACACACTTAAATGTTTAAGAGACAGGCAACTTCTGCCACGTGCTCCTTGCCTTGTGCCCCTTATGCAGAGATTACTGTGGTGGCCAAAGTGTGGAGCCTGCCTTACCAGCTGCTAACTATTAAGTCTTCTCCCAGGAGCAGGTGTCCTGAGAATCACAGAATGGTTTGGGTTGGAAGGGACCTTAAAGATCAGCAAGTTCCCACCCCCCTGCCGTGGGCAGGGACACCTTCTATTAGTCCAGGTTGCTCCAAGCCTCATCCAGAATACTTGCTTCATTAGGGTGGGAGGTGGGAGGTGGTCCCCGCTTTGCGTTTCTATTGGTTACAGAGCATAGGCTGAAACTCATCATGATGAATTGTAGTTGTCTCTGTCTCAGCTAAGGCCCCAGCCCTCTTCCGTAGTCAAGGGAAGGAAAGGGGCGTCTCGGGCGCGGTTCACGTTGCTCGGTTTAGAGTTTGTCTTGGGGTAAGATTCCTGGTGTCCTGGAAGTGCCTGTTTTGAAGTACTGCCTGTAGGGGAGCTGAGGGAGACCAGCGTAGATTTAGACATGAATATGGAGATCTCTCTCGCTGGGTGACGCTCGTTGCTTTAAGTTTAAAGGATAACTTGGCTATGTTGCTCAGGTAGAATCTTCTGGGGTGGGAGGTGGGTGTGAGAATGCGGTGAAAACATACCAAATTTTGCAAGGTGTAATCAAAACTAAAATGCAGAAACTTAGGGAATCTAAGGCGTTTGAAACCCCCAGTGAATTAATTAGCGTTTCTGAGAGTGTAAGTGACATTTCACTGGAGTATGATAAATCTTTTAATTTTCACTGTCACTCTAGGACTGTCTCAGCGGTTTTACTTCTGTGCCTGTGTATCTCTTAATCTCTCCGCTATCCTTTCTTCTGTATATTATAACATACAGCATGCTGAAAGCGTGTTTCTTCATATGTCCACATGAAAAAGTCTGGTTTCCTTCATCATGAGAGCACAGCAGCAAGATTAGTTTGTTTGGAAAGTGATAGTTAACCTTAAGATACGTATTTAATAAGTGAGAGAACTGAAGAATGTATGTTCAATCTTATTCTTGACTCTCCATTTCACTTTTGAAGTCCCATTAAATGAAATCAAAGTAGAACTTTCTGAAAAGATTTCTTTTTATGTGTATTCAAACTTGTTTGTTAACTTCCGTGACAAAAAAATTCCCTGGTTTTTCATTATGATTCTTATTGAAAAGTCAGTAAAATAAAATATGCTCGTCTAAGTCTCTTTTTCCCCACTAGCCTTAGACCATAATTATTGTAAGGATTTAGTTCTGTTTACTTTCGGCTATCTGCAAAACCTTTGACAGTAGTAGAATCGGGTGAAAGAAATGCGTTGAAGCTTCATTATCTGAGAGTGTCTAATAATGAAAAATCAGTCATGGAGACCATGTGAGACACATTAGTTATTGGTGCCACCTGACAGTGCAAGTCCAATCGCGCCTTTGGCATACATCTGTGCCTGTAGGGTTCATTTACATATGAAAACCTTTCTGGTGAGTGGTAGTTCAGGAGTAGTCATGATATTCTTCGGAATGACACACTCTCGGTTAAGATAATTCATTTTCTTTGTAAGTCTTAAAATTCACATGGTCACAAGTGTGTATGTGTGTATGAACACCTAGGCTCAGCTATGTGAATGCACTTTGTGGTGTATTGTGACAAGAAACTCAAGCAGCCAAATCAGGGAGGTGATATTAAGACAGAAAAGACTGATGATGAAGTTTCTGCATGTATGTGTGTGTTTTATCAATTTTACAATATATATTTTTAATATATCTATACATATCTTAAAATAAGTATTTTTAAGATTAAGAAATTGGTCTTAAAATGACTTGGGAGGTAACAATAAATTTCTGGAATTTCGCTTACTGTGTGATTATTGAAATGTTTAATCGAAGTAAGCAATAGAACTGCACACCAGACACAAGTTCCGGCAGTCTGATAGCTGTGTTTGAATTCTTGCAGCCACACCAGAGCTGTTCAGCAGCAGCCCACACAGATCCTCTGGCTGGCTGTGCTGGTCCTACTGCTTCAGCGTGCACCCACGACAGCTTTCTCCAGGTGAGCGTAGCCTACTGAAAGGAGGTGAAAGCGAAGGAGACTGTATGAATGAGCTGCAGGTTTATACACTTGTGAAATTAAGGATATAAATTTGAAAATTGATCTGCTTGATAAAGTGAAAGTGATGTGGTTTACAAATACCTATTTCAAAGAACCACTGAATGTTAAACGGGTAGTTTTGTAATTCAGGTTAGGTTTCAGGGTAGCAGCATAGTGGGTGTCCTCATCAGCGGAGTGTTTTTTTGCTTGACTTCACCAGAATCACTTTTAGTTAATGAGCCTGCATTTGTATTGGAAGAATGTTCTTGCCTGGACAAAAAGAGATTCTTTAATATTATGAAAATACTGAGAAGCAGCTCCAGTTCTTTGTCCCGGACAGCTTCCTGCAGTCCTGAGTTTCATTTGTTGAACGAGAAAAACTAAGGTGACTTTGTGGAATGGGCCCCGCCTCAGAGATCTCTTATTAAAGATAACTCCAGTACTTCCTGTAAATGCGTTATGTAATTCTAGTGGAAACTGCACCTTATTTGGAGGGCCTGGCTTATCAGATATCAGAAGATCTTTAGTAAGAATGCAAGGGCTTCCTTTTCTATTACAGCGTAACACATATACTTTTTTCCCCCCTCACAGAGGACAAGCGAAGCAAGTTATGCTTATGTGTGTTGAAAAAGGGTTGACCTACCCAAGCTTGATCATCCGGTTTCCTATCTTGCAAATATCAACCTTTGTCTTTTATTCATGAGTTTTTTTAAAAAATAAGCTTATCCAAGATGGGCAGGTTATGGCCTGGATAACTCCAGCTGCTTGCCAGCAAAGATCAGCCGCTGCTGGTTGGGGGGAATGCCTTCCTTGTCCTGGATCTTGGCCTTCACATTCTCAATGGTGTCACTGGGCTCGACCTCAAGGGTGATGGTCTTGCCAGTCAGGGTCTTCACAAAGATCTGCATGCCGCCCCTCAGACGGAGCACAAGATGGAGGGATGTCCCTGTTCGGGCGCCACATTGACGAGCGAGGGGAAGCACGCAGCCGACTCAATATGAGTGATAGAGCAAGCTTCGATTTATTACGGCGCGATTATGTCATATATACAGTTCCAGTTAATTATGCCTACTAGTCATCTGCTGATTGGCTAAGCTCTAAAGGGTTACATTTTCATACGTCCTCCTACTTGCGGTTTCTGCGGATAGCTAGCTACATATTTTTTTTTCCTCTCTTGTCTACGCAAATTCCTCAAAGTTATTTACAACATTAGGCACAAGGTCAGTGTTTTTCTCAGCTTCCTTATCAGCATGCCTCAGCATAGCTGCAAGGCCTGCTTCAGCTAACTTACGCTAACTTTGTTTCACAAAGATCTTTAAGGGAGTCATGGCCATGATCACACAGCCATTCTGCAACAGATAACACGTTAGTGTAAGGCTATAAATAGCCAACAGCCAGTCATGCCGTCGATATTGTAGTATTTATTTTTCGCGCAGTGCATCTTTGTCCTCTCACTTTGATCGTGAGCTGCTTTTTTCATCCAGGACGCGAGGATCCATCTGAGCGATGGGAAGTCACAATTAAATAGCTTATCTCGGAAGGCCGAGATCAATGGGATAGTAAATCATTCCAAAGGAGTTGTCAAAGGTGGTGTTGTGGCTAGATTGAAGGGTAATATACGGTGTCCAAAGGGTCTAGTAAAACTCAGTTGTTTGGAGAAGCAAGTCCGTGGGCAGTGTGTGGAGTCAGAAGAGCTTTAGGCCACTTGCTAGTGGTTGCTTTGTTTCCTGGAAACCCCCAGCAAAAAGCTGCCGAGCATCTGGGCAGAGACTGTGGGAAGGCGATCCTCTGCGTGAGAAGGCCAAAGGGGAGCAGTGCCCTGTATCAGTTCCACCAGGTCAGTAACCGGCTGTCTCTGAGCAGGGTAACACAGCTATTGTACCGCGTGGATCAACGGGACTTCTAGAGATTTCTGAGTCTTAGCATAGCCTAGGTCATTTCTCCTGGAACGTGGTGACAGGCTGTGCAGGTGGTACAGAAGACAGCAGTTTGCCTGCGGTTCTTGCTGAGCTGTGGGGAATAATCAGTTTGCCTTTTGTGTGTTCTGGGGCATATACTTCCCCAAACTTCTGCTGGGGGATGTGGCAAGCTGCAGTATTGAGCATCCTGCCCGGCTGGCGTATTGATCATCCATCAGTAACCACTTGCACAAATCCTCAAAAGCGGTAAAATTCATCAGCCCTGGCTGACTAAGCATTTTTATTGTTCCTCACAAAAAATAGAACTATTGCATGGTATATTTCCTATCGTTCCACTCAATACCTTCCACCAGTTGCAGGAATTCAGTGCAATGCTGTTGAAGCGTGGTTTGCGGGGCGTTTTAGGCTGTTTGGTCCCGCTGTGCGCTGCTAGATAGGAGTGGCAAAGCCTATACGAAACTGCCGGGCCAGTCCCGAAGACAGCGAACCGTATCGGCGCACTAGTAGTCAGCAAGCTGGTTACCAGCCCCGTTTCTGTTGGATCCAGACGGTGCTTTGTGGTCTCAGAAGGAAAAGCTGGCACTCTCGGACAAGGAAGCTTAAACCTTGTGCTGTTCTTACTGGGTCTTGCAGAGAGCATCACTTTTTAAGTTTAGGAGAGATTAAGACAGGTGGAGTTTCTGGGTCTTGGAGGCCAGCTGCTGGGCTTGTACAGTACGCACCTGAGCTGCTGAAAGTGTTAGGTGACCCTGCCTGGAACACGGGCAGACCAGGCCGGTAACTAACTGGTTGGTTGGCTGCAGTTTGCTCTCCAGAAAAAGCTACAGAGAATTACTGCGTGGAATGGCAAGGGGGCAGAGGTGGTTATACCCAGACATGGTGGCTGATGATGGTGTATCTCACCAGGTTTCTGAAATCGGGGTTTCAGAGGTTTGTATTACACTCTCATCACAGTTGGTTACAAAACAGGGAGCTCGGGTACAACTTCTTACCCGTTTTCCATTAGGGTTCTCTTAAGTGGGGTTTGGATTAGTGTGATGAATCGGTATCCTTGGGTAGGAATGAGTCTTTTGAGAGACCTCCTGCTATCTTCTGCAGCAGCAGTGCTGGCAGCTCACAACCATTAGCTCAATACTTCCCCACTGCTTTATCATAGATGTGAACTGAGGCTACATGTTGGATTTCAGCGATTATTTTTTTTTTCCTGCCCTCACCTCATTTTTTTTTTTTTTTTTTTAATAGCAGCCCTGCTGTTTGATTATTGCTATTACCATGGTTATTAAGCTGTCAGTATTTCCTTGTGGAACTGAAGCAAGAGGTAACAGGAAATGGAAGAAATAAACGTGCAAGAAAAAAGAAGAAAAACTTTCTGACCTTAAAAGCGAACTACTTAGGACTGCTTTTATTTGTAATAAGGAATGATAATCAGCCATGTTATTTCAAAAAGAAATCAAGTCTGAACTAATTCCAATTGCCCAAGCACTCAAGCCAGATTTGTGTAGTGCTAGCAGTCCCTGAAAGTCCCATGTAACTCTGTTAAACATTCAGGAACAATTCCTGCACAGCTTCACTTCACCCGCTTCAGCACTTCCTGGACCATGGCCTCAGCCATCTCTTGAAGCTCCTGGTCTTCTGCCACCATAGTTCAGCAGCCTAGGCGGTGTGCTCTTAGATGCTTTTTGTCCGGCAGGCTTGGAACGCTAAAATGGGGAACAGCTGATGAGTCAGTGTGTTCCTTCACCTCGATTTGCTTTCCTCTTCCTCCCAAGACCCACGTCCAGACAAGTCCCTAGCAGTCAAGCTTGAAAAAATCTGGTTTCTCTGTACGCCACCTGGCACACGCAGGTTTTGAGAGCACAGAAGGAAACGATCCTTTTCCTTGCATGACCTGGCTGTAAGCCAGGAAGTGTTCTTGGGACAGGAGGCGCTCTGAAAGTCCACCGCAGGCTGCCAGCCTCACGCAAAGTGGGGAAGAAGTCACGAGTCAAGAACAGAGCCTGGCAGCAGCCCAAAGTTGTCCTCTCCCATCAAATGCTCTTTTGCAGCTTGACAGCTTGACTGCCATGGCAGAAGGAGCCGAAGCCTTCACCCTGGCACAGATACCACCCCACACTATGCAGAAACACTTCCAGAGAGGCTCTTGCAGGGCATGGAGCCAGGCAGCTTTTAACGGGCACCCTGCTAAGGAGAACCGGGCAACAGCAGGCTCTCCACTAAGCTGATCAAAGACCTCCTTGAAGAGAAAACCAACTCACAAATGTCCCATCACCGGCACTGTCAGGTTCAGGGGTGCTGCACCTTTGGATGCAGAAGTCTTTGGATGAAAACCAGAGTTTTCACCCGCATGTGAAACCAGCACCATGGACGCTAAGCCCATTGAGTGCAGCTCACAGGTTCATGCTAAATGTGAGTCTGTGCACAGACAGGACCACTCAGAGTGCCCAGGCACGCTTTTGCATCACAAAGGGCCTAGTGCCTCATGTCCAAGACGCACAGGGGAAAAGAAATGATAGAAGGAGGGAGACGAGCTAGTCCCCGGCGAGGCAAGGAACGGGTTACAACCCAGTGGGCTGGCAGAGCAGACCCAGGATCTGACAGCCACCCTCAGGTGAGGACACATGGCACACCAGCCAGTTGCCACCTCCTCAGCAGCCAAGCACTTGTCGCAAGCCCCGAGCACCTGTGTGCATGGCAGCACCTTCTCCCAAGGCCCGGCTACCAACGCACTGCTGCACAGCAGAGGCAGCCCCCGGCATCCACCCGGCTCCTACTCACTGGCCTCCCTTTGCTGGCAGGCTTTTTGGAGCTGCTCTGGCTGCCTGGTTGTCTCCTCTTTCCCTGCTGCTGCTGTTCTTGGCCCTCAAGCTGCTGGAGGCGGCGTCGCTCTTTCTCAAGAGCCTCCAGTCCTTCAGTCCGCTTCTCGATCACGGTGAGATGCCTGTCAAGAGAAAGGCAGGCGTCTGAGAAGGAGCCGCTCTGTCCGTCTTGCACAGGCCATTTTCTGCTCAGCCACTCCTGTCATCCTGCTACGTGTTGCGCTGCTCCAGCAGTCCCTGCAGCAGCTTACAGCTGCCTGTCCAAGGCTCCAAACACAGACCCCACCGATGGGTTCGCAGCCAGCACAGGCGCCTTCCACCGCTGGGCTTCGTGTGTTTACTGGAACGTGAGGCTCCCGGACTTTGATCGGGGATCACGGGCCCCCTTCAAGAGCAAGCGTTACTTGGCCTTTTCTTACCTCTGCCTCTTCTTTGCAGCTGGCAAACTCCTCCTTTGCTCCTGCAGCAACCACTCTCGCAGGCAAGAAACATCAGTCCGTCCTGGCAGTTTGGAGGTACCCTCTAATTTGGCCAGGTCTTCCCAAAGCTTTTTCTGAAAGGTGACACCAAGTTGTGGCTTGCTGTTGCCTGGATGAGCACTCCTGCCCGCGTGTGCTAAGGCATCCCACAGGCCCAGGGCAGCGCTCTGCTCCAGCCACGCAAGGAGGGCAGAAGAGAAACGCGGCCCTCGGGGCTCTGCATGCTTGCATGTGACTTTCCTGCCTGCGCCCTGCACTAGCTCAGCCGCTGCAGAGCCCAGCCCGGCAGCACAGCCCTCACCTCTCCTGCACTGACCGCCTCCCCAAGGTGCCACAAGTAAAGCCCCAGCCCTCGGCACCATGCATCCACAAACACTCCGCTTTGCTCTACCTCCTCTCGGATGAACATCTTCTCTGCCTCCAGCTTGAGTGTGGTCAGATACTGCCTGTAATCATTGAACTCCTTCAGAGTGCAAACCACCTATGGAGAGATGAGGGGAGACATCCCTCAAGAATTTGCCAGCCAGCTACGCAGACTGCCTTCCCCAAAACAGCCCAAACCCAGCAGGAGGGGAGATGCTCCTCTGCTCACCCTCCCCTCCCCTTCCCGGCGGCAGGGCCCCTGACTCTTCCACCACGCCATGGCTGAGCGGTGCTCCTAGCTGCAGCGCCAGGCCTCGCACCGGCTGCCTCCTCAACACTCAGGCAGTGCAAGGCGGCCTGAGAAGAGCCGGAGTGGGACTTGCCAGAGGGATGCTGGCGCTGCTTCTGCTCCCAGGGAAACGAGCCCCACAGCCCTGTGCTCCCCACCAGCAACAGGCAGCTGCAGCAAGCGCTCTGGGAAGCCTGCTTGAGGAGGGCTGCTTTTATCAGCCCCATGTCCAGACCTACTTTGTTGTCACTGGTGATGTAACCCTCTCTCTTCAGCCTCTGCAGGTTGTCCTGGCGCTGGTGGTAGGCCCGCAGGTGCGGGTCATGCAGGCTCTTGTATTCTGTGCTCAGTAGGCGGCAGTACGGATCTCCCAGATTGAAATAACCAGAGGGCTGGTGAAGCTGTAGGAGAGATTTTCCAGAGTGTAAAGGAGGCAGGAGACCACAGCTAAAAGGTGCCAGGTGGTGCTTGTGAAAAGGTAAAGGTCACTTGAAGACCAGCGCTCTGCTCCATCCTTCTGAACGCACGGAGAGCACCACAGCCAGACTGTGGGGGCCAGGCTGGGCTGGGCTGGGCTGGGCTGGGGGAAAGACCTGGACACACTGCAGACAGGGCCCGGGCCACACACTTTCACAGTGCCAGAAACCGGTCCAGAAAACCCACAAGTCCTCCTCTTGATCACCACACCAGGGAGTCAGGAGCTTCCCTCTACTCTCCAGTGCTGCCACATGGAAGGGCTACAGCACTCGCTGTCGAGCAGGTGGCCACAAGGACTTCTTGGAATGGTGGGGACACCATCAAAGCGGAGAGCTTTTCTACCCCTTTCTACTTTACCTTTTCCCCCAGCCTTGTCCTGTAGAAGACAGGCCTGGAGCTAGGTGACACGGGGATCTTGACCCCAAGTGGGAGGTTCAGCAGCCTAGTAGCTCCTTCTGCCAGTGGCTGTCTCCTGTTGCCGAGCTAGAAAGAGGGAGACACGGGCACTGAGGCACTATCTCCGTAAGCCTGCTGCACAGCGCTCGCAAGGTTCTTGGAAGACTCCAACCACGGGGAGCGCCAAGAGCAGCCCAGTCAAAAGCTGCTCTCTGCTTCCTTGCCCCCCTCCCCACAACTCCCATCCCTTCCGCAACCCATGTCTGTGTCCTTTTGCAGCAACCCCTCCCGCCTGCTTAGCCGTAAGCCACGCTGGGCAGAGAGGCAAGGCTGCCTGCAGACCCTCCCTGCTTCCGCCCAGCTTTCCATCCTTGTCAGCTCCCCAGGCACTTCCTGAGCCCCTGGGGCAGGCCTGCATGTTCCAGGCTCCCAGGCTGAGCCCTCCCCATCGGCTGGTTGCTCACCTCTCCCCTCTTCCTCAGTGCGCTCAGCTGTGCATCTACATTTCGCGCACCACCAGAGAGACGGTGCTCCATGGCTCCTTCCAAGAGCTCTCCTGGAGCTCTGATCCTGCGCTGGCACCCCTTGCTCCAGAGGCACCCAACTGTGGCCACCACGGCTGGTCTCCCAGCGAGATGCTATATAGAACAAGCGCACATTGTTGCATCATCACGTTGTCATGACACCACATTCTGTACACCTGCATCCTGGGAGGACCCCACGCCAGAGCAGGATGCCTGAAGGAGGCTGTGACCCCACGGGAAGTCCACGCTGGAGCCGGCTTCCGACAAGACCTGCATACCCATGGAGAGGGGAGCCCACGCTGGAGCAGGTTTGCTGGCAGGACTTGTGACCCCACAAGGGACCCCCACTGGAGCTGGGGAAGGGTGTGAGGGGTCCTCCCCCTGAGAAAGAAGCGGCAGCATAAACAACATGTGATGAACTGACCACAACTGCCCTTCTCCCTCCCCCGGCGGGAGGAGACAGGGAAATCGGGAGTAAAGTTAAGCCCGAGAGAAGTGAGGGCTGGCAGGAAGGTGTTTCAGATTTGGGTTTATTTCTCATTATCCTGCTCTGATTTGAGTGGTAATAAATTGAACTAATTTCCCCAAGCTGAGTCTGTTTTGCCCACGATAGTACCTGCTGCGTGATCGCTCCATCCTTACCTCGACTCATGAGCCATCGAGCACCTCCAGCCCAGAATGCGGCCCCAACAGCGTCCCCTTCCACAGGCTTCCTCCTGTGTCTTCTGTGGCCCTTCCTGCATCTGCCTCCCCATGGGTACCCCCTGCCGTGCACCCCCACATGTCTCCCCCCACCTCCCGCCCCAGCAGCTCCACACAGGCCAGAGCAGCGGAGCCGGGCGCTCCTCTGACTGGTCACAGCACCCATGCCACGAGCTCTCTGTTTTGCTGATTGACTGCATACCAAGCACAAATGAATTCCAAGTCAACTATAAGAATGAAGGCCACTTACTAGATTACAGTGTAATACAGGAAAATAGCATGCAGTATGATAAAAGGAAACGGTACTGGTTCCGATGCACAATATCATAGAAGAGCAACAGGAGCGAAGCATCAAAACGTTACTGCAAAGCATGACAGAGTCTAAGAGAAGGATACATCACCAATTACCACCTGAAGGTCATCCAGGCCCGCCCTTCGGCTGGGAGCCCCCTTGCAGCCAGTGCCACAAGTCTCTCGGGAACTGGGACAATTTCTACATGGTGCATCCGCACATCCGTGAGGCTTCTCGCCCGGGCCCGCAGCTTGCCCGCCTTTATACTCAGCAAAAACCAAAAATACCTTACATGTCTGGCGTATGTATGTCAATTTCTAAGTTTAGGCTAAGTGCAGGCGCGCACTATCTCATGCTGCATAAGGTTCACACACGCCGGGGCATCGCCCAGACGCCCGAGCGCGGTGGAGTGACCACCATGACACAGCTGCGCACAGTATCAATTGTCCGGATGGCGCTGCTCACATCTCGCTTGTTCAGGGGCTCAGGACAAACACCACCTGCTCCTTACAGTTGTCCTGGAGCTCCCCGAGTTCACTGCCCAAGTGAAGCCGTGCCTAGTTAAAGACAAAGACTTTTTCATAAATATATTTTACAGTATTTCTTAGTGTAATAATATCATCTTAAACCTCAGCTTTTAAAAAGTTTTTTTTTTTTGAAAGAAAATGGGGAACAGCTGATGAGCCAGTGTGTTCCTTCACCTCGGTTTGCTTTCCTCTTCCTCCCAAGACCCACATCCAGACAAGTCCCTAGCAGTCAAGCTTGAAAAAATCTGGTTTCTCTCACAGCAACAGTGTGATTAGAACTGTAGCACTCTTCTTCCTTCCAGACTTCAGCCATCAGCATCATGCATCTCCACCCCACTGGCCCTGCAGCAATTACTCACCGATATTTTAATATTTCCTCTGCCAGCTGAAGTAAAGCTGATGTTCCACACTCTTCTGTGAAAGCAGAAGGACCTGAATAGAATGCACTTGGAGAAGTTAAACAACAGAGTGGGGGTGGCCCTGGACCAGCTGTGGGTGCTGAGCAGTGGGAAGGAGGCAGCGCAGGAGGAACGAGAAGAGGAGGAGAGAGGCAGTGGCAATGACAGGACCTCCATCATCCTTGCCATGCCCAGTGGCTCCTCCGTTTCCACTTTTGGGTGAGCGTGGTGCCACATCCCACGGCCGGGCAGGAGAGGTTCCCAGCCGTGCCCACACCATCCCATGAATGGCCTCTGCCCCCCATGCAGAGCATGGGCAGGGGGCAGGATGCACGCCAGCAGGGAGGGAGGGAGGGGCAGATGTTTCCATGTCTTGCACCCACTGGTCCCCTTTCGGTTTCCAGAAGGGAAGGGCTAAAGCAGCTGCTCAGGCAGGACGGAGCAAGCCAGGCCTTGGGAAATGTCTCTGTCCCACCCCATGGGGCTTTGTCCTGCCCCTGTGCCCTTCCCCATGGGGCAGGGCCGTGCAGGCACCTGCGTCTGCCCAGGGCTGGGGGTCAGTGGGGCCTGATGCTGTGTCTCCTCTGCCTGCAGCTCCTGGGTGCTGAAGGAGCTGTGGGTGGGCACACTGCTGGGGTAACTGGGGGGATGCTCCAGGCACAGCAGGGGGAACCCAGCCCCGCAGCTGGGCACAGCTGCCCCTGTGGCTGCAGGCAGCTCTCGGGCAGAGCTGCCTGACAAGAGAGAAGAGGTGACTTGGGGCTCACCCAGCTCTCTCCCTCTCCCTTCCCACTGCACAGGCCACCAGAAGGAGCCAAGGGAGCCCGGGTGACCTGTCTCCCATCAGTCAAGCTCCTGGAGAAGGAGCTGAGCTGCCACTGTGCCATGAGTGTCTCTCTGCTCTGGGCCCTGTCCCCAAGCACTGCTCCTCCAGCCGAGCAGCAGACCCGTGGCTGCTCACCTTCTTCCCCTCCTTCTCTCCCGCCCAGTGGAGGACATGAAGTGCCAGGAGCCTGGAGAGGCTGACGGAGGCACAGGCAGAGTTGAGAATGGCTGCCTCGCACCTGCCTCTGGCTGCGCTGTAGATGTGCAGTGAGTGGTATAACCCTGCTTTGTTTGGAGGGAGGGAGGGTCCCAAGGTGCCACTCAGGGAGCAGACAGGGCTGGGGAGCCGCCAGGAGTTGTGGACGACAATGAGGAGTGAAGTTGAGCCTGGGAAGAAGGGAGGGGTCGGGGGAAGGTGTTTTAAGATTTAGGGTTTTTTTCTCATGACCCTACTGGGATTGGGCTGGCTATCAATTCAGGTAATTTCCCTGTGCCAAGTCTGTTTTACCTGTGATGGTAATGGGTGCACGATCTCTCCCTGTCCTTCTCTTGGCCCGCAAGTTTTTTGTTGCCTTTCCTCTCCCCTGTCCAGCTGGGGGGGAGAGTGATAGAGATGTGCTGGCAGGCACCTGGTGTTACACTGGGGTGAAGCCAGCACCGACTCAAAGGCTGCAGACCCAGGCAGAGAGGCTGGGTAACAAGAGGAGGCTGCTGTCCTGAGGGAGAGGTCCCCACACCCCGGGACAGGCCACCCACACCCCAGGCACAGGCACTCGGCACCCACAAAGCAGAGCAGGCGGCCCGAGGAAAGGCTGCCAGGCCTGGGGAACAGCAGTGCCAATGGGTATCTTTATCGACAATGTAGACGAGGGGATCGAGTGCACCCTCGGCAAGCTGGGCCAGGGGATGTTGATCTGCCTAAGGGTAGGAAGGCTCTTCAGAGGGACCTGGACAGGAGATCCGTGGGCCAAGGCCAATTGTATGACGTTCAACACAGAGAATGCTGAGTCCTGCCCTTGGGTCACAACAACCTCCTCCCACAATGTTACATACAGGCTTGGGAAAGCTGCCTGGACAAAAAGGACCTGGGGGTGCTGGGGGACAGCTGGCTGACCGTGAGCCAGCAGTGAGCCCAGGTGGTCAAGAAGGCCAACAGCATCCCAGTGTGTGTCGAAAAAGTGTGGCCAGCAGGACCAGGGCAGTGATTGTCTTCCTGTACTCAGCACTGCCAAGGCCGCACCTCAAGCGCTGTGTTCCGTTTTGAGCCACTCACTACAGGGAAGGCGCCGAGGTGCTGGAGCGTGCCCGAAGACGGGCAGTGAAGCTGGTGAATCAAGCACAAGTCTGATGGGGAGCGGCTGAGGGAGCTGGCGGTGTTTAGCCTGCAGAAGAGGAGGCTGAGGGTGGACCTTCAGACTCTCTACAGCTACCTGAAAGGAGGCTGCAGGCCGGTGGGGGTTGGTTTGGTCTCTTCTCCCAGGTAACAAGCAATAGGACAAGAGGAAATGGCCTCAAGGTATGCCAGGGGAGGTTTAGATTGGATGTTAGGAAAAATGTCTTCACTGACTGGTTGGTCAAGCATTGGAACAGGCTGCACAGGGAGGTGGTGGAAACACCATCCCTGGAGGTGTTTAAAAACCCACCTAGATGTAGTGCTTAGGGCCATGCTTGAGTGATGGACTTGGCAGACCATCAAGTTAATGGTTAGACTTGGTGATCTCAAAGGCCTTTTCCTGGCGGGCATGCCGGGGCGTCTGAGCAAGGGGCTCTGGGATACACTGGAGGTCAAAGAGGGGCCTGGAGGCACCCCGAGAGCACCCAGGTGCCCACGGCTGAACCAGCCCCATGCCCCCCCCCGGGGGCTCCGGGCCCCTCCCTCCTGGGCCAGTGGGTCACAGTGAGGTCTTTGTGACCTCATCTGGTGACACCACACTGCAGTGCATGTACTCACCACGGCCGTGGCCCCAGCCCACGGTTTCCATCAGGACAGCAACGGGACAGGGCAGGAGCATGGAGCGGGCGAGGAGCCCCCGAGCACAGCCCACGTCTCTCCCTGCTGCACCCAGCAGCCCCACGGCGCCCAGGCGTCTCGCCAAAGCTTCCCTTTTCCCCACACCTACCCCTTTCTGTCCTGCAGGATGATGAGGAGATCCCCCAGATTCCCCAGTGTAGCCTGGGAGAAGGATGGGGCTCCCCAGGAGAGCAGGTCTCCACCGGAGCCCCACGAGGTGTGCGTGGTCCAGCCACTGGTGACTGGTGAGTGAGGGGCCCTCTCGGCCTGGGCAGGGCTGAGGCCAGCGAGCGCCCCATGCTCAATGCCATGATAATCTTTCCGTGGCACACTGGCAGCAGGGGTCCCATGGCTTGGGGACACGATGCTGCCTGGGTGACAGGGCTGCTCAGCGCTGGAAGTGGCCCCAGCACAGCCTGTCCCAAGGAGGGAGAGAGCAGAGGGGGGGACCCAGCTCCTGGCCTGGGGCACAGGCAGCCAGAGGCAGCGGTGCTGTGGGATGGGGACCTCTCCTGCCCGTCTGCAAGCCAGTTCCTCAGCCCTGGGCACCGGGGCTTTCCCCACCGCACCGTGCCCCAGCATCACAGCCCATTTGCCAGGCACCCTCCAGCCCTGACACACACGGGATGACTGGGCCAGGGGAGTGGGCACGGGCTGGACACAGGGCACATCTTCCTCTGCTCTCCTGCCACCCGCAGCCTCTCTACAGCCCTCCCTGCTCTCCCCCTTTATTAGATGCCAGCTGGTTGCCTGTGTACACACAGGAGAAGCAAAGCGTGGACTTCATCCAAGCCTTTGCCAGCAGCCCAGAAAAGGTAACCACGGCCCTTCCGAATGTGGCTGTGCCAGCCTCGGCAGACAGGGGCTCTGCTGCCGGGCTGGGCAGAGCTGCTTCTGCCAGCTCTCCTGCACCCCCAGTGCTGTGGTGCTGCTGCCCCTGTGTGTCCCCCTCTCACACTCCCCGTTTGTCTCTCTGTCCCCCCGCTGCCAGGAGGAGGGCCAGGAGATGAAGTTTCTTGAGAGCATCTGCAGCCTGTGCAGAACCGCCAAGCACCATGGCTTGTCACAGGGCCTGGATATCTTCTGCCACGGATACGAGCTGGCAGAGAAGGTCAAGGTGAGGGGACACCCGGTGGCTCTAGGGAAGGGGGCAAGGACCCCCGGCACTGGCACCCTGTGAGGACAATGCTTGGCCACGGCAAGGGGCTGGTGGTGCTGGGTGCTGGCAGCTGCCAGGTCCCATCTCGGTTGTGCTCTGTAGGAGCTGGTGGAACAAGAGCCCAGGGACCAGCTGCGCACAGCAGTGCGGCAACTTGCCATGCTTGCCATCGCCGAATTGAGGTACCTACCCATCCCTGCTGGGGACCCCTTCCTCAGAGGCCTGTGTGCACCCGCGCGAGGCCTCGAGGCACTGCTCCCAGCATCGGTGTCCAACTGGCCCCTCTCTCTCTTTGCAGCTCAGTGCAGACGGTGCTGGAGGGCAAAGAGAAAAGCAGTCTACGTGCCTGCTGCTTGAGTGTCTTGGGGCTTCCTCCAGCAGAGGAAATGGAGGGACTGGACACTTCCCTCTACTTCAGGGTACGTGCTGGGTACTTCAGGGACCTGCAGGAGCGCCCAGTCCCTCTGGGCTGCTCCCTGATAACCCTGTGCTGCCATACAACCAGAGATCTGAGGCAGGGCAGGCTCTTGCCTTTGCTTTCCCACCCTCGTCCCTTTGTGCCCTTCCCGTGGGCCTGGCCCCATCCAATGCCACAGGTTGCTCTGTCGGCAGCACACTGTCTGCCCCTGGGTCTCTCCTGGAAACTGCGAGGCCGTGTGGGACTCCTGCCGTGGCTCTGGGAGTTCAGATCAGTCTCCTGGGGGTGGAGGAACAGTAGAATCGCTGCCACAACTCTTTGTCCTCTCTGCAGACCCTGAATGCCATGGACACCATGCTGGAGACAATGGTGCTCAGCTCTCCTGCCTCCAGAGTCAGCAAGGAGAACTTGCAGAGTATCTTTCAGGTCTGGCATGGGCCAAGAGTGGGCTTCACAGGGGCCATTCCTCACCCTGGAGGGAAGGGGGTGCCCACTCCTGAGTGGGTGGTCCCCACGCCAGCGCCATGCAGAGAGACAGCATGGCAGGGAGGGTGCGCACCTGCCTTGGGTAACCGGGGGCTACCCACCAGGCTCTTCTGTAGCACAGCGGCTGCAGTGGGTGGCATCTGCCTTCCTGCCTGGCCACAAGGCAGGCTCGGGGCATTTGTCCAAAGCCTGTGAAGGACCCTAGGGGCAGGAACACCACTACAGGCTTTGCCCCAGATCAGAGGAAGCATTGATGGACTGTGCAAGTCCAGCCCTGGAGCTGCAAGGCACACCAGCAGCTTTTCTCTTCCAAGGTGCTGTTGGCTTTCACCAGCTCTGAGAGACCAGCTGTGCTTGAGAGGACCGTGGGCAGGATTAGGATGCTGAGCCATTTGCTGGCCAGCTATTCCTCGCTGGAGGTATGGAAGGACCAGGTACTCTCCAGCCAGGCCACCTCCCATTCCCTGCGCGCCAGCACAGCTGGCAGCTTTGAGGCGCCTGCAGGGCAAGCCTGGGCACAGGTCTGGGTGCTCTGCCAGCCTCTGTGCTGAAGTGGGGGTCTTGGTGCCTCTGTTTCCCATGGGCTTCTCTCCCCAGCCCCCTCTTTGCCAGGAGCCAGCTTTGCCCCCAGTCCTGTGTTGGACGGGACTGCCCAAGGAACATGGTGGGAGGCCAGGCCTGGCAGCTCTCCCTGTGCGGGGCTGCCACCCAGCTAGCTGCTTTGGGAGCCGCGGCCAGCATGGTCCTGCAAAGCTCTGGCACACC
This sequence comes from Falco biarmicus, assembly GCF_023638135.1. Classification (NCBI taxonomy): domain Eukaryota; kingdom Metazoa; phylum Chordata; class Aves; order Falconiformes; family Falconidae; genus Falco; species Falco biarmicus. The sequence continues at coordinate 9,786,411 of NC_079303.1, read as the reverse complement.
TGGGTCCAGCCCTGGCCACGCTCTTGGGGCCGGGGCTCTGGCCCCAGGCGCCTGCCCTCAGCCCTTCTGCTCTTCTGCCTCCCTCACCCAGGCTGCTCAAAATGAGGACAGACATGCCTCCTGCAGAGAGATCCTCATCCCAGTCCTCGGGCAGCTGCTTGGACGTCTCCTCCTGCTCGTGTCATCTGGGGAAGAAAAGACCAGCCGTGTGGCTTTGGATGCCCTTTTCTCCCTTTTCCTATTCACCCGCCAGCAAAAACGTAAGAGAAGCAGTGGTGGGCTGCCTCCCCCGCCCCTGCACAACGACATCAATCGAGCCGTCTGCTTGTCTTCCTGCGCGTTGTGGCGGGCCCTTCCTGTGCTTGCTGGAGGCACCACCATGTCACCAGCACCGCCTCTCCCCTGCTCCTGACCCACGCTGTGTCCCACACAGCTGATCGTCCCGTGGAGCTGAGCTGCTCCTTCACTCAGGAGGCAGCCCCACTCCTCATCCCCTCTTCCTTGAAGAGCTTGTACCACTGCCCCACAGCACTCCATCCATGCGAGCCGTACCCCACGTCACTGTTACTCCAACCACAGTTTAACTGTGGGACTGCATGCAGAGCTCTAGGTCCTTGGAGTTGACCAGGCCAGGAGCATTGGCATAAATACACGGGAGGCAGGTCACCCTTTCATTTACATCTCTCTCCACCACCTCCTCCTTTCACTGTGGGTCATCACCTCCCTTCTCAGCCATTCCTAGATCAAAGCTCTTCTCAGGAGCTGGTAAGCTTGCTGGCAAAGCAGCTGGGTCTCACGCACTCTCCTGTGTTTGCCCTGCTCTTTAGGCACGACACTGTCAGAGGAGAATGCACAGCTGCCAGCGGCTTGGGAAGCTGAGACCACCTCCTTGTGCTGTTCACCCACCGCCAGAGACTTTGCCATGGTAAGGAGCTGCCCCCGTGCCTTGCCTGTGGCATCAGCAGGGCTCTTGTGTGAGAAGGCATCCAAAATGAGCGGGGCTGGCATGGCCTCCCTGTCCCTGCTCTCAGCAGGGTTTCTGCTGTCCCCAAGCAGGGACAACGCGAGGGCTGCACTCCAGTGCCCAAGCAGCATTTTCCGCCTGGCCAACAGCAGGCCCTGGTTCTCTGTAGGGCCAGCACACTGTGCCCCAGAGCCCAAGCCTCCTCCCTCACCCTGGGGGCCCTCTCTTCTCATCCTCCCCCATGCAGTGACTGCAGCCTCTGCTACCAGCACTGCTGTGCATCTCTCACCAGGGCTGCTCGCACTGTCCAGCTTAGCAGCACCATCAGGGCACTCAACGTGACATTCTTCACTCCCTTCCTTCCTGCCATAGGCCTTTGCAAAATACCTTCAACCATCTGAGAGGACAGACATCGTCCTCACAATCATTGATACCCTGAGAGAATTAAATGCCAAGAAAAAGCCGCTGGGCAGCAGTGTGATGGACGTGGTCATGGCAGACCCTCACGTCTGGCTGACAGATGTAAGTGGCCTGTGGCTGGATTACCCTGTCCTTCAGCCCTGGCCCGCCTTGTTCCTCCCTCCATCCCTGCCTCCCGCCCAAAGCCAGGTGTCTCAGGCACCTGAAGCCACCTTAAGGCAGGAGAGGGATGGCAAGGGCAGCTGGGGCAATGGCTGCCCTCCAGTGGCAGCACCACCATCACTTGTGTCCCCTCCAGGTGCCAAAGATCATGAGCTGCATCTATGAATCCTGGGAATACGTGACCATGGAGTCAGGCCAGCGTAGCATGGAGTCACTGCTGCTCCTGATGGCTAACCAGTGCCCTGGGGACGTTGTCACCACGCTGCTGAAGATCGCTCCACGAGGAGACAGGTAGCGGTCCTGACAGCCAGGAGGGCTTGCTCCTAGTGGTGAGAGGGACCCGGAGACTCTCTGGCTGCCAGACCCAAGGAGTACCGCAGGACACCCCCGAGGAGCGGGGCCCTTCCCCCGTCCCAGCACCCATTCCAGCCCTGGTGGGCTGGCCGCGTCCCCAGCACCAAAGCCAGCCCAGAGCCTCGCCACCACCCTCTGTCCCACCCCATGGGGAGCACAGCACCTCAGCCCTCTCCTGCCTGCCCAGGGAGGAGGGTCTGTGTTACGCAGGGCTGGCCCAGGCCACAGTACTGGGGATGGGGTCACCCTGCTGACAGAACGCTCTGGCTTGCAGCACTGCCCTGGCACTGTGGGAGGTGATGCTCTCCACAGCCCAGACCTTGGAGAAGGTTCTGAAGGAGCTGTTCATCAAACTCCAGGACCGGCAAAACAGGCTCTTCTACACATACCAGGAGGACACCTGTTTCGTTCGCTTGGCTGTGAGTTACCAGAAGAAGCCCCAGTGCTCTTGTCCTCAGCTGCTGATGGGAACAGCTGCGCGGTGTGGGGAGTCATGCTGGCTCTTCTGGTCACTCACCGCTGGCTTTCTTTCAGCTGCTGACCTGCACTGATTTGGAGGATGAGGAATTCTCTCCAATGTACAAAGTCTTGAGGTTTCTGAGGGATCCAAGCCCAGCAGTGCTCTCATTGGTGCTCAGGAGCCTCATGACGCTGTCAGAGAGAGCTGAGATGGTGAGCAGGGCATCATCAAAGGGAGCCATATTGGCAGCCAGGGGCTGGGGCAGCGGATAAGCTGGTGGATTGGCCTTGGCTGGGAGTCAGGAGGTTGGGTGACTGCTCCAAAGGCCCTCCTGGCCATGGTGGGGCCTGGTGGCTGCCTGGGGAGCTTGCTGGGCATAGTCCTTTTCAGGAAACAGAAGCTCTGTCTTTCATGCAGGCAAGAAAAATGGAGGTCTTCATGCCAGACATGATGAAGGTCCTGGAGGACGGCAACACAAATATCAAGATGAAGTCCCTGGTGGTCTCGCGAAACGTCATAGGTCACCTGAAGACAAAGGCCAGCCCCATCGCTGTCCAGCTGATGGAGAAGCTCCTGCCCCTCTTTGCTGCGGTAAGGCTGATAGGGGAGCCCAAGCCTTGTGTCCAGGCGCTGGTCGGGGACAGCTACCTACAAGGACGCAAGTCCTACTCTGCTTCTCTCTACCAGGGCTTCGGCGAGGTGAGAGAGCTCTCCATCAGCCTCTTCAGAGACCTAATGAAGACTGTGGTGAGGAAGAACAAGAGGCAGATGAAGACAAAAGTGGAAATGGGCTTGCTCCCTCTCATCTTTCACATGAGTGACCAAATCCACAGCGTGGCCAAGGTACAGATTCCAAAGCTAAGCAGTGATGTAGGGATGAAAACCTGAGATGTTTGGGCCAGGGTACCTCCCAGCTTCCTAAGGGCAGGATGACCCCAGGAAGAAAGGAAAAGGCAGGGAGATGCCAGGTCTCCTTCCCCAGGCCGTGGTGCCATCTCCCAGTTTCTGCTGTTCTGCAGGCCTCCAGGGAAGCCCTCCTCGCTGCAGCAGAGCTCCTCAAGTGGAAAAAGCTCAAACACCTGCTGCAGAGCCATCAGACATGGAGGATTGCAGAGTGCTTGGTGAGGACAACCACTGGAGGAGCGCTGCGCCACGGGTCTGCCCTGCGCGCTCTGCAGCTGTGCCTCACCTGCCCTGCTGCAGCCCGCAGCCCACAGCCTGGAGCTGCATCCTTGTTCCCTGTCCTCGAGAAGAGAGCTCCAAGGGCTCTTCTCCACACCCCTCTCCCCGCACCCAGCGGGAGGGAGGGCTCTGGGCAGCGGCGGGTGCTGGCAGGCGGGACTGCTCCGGCCAGCTGGGGAGGCTGTGTGACATGCCCATACCCTTGTGCTCTCTCCAGCTACAGCGGGACAGGCGCAGGACCGAAGAGTACTTGAATCAGAGCCTGCCGTACCTGGAGGATGCTCAGGCCACCTTGCGAGCAACGGCCGTCAGGTTCATCGGTGAGCCACAGCCCCCAGGGTCCCACTTTTGGCAGCCCAGCCCCAGTCCCGCCACTGCACCGGCAGCAAGGAGCAGCCCGGTGTCTGCCAGAGCCTCGGCTGCCCCGTGCAGGGCCTTGGCCTCTCTCTCCCACCCTTGACCATGCAGGTGGGCTCGGTGGCTGCCTTGCTCAGTCCCACCCGCCTCAGCTACTGCTCTTCCCTGGGGTCAGCCTGGTGAGGGGGAGGAGGGCGTGCAGCCCAGCCAGCTGCGCTGGGGGCTGTGCTGCTGGGAGCATGCTGGGGAGTGGCGGGTCTGATGAAGCTCTGTCCTTAGGGCTTGCTGGGCAGCTCCTGAAGGACCAAAGGGAGGAGAAGCTGGCTGAGATCTGCCACAGTGAGTAGGGAGCATGGGCTGGAGGGGATGCCCGGTGGTTTTCGCAGACACGGCAGTTCATCTCTGCTCCGTTTCTTTCCATCACAGCCCTTCAGACCTTGGAGGAAGACAATGAACCCTCCATCTGTTCCCTGGCAGCTCAGACCACCTCCATCCTGAGCACTCCAAGGGTGCGGCAAACGTCACGATGCACCCTGCGATCACTGTGCTGCTGGTGCTGCTAAGCCAGGCAGAGGTGCGGCTTTTCTCCAGAGAACGGCTGCAATTCAATAAAGCTGGAACAAGAAGCCTGAACCCAGGGTGTCTTTCCCAAGTAGAACTGACGGGCAGCGAGGAGAGGGCATGGGATGGGTGGTCCCAGCTCTGACCTCCTTGTAGTTCTCCGGGCACCCCAGCGACACCACAGTATCTGCTTCTACTGCACTGCCACGTCCCTGCACCATGATGCACTCGGGAAGGTTTCCATGCAGAGTACAGAGGTGCTAAGGGGGCCAGAGGGACCCTGCAGGGCTCCCTGAGGGACGGGGGGACAAACAGAGTGCCTGGGTCACCATGACTGCCTCGGGAGGGCTCCCAAGGTCTGGCTAGTCGAGCAACAGAAGGCTCTGGGGCATTACAGACACCTATGGAGGAGTGCCGCGGGGACTCGAGTGGAATGGTCAAGTCTAGGGACCAGGCCCCCAGTCCAGCGGGCTTCCTTTGAGTGCTTGAGGCTCTGCAGAGGGGTCTGGGGTGCAAGGAAGGTCTCAGGACCTGGGTGGACTAGCGCGAGCCTAAGACAGCTCCAGGGCAAAGACAGCTCCAGCGCACTGCAGGGTAGAGGGTGCCCAGTGCCAGGTGGCCTCCACAGCCATCAGGGACCTGGCAACAGGCACTGTCATGCGGGGAGGCAGGGAGCGTGGCATGGGCTTGTGCTCATCATCTCCTTGCCCCTTTGCAGTGCCTTGATGTTGCAGCTAGCCCAGGCACTGCCCCCCACCAGCACAGGGACCCTTGCACAGCACTCCAGCTTAAGATCACTGGCACCGGCTGCCCAGAGAGGCCTCTGGAGACATTCCAGCACCACCTGCACAGGATTTTGTGCAACCTGCTCTAGCACAGCCTGCTTTTGCAGGGCGTTGGACTGGATAATCTCCAGAGGTTCCCTCCAACAACGACCATTGTGTGATTCTGGGACTCGCGGCACTTTGGCTGAGGAAGAAGAGGTCAGGACCCTCAGGCCACCCGACACCTGACTGCCTTCCCAGTGCCTGTCCAAGAAACCTGCCAGTCCTCACTAACAGAAGTTGGACCTGCACACGTGGGCTTGCACATGTGCATGAGCACTGCAGGGCAACAGCCTTCTCTCTCTTCCCCGTCCTCCACTGCAGGGCGAGCGCAGATGTTCTGCCAAGGGAGCACCAGTCCCCACGGGCCCTGCTGCCCTCCCTGTCATGCACTGGCCGTTCTACCTGGGCTCCCTCTACTGTGTCCCACACCACTGGCCTGGTGTGATGGCAGAGCCAGTGGCACTACCCGGCTCTGCACCTTCCTGGTCCATCAGGGCAACCTGGGTGCCAGTGGGAAGCTGGGAATTGCCCTTGGCCAGGGCCTCTCCCTGGAGCTGCCAGAGGAGGAATTCCTTGTGGGTGGCAGGGATGCCAAAGCATGAGGAGTTCCCCATTGGATGGCAGGGACAGTGTGTAGAGCCCCATCGATGTGGAGCCACCCCCGGCAGCCCCTCAGCCATGGCCATGGTCACACAGAACCTCACTGGGGAGCTCATCCATATCGTCCAGGACACCCGTATAGTGACCAGGCAGTACCAAAAGTTTCTGCAAGTAATGATGGCCAAGTGGCAAGAGGCGGTCTGTAGTGGGACACACACCATGCACACCACCACCCCACAGCTGTCTCCCTCCCCCCTGCCAGGAAAGAGGAGCAGCAGGAAAGAGGAGCAGCTCTAGCCAGGGCTGCTGGAGGCCAGAGGGTGGCCCCAGGTCCTTCGAGTGGAGCTGCTGGGGGCAGATGCGCACATGGAGAAGATGGCAGATGGGGACAAAGGCCAAGGGGAGGACACGGGGCCAAGCAGAAGCAGCCCTGTGCAGGTGGGCAGAAGGAGCCCAATGGGGATGAGGAAGAGGAGCCCCATGACACCAGACAGAATCAGCTCCATGGGCCTGGGCAGCACCATCCACGTGGGGCCGGGCAGCAGCACCCCAGCAGAGCCCAGGCCCCAGCACCATGTCCCCGTGGGCAGGGCACGTGGGCAGGCAGCCTCAGGACTGTGCCGGGCAGGACTGTGCCTGCAGGAGGGCTGCTCCCACCTGTGGGGCTGCCCAAAGGCTTGGTGGAGATGCCACTGCCGGCTCCATTGTGTCCGTTTCTGCAAGCCCCGTGGTGGCAGCGCTGCTCCCACAAGAGCAGTGGGTTCCCCTGCCAGTGAGCAGCTGGTGGGGTGCAGGGCTGGGACCCCCCTGGCCTGCCCCCTCATCTGAAATGTTAAATCTTTCCTCTATCCATGGATCTATCTGTGGAGCTCATCCATCCATCCCGCAGCTGGGGCTGCTTCACCCTCAGTGCCTGAACCCAGTGGGGATGGTCTGGCATTGAGCACTGCTGGCACCCACAAAATGGGGGGTGGGGGTGTCTGGTACCACAGTGGGTGTGCTGGGAGGTGGGGACCCAGCTGGGCTAGAGAAAGGGGCCAGCAGGAACCTCATCAGGTCCAACAAGTGCCAACTCTGGCCCCTGGGGATGAACAAGCCCAGGCCCTGGCACAGGCGGGGGCCACCTTGCTGGAAAGCAGCTTGGCAGAGAAGGTCCTGGTGGGCCCCTCAACGAGCTGCCTGCTGGGCAGGGGATCTGTGCCCCTTGCAAAGGGGGGATCCAGTATGTATTGAGACCCCACGGTGAATCCATACACCACAAATAGAAAGGCATGTTATCCCCAGGTTGGCATATTCAAATGGATAATAAATGGGGTATGGGCTTGGTGCCTTAAACATTTTAGTCCAAACTAGATAACAGAGTTGAAACATGGGAATAAATCCCCCACCCCATCAGAACACTCCACTCAGGAAATGTTCATGAGCGATTTGTTGTGAATCGTGGAATAGAACCATGGCATACCCCAGACTTGCGAACCCTTATTCCAGGCATGTGTCCTTGTTGGGGTATCCAGGCACCAGGGTTTAAACTGCATAACACGTTTGCATAACAGGTTTGCAGGTCTGCAGATCCCACGTGTTATGCAAAAACTACCAATCAAGGAAACACATTGCAATATGCAGTTTTGCTTACCCACAAAACAAAATGAAATTTTGCGTGAGAAGGAAAAAAACCAAGCTACGACCCATCAACACGCTCCACCGTTCAATATCCAGCCCCTCAGGGTCCTTTCTGAGCATGTTCAGATGGGAAGATGTACTTTGTACTACCTACTTCCTCAAAATTATTTACATATGCATAAGGCACTTGCATATGTCACTTTGTTCCTGGGGGCCTTTCTTGGGGTCTTTAGAGATCGTTGGTGGTTAACAACCTGGTGAACTTCAGCTGAACTTTCCTGGGGCACCTGCACTCTACTTGTTGTTATAGAACTTCATTTATTCTCTGTGCTGTATGGTCTTGAAGGCAACACACCGTTACCCCACTACCCTCGTCTATTGGTATAGCCCAGGTACCTCAGAAAGCTTGCCACCCCTTACTGAGCTTATTCAATAGGTGGAGTTAATCACTGCTTTAGCTGCAGCCTCTCCTAGTGATTCTTTATAACTTAATCCTGTCAGCGAGAAGTGTCCAGCTCTGCCACTGAAGGCAGCAGCCTCAAGTCACCAGGCTGCTCCCTACAGGAAGCAATCCCGACTGCCTGGATCTCGCCGCTGACAGGCTGTATTTAAGAATGGAGTGTTTTCCAGCAAGGGAAACAAGGCTTGAGCACTCATACTCCGTCTGGTGACTCTCCCAGGCAGCTGCATATTGCCAGTCCCTCAGCAGGGCAGGTGTAGCCAGGGCCCTGCCGGAGTCAGCAGAAAAACACGCTAGCCCTATTCCTGCAGGAACTACAAACGCCGGGGTGGCTCTGGGGCCTCTTTCCCTCCTTAGCTCTCAGCTCACCCCCAGGGCTGCCCCGGCCGGGCCTGACTCCAGCTGCCCCGGGGCCTGGCACTCCAGGGGGTTGGAGCCTCCCCACAGAACCCCCGGGCAGCCAGCAGGCAGCAGACACCCCTGTGCCAGCCCAAGAGCATCCCTCATCCCACGGCCGGCCACAGGTCCCCTCAGCCCGGCCACAGCCCCAGCACAGGCTGTGCCTGCCCAGCCCAACATGGCTGCCAGGAGGGTGAGGGTGGGAAATGGCAGCTGCCAGCATGCCCTGGGAACAACATGGCTGCCAGCAGCCCCGGGCCTACAGCTCCCAGCATGCCCTGGGAACAACCTGGCTATGGGGCAGCCCTGGGCCTACAGCTCCCAGCATGCCCTGGGAACAACAAGGCTGCCAGCAGGGGCCTACAGCTCCCAGCATGCCCTGGGAACAACCTGGCTATGGGGCAGCCCTGGGCCTACAGCTCCCAGCATGCCCTGGGAACAACCTGGCTATGGGGCAGCCCTGGGCCTACAGCTCCCAGCATGCCCTGGGAACAACTCGGCCATGGGGCAGCCCTGGGCCTACAGCTCCCAGCATGCCCTGGGAACAACCTGGCTATGGGGCAGCCCTGGGCCTACAGCTCCCAGCATGCCCTGGGAACAGCCTGGCTATGGGGCAGCCCTGGGCCTACAGCTCCCAGCATGCCCTGGGAACAACCTGGCCATGGGGCAGCCCTGGGCCTACAGCTCCCAGCATGCCCTGGGAACAACCTGGCTGCCAGTAGCCCTGGGCCTACAGCTCCCAGCATGCCCTGGGAACAACCTGGCCATGGGGCAGCTCCAGGCCTACAGCTCCCAGCATGCCCTGGGAACAACATGGCTGCCAGCAGCCCCAGGCCTACAGCGCCCAGCACACCCTGGGAACAACCCGGCCATGGGACAGCTCCCAGCATGCGCTGGGAACAACCCGGCCATGGGGCAGCCCCGGGCCTACAGCTCCCAGCATGCCCTGGGAACAACCTGGCCATGGGGCAGCCCCGGCCTACAGCTCCCAGCATGCCCCGGGGCATGGTGCCCTGCAGTGGGGCCCTGGGGGACACCAGCCCCCAGCCCCGGCCCTGCAGGCCCCATGGCCACTGCCCGGGGCTGCCCGAGCACAGATCCTGGCCCCGGAGCCCCCATGGGGCAGGGACGAGGGGAAGAGAGGCGCCGAGCGACAGGGAGACGTGGGTCAAGGCGGAGGGGTGGCCGGAGAGGGACAGGAGGGGGCCAGAGGGGCAGGGGGAGCGGGAGGGGCTGGGCAGGGATGGAGAAAGGACAGGGACTGGCGAGGAGCGGGCAGAGGGATGAAGTGGGACAGAGACAGAGGGGCAGGGGGGTGCCGCAGGGAATACAGGATCAGCAGCAGGAGAGAGGGACAGGGAGAGGAGTGGAGGGGCAGGAAGGGGAACAGAGGCACAGACCAGCACAGACAGGGTGAGGGACCAGGATGAGCAGGCTGTGACTTTGGCAGTGGGCGGCAAAGCTGCTTCTGTGGTGTGCCTGCTCTCGTGAAAGGAGCTCCTGCACCAGCCTGAGGGCAAAAGAAGAGGGGCAAGGAGCAAGGTGTCGCAGTCCTTAGTTTGCAGGTTTAATGTATCGGCCCTGTTCAGAAAACACAGCGTGTATGTCTGTCAGTGGTGCCGGCAGATTTTTATTCTTTATAGCAATTTCTTTAAATACCGGTCTTCATGCAGAAGGTTCACACGGTGCCGTGCTTCTAGTAAACAGAATTCTTTTATGCATGCTGCAGTCTGGAGGTGGCAAGTGCCAGGTTAGAGATGAAGATGGAAGTGAAAGCAAGTGACGCACACGCAGTGGTGATCCTGCCACAAGCATGCTGTGTATTGACCTGGGAGAATGCTGCAGGGACTCTCACAAGTCAAGGTTTTCAGTGCTGTTTCTGTGTTTGATACCCAAGGGATGGTTTCCCTCTGCGTGTGTTTCTGTGCAGGCATGTGCATGGAACATGGTTGTGTCCCTGTGCCATAAGTGGGACTGATGGCAGCTTTTCATTTCATTCCAACTCAAAAGTAAAGAAAGACTGTACCTGCAAAAGAATTCAAACAGCCGTCTTTGTTTCCCAAAGCGAGCATAGAAGTGTGAGGGAGCGGTTTACAGGTTCAGAACTTCAACCAGCTCTGGATGGTAAACCCTCAGGAGAGGAAAGAGAAGCCCCACTTTTTTAACTACAGCTCTGCTTCCCTTAATGTGTCTTCTTGTTAGATTGTGTCAGCAATCAGATTAAAAGCACATGATTAAATTGTGCTTGTTTATGAAGATATTTGAGGGTTATTTACTGTCTTAAATCCTCTTACGAAGTGAGGCACACTGTTGCCCTGTGGGCAGTACAATGTTGTGGCTGGTAATTTTCCTTTTCTTCCCTAGTGTACGGATGCATTTATGAAGGCAAGTGTTGGGTCTTATTGGTGCCGCACAAGAAACCAACGTGTGAAACCCAGACATTCACTGTTAGAAACAGGAAGAAGCTATGGGCCCTTGCTGCAGATTCTGCAAAAGATGTACCAAGGCTGAGGAAAGTGGCAAAAAGGGAAGAAATGCCGTAGCATAACTTTGGGATGGCAGGTGAGGTTTCCATCAGTGTTCCTCAAATGTAGCAGCCTCATTTTGTTTGCGGATGTGGTGTTGGACTCAAAATGCGAGACTAGTTTCCTTTATTGTGGGTGATACTATAGCGCACGTACCTTTCACGTCCCAAGTTGCCAAGGCTCTAGTTAAACTTCTGCAGAACCACCTCAAATTTTCCTTAGTGCGTGATTTCCTTCAACAGTCAAGTCCAGGTCTGTGGCACACAATAACCCCTACCCCATTTGGGATCTGGATGTGGCTGATTTTTAATTTAGACTTATCTGCTGTTAGAGATTTTCTTTTTTTGGTCCAAATAGGAAAATGCTGATTGTGTGCATTCTTTTGCTTTTTCATAGTATTGTTCCATGTTTAGTCATTTGTTCCTTACAAAAATAATGTATGGGTGTCTATGAAGCTGGAGGTGTTTACGTTCTTGTGGCTGAATGTAGCAGTGGAGCTATCTTGCTGTATTTAAATCAAGAGGAACATAATGTAACTTCACTTAAAATCTGGTCTTGGTAGGCAGATCCTACCCTGATAAGCATTTAAAAAAAAAAAATTCAAATCTGTGACGAGGTATAGGTGGAGCACCTGAACTGGTGCAAGGCAGCAATTCTCTCGCTGATATCCACACATTGCAGAACTGTTGCCATCATGACCTTGAAATAGTGAGCCATTAATGTTAACTACTAGCAGCTTGTGAACCTAACAATCAAGGTAGAAAATAATTTCCCACTGCCACCTTTTTTAAATTTTCTTTTATGTTTTAAAGTTTCTGATTTGATACTTTCTGATGTATTTGAAACCTGTGTCATATCCTGTGTAGTTTGTGACACGTGTGTGGCAGATGGGACTTTTCTGCTTGGAGAGGTGGTGAGATGGAGAGTGGAGAATGGTTTTATGGCACAAGTGTAAAAGTATAAAAAGGGATTAAGAGGCTTGTGTACCTTGCTGCCAGTTCAGTGGCATGAGAATTCCTGTAATGACAAATTCCTTCTGGCTGAGTTTCCAACCAGAGCAACACTAGCAACGGATGTCGTTCCCAAATGGTGAGGTGGTTGTAAGCTTCATCAGTAGTAGAAGCTGTGGAGAAAGTCACGAATCACCTGCCGTTCTGCAAGTCAAGTGCTTGGCTCTTTTGTCACTAGTGTTGATTTAAGGGTACGTTGCTTATAAATAGCACTTGACCTTTGTAATTCTTCATACTGCTAAGATCTCGGTGCCATCAGAGAACCATTGTGCTGTGAAGGCCCTGTAAACATACGGCAATGTTTGTGTTTATCCATTTTGCCCTCCCTTAGGTGGATTATTTTATAATTTGAAACCTTAGTGGCAGGATTTGGGGCTTTATCCTGATCAGCCATCTAAGGGCCAGCTTTCGGCTGCAGCTGCAGCACAAGTATTCAGGTGGTTTGAGCACCAAATGAAACTTCCACTTGGCTGTCATTTTGGCTTTTCCCTTCCTCTTAATTTTTATATTTTAATAAAGAGTTTTAAGTATTTGGCTTCCTTACAGAAAAAAAAAACAAACAACCCAGTGCTATCCTTGTCCTGTTATGATAAACCCCTAATCTGGAGGGCAGAAAGCTGAGACCACCAGGAAGATGTTGAGAGGAAGGGGAAGAATGTTAGAGCCATGAGTTGGGTGTTCTTCAGCTGGCCAGATCTGAGGAGATGGAAAAGGTGCCTCAAAGGTAGCTAGAGGGAAGCACGGGAGAGCAGCTGGGAGCCAGAAGTGTGGTGTGGGCATACGGAAGTGTTACACTGTGGTGTGTCAGGCAAATTATTTTCAGGAAGTTTCACATTTGTTGTCATTTCCCAAGCTCCTGAGGTGCAGGAATGCTGGAGGCAAGAAGCTGCCAGCATCAACTATGTGGAGAAAGAACACTTCTATCTCCATTTTACTTTCCTCACTTCTGTGTTGCGGTGGCAGGGCAGTAAAGACCCTGACCCTGACCCTGACCCTGTGAGTACGCAGGCAGCTTGTGTGGCCAGTGCCGGTGTGGTTCTGGCACAGAGGATCAAGCGCTTCACGCTTCAGAGCTGTCAGGCTGACACTCTTCAGCACTCAATGAAGCTCTAAATTACAGCTAAAGGAAGAGAGAAATTTTGCTTCAGAGCTTCATAATGTCGTTCTGATCCATCCTTTTGCTTGTTCAGTGGCTACAGAAGGGAGCCACTGCCTTGGTAGGAGCATCCATTGAGTTCTTCCTGTGTGATATTAGAGAATCATTGTGTCTGTTTATGCATGAGATCATTACAGTAGGTGTTTTGAAGATGTTCATGTGTGGTACATAAAACCTTTGCCAGTAAAACAGTAAATCCACGCAGTGGGGTCTAAAGCACGCAGATCCAGTGCAATCCTCCAAAGGGCTTTGAAAGTCTCTCCCTGAGGGTACAGACCTGGCTGTTGGTGATTCTGTTGACCTGCCTTTTATAGCAGGTTGCTTGGAGAAGTTGCTCTGTCAGAAGTCGTCTTCTGCGGGCTGGATGCTGCAAATGGTAGGATGTTAAGGAAGCAAATGAATAACCTTCAGACTTGGTTTTATTCTTTTAACAGATTGTACACAAATGAGTAGGCTGCTTTTAGCAGGGGAACATGACCTGACTGCACAGGAGGCAAGGAACTCTCTTCTTCTCACTGACCATGAGCCCTCAGTTTCAAGGCAGATCTGAAGAGGAATATTTGACCCATGGGAAATGCAACTTCAGATACGTAACTCAGGTGGGACCGCCGTGTGTGCCCTGTGATAGGAGCCGTGTATCCCAACCGTGAACGTAGAGACTGGGCCTGGTTTTTAGCTTGGTTCAATATGATCTCTGCTGACTGATTCTGTGATCAAGAGCAGGCAAGTCTGCCCCCTGAGAGGATGTTGTCGTGGGTGGAAGGGTTGAAGTGCAGTGACTGCGTCAACAAACAGGTGGTTTGAAAAGTCTTTTGGGCAAGGGTCTGGTACGCTGGTGTAATGCCTTTTCCCTTTACAATGGTGTCCAGTAAACACAAGTGTTCCTGCATGTGTCCAGTAGCGCAGAGACCTCTGTACTTTCTTTGGACTGATTGTTGTGTAAGATCTGGGGGTTTTTGGACAGCTCTGAAAATTGTTCAAAAGGTGTCTTGTATGTTGGGTGAAATGGGTCATCACTTCCATAAACCTCTAGCCTGTAAGGAAGAGCCGTGGAAGTAGGGAGATTTTCTTTTTTTTTTCTATTTTTATTGTTACTGGGAGGAAAAGCAGTGATTAACTATTTGACCTGTGATACTCCCAGATGCAGGCTGTGCAGTGCATTTGAGGTGGATCACTCCTGTACTGCCAAGACTGAGCCCAGACTCCTCAATGCTTTGCACACTGGCAGTGGAAGTCCTTGTGCAACTGTGGGTACTGGCTTTCTGTGCTGTAGCGTGAAAAATACAAAGCACTGGGGTTAAGGTTTGCAGAGAAGTGGGAAAAAGTTGATTATTTTGTGCTAGGAAGAGAATGTCCTGTAGTTTTCAAACTTTGAATGTCTCCACTTGGAATTTAAAAACTGCTTTTAACTCTGCTGCTATGTTTCAGTGGGCGGGAAGGTGTCTTGTAGTTACAGATGATCCATTCCCTTAAGAAGGATCTTTGCCTTCTGAGCTGAGCTTTCTTGGCTTTACATGAAAAGTGCCTCAAGCTGTATGATCTCACATGGCAGTGAGGGAATTACATCTCCGTGGGGATTTAGAGAGAAATCCAGAAGTATGTTGCCTTATTGTTTCAGTATATGAATTTTTCTAAACAGGATTTTCTGGGTTTTGAGCAAGAGACCCACTTCCCACGTGCCTACATAAACCCCGTTTTCTCAGACAGACACATGCATTATGGTTTGTGATGCAATACTGACTTGATTCGTAAGCCGTACTGTGCTGTGCATTTCTGGGCTTGTCGTAGTCCTTTGAAACACAGCCCTGCGCATCAAAGGGGCAAGCTGTGTCATCTGCTTTCCCCCACAACAGAGAGCAATGTAGCTGTCGTAAGTACAGGCAGAACAAAACTAGTTGAGGGATTTGTGGGCTGCTGTTCGAATCATGGTGGGCCAGGAATCAGCCCATGCTTACTAATACGTTTAATTGTCCTACTGCCACCTGAGGGGCAGGACAGTGTCAGGGCATTTTCCCAGGGAATAAAACTGGACATGTCTGCTTCTCTCCGAGGGTCCCCTATGTAAAAAAACATCCTTCAGCACCATCTGGGTGCTTGGTGTTCTCAAAAGGACCCAAAGGGATGAAGTTCACTCCTGCTGCCTGCGTGACAGCAGAAATTATGTCTGCAGCTGTGCTTCTGCGCACTTTGAAACTGCCTCCGTTTCTTTGCTTGGCCAACCAGAAAAAACCAAAAAAACCTAAGCTGAGTTGGCAACAGTGTCTTGCTGTCCTCTCTGAAGGAAGTAATTTACCATCATCTCGCAGCTTGTCAAACGTGCACCAAGTGTGAAGAAGAACATGACGTGCACTGTCCTAAGCTCTCAGCAGGTCAGGTTTTGCTGTCCTCTGGAAACTGTCTAGCTCTTCAGCTTTTCTCCACGAAGGTCACATTGTTTGGAGTAGTGATGAGGTGCCCTCCCAAATGCCCCAGCTTTGTTTCTAAACGCTACTGAAGTATTTTGCCTCCTGAAGAGACTGTGTTCCTCATGAGGAACAGTTACTTCTCAATAAAGTGACCCCCTTTCCGTCTAAAGGGATGGGGCTTGAGACTGTGGAGGTGGAGGTGCTTGGTGAGGGAGGCAGTCAGGCAGGGCCAGTCTGGGGTGCCCAGCTGCGCAGGGCAGTGACGGCACCCGTGTGCCTGGCGAGCGCTTCTCTCGCGGTGTTGCAGGGAGAAGGTGTGAGGGTGCTGGGAGAGAGCCGGCGCCCCTGGGAATGACAGCAGCTAAAGGTGAGGGCTGGCTGCGTGGGCAGCAAAGGGTGAGCCAGCCACTCCCTTTGCAAGTGCAGTGGAGAGGGAGGGAGCCCCTCCATCAGCACAGCAACGTCTGCTGGGGCAGGGCCGGAGGCACCGGCGCCCAGGGCAGGGCTGGCAGGGGGTCTGAGAGAGCCACTCCGCCACCACCTTGCTTACTGAGCCTGCGGGGAAATCGCTTTGGGGGGCAGCGATTAAAAAGTACATGCAAAGTTTTTAGGTCCAGTTGGAACACTGAGAAGGGGTTCAGGGCCTTTCTCAGAGCGCCGCACGTTGCATAGTCATGTGTCATACACAGGTTTGGTGACTGGTTTCTGGCTTCTAATGCAAACGCGTACGCATCCTCAGTAGCACTGCTGAAGTGTTTTACGGACTACGCATGCTCCCCAAGCGGGATTTTGGCCTCTTTGGGGCAGAACTATTTCAGTTAGAGGTCACCATCTCCCACTACCACAATTATCTTTGTCCTACTTTAAACTCATTTTCTGTTGATGTCAGTGGATCCCAAGACCTGATCAGCTTGTGTTCTCTTGCAGCCAGAACTTTCCTCATTGGAAGTCTTCCTCCTGCGCAACTTAGATAACGGTGCTCTTTTCGCTACCTGGTCTTTTTTTCTCACCCCTGCCAAGGCTGCCTCCCTTGATGAGAAGTCCCTTCATTTGTAAATACTCTAGAGAGTGGGTCAGCTCGGTGGAGGTGTCACCTCGACAGAGGGGAAGGTGGAGCGTCAGATCTCTGCATGTGGCAGGGGCTGCATTAACCCTCATCTCCCGCTGCGTGAATGACCGCAGGCAGAGGCACTGTGCAAGGAACATCAAGCCTTTAATGAATTAAGACAGACAGATCTGGTAGAGGGCTGGGGTTGCAGTGGGTGGGTCAGAGGGATCTGTGCTCCACACCTTCTCTATCAATATATCAACGGCGACTGGGGCAGCGTGGAGCACCTTGTCTCCTGGTGTTCCTCAGGGTTCTGGCTCGCTTGGTGGGCACATAGTCACTATTGGATGCCCTCTGCTTGCTGCTGCCCCCCTGCTCCCCACTACAGCCCACCGCCGTGGCATCCCTGTCCGGCTTCCCCTCCCAGAGGGTTTTGGAGCTTTTTGCCACTGGGCACACCACCATCTTCTTCCTCTTCTTGGGTGGCATGCTGCCCTGTGGGGACGTCTCTGGCATCCTGAGGGTGTCAGCCAGTGTGGGGCACTTGGCCTGTTTGCCAGCAGCCTTGCCTGATCTGGGCACCACCCGGCAGGAGGAGATGCCCGGTGGTGGTGGCAAGTGGGTCAGAATGACCCGGGGCTGCCTCCGCAGCACCTCCTCCACCAGCTGGGCCATGCGGGGCGGATGATGCTGGGGTGCAGTCGGGGGGCTGGCCAGGGGACTATTCAGCAGGATCTGCTGAGGACTCTCTGGGAGACCCTGGTGGGGACCCTCTGAGCATCCCTTCAAGGGGCTCTCCTCTGAAGTGTCCGTAGGACCCTCCTGAGAGGGCTCCATGGGACTCTCTGGCAGCCGGGTGGGGAAGACCGCTGCCAGCCCACCCTGCTTGCCTTTGGCGTCCAGCAAGGGGGATGTTGCCACCCTCTGCCAGGAGGGGTTGGTGTCCTCCTGCATTGCAGCCACCACTTGGTCCTTGGGACAGTCGCCCTCCATCATGCACTCTTAAGAGGTCAGGGATCCTGTTGAGGGTGGTGGTCAAGACAGGGACATCAGGGACACCATGGTTGGTGTCCTCGCTGTCCCCCAGCCCTGCCGCCAGTGATTGCTCCTTAGAGCAGCCACCCTTTGCCACGTACTGTGAGAGCTCTGGGAGCTTGTTGAGGATGGTGGTCAAGGAGGAGCCACTGAGAACTTCAGAGAGCTCCAGGATGCTGTAGAGCCAGGTGAGCAGGTCACTGCTGTCCATGGTGGCCGAATGCTCATCCTGAAACTGCAGATTGTCCTCTGCCAGCTCAGGAGAGGCCTCATTGAAGGCATCTGGCCCCAGCTCGGGCAGGTCCAGGAGATTCTCTGGGCTTGCCAGGGTGGTCACCACTTCTGAAAAAGCAGACGAAGCCAAGCCACCCCCAGGGTGATGCAAGCCTTCCTTGGTGCAGGTCACCCCCCTATGGGCTCTGCCACCCTGCAGACCTCACCTTGGTGCTTGGTCCTGCTTCTGCCAGAGAGCATATCCAGGGCGGGCTGGCAGGAGGTGGCAGCAGGGATGCCATCCTCACTGGCCACCACGTCGTTGTTAAAGGCCTCCAACAGCTTCTGGGCGCTGCCAGGATGGGTGTGGAGCACAGGGGAGACCTGCACGCAGTGCTGAGCCGCAGGGTGTTGGGGGTGGCAGGGGCCCAGCATGGGCAGGGACGTTCAGCACAGTGCAGCCCGTAGGGTAGAGGGGCTGCCCCTGGCCCACGTCCCATGGGCCCAGCCCCACTGGCTGGTGGGGCACAAGTGTCCCCATCACCACTTGCTGTCCCCGGCCATAGGCAGGGGGACAAGGAGCAGGCAGAGGGGGCAGCTGCACACCGCTGGGGAGCTGCAGCACGTGTGGCAGCTGCACAACCTGCCCCGAGTCCCCCAGGGGCCCCTGCACACCCTGCCAGGTTGCCTGGGCGGGCTGGTGGGTGATGGTGTGGAGCTGGGAAGGCCGAATGGTGATCAGCAGCCCTGGGACAGAGGGCAGCACACCAGCAGTGACCGGTGGCGGCATGGTCAGAGTGGTGAAGCTTGTGCTGGGCACCTCTGGTCCTGTCGGCAGCTGGAGGGGGAACCTCTCTGTTGGCAGAAGCGAAGGGGGGTGATGGGGTGCGATGCTGGCCGGCACAGCTGGTTGGGGGTTACCCGGAAGGCAGGAGCACCCCGAGGAGCGTGCTGCTCTATGCCGCGGCAGTTGGCCAGCGTGGCGTTTGTTGGGGCAAACAGTGTTCTGGGGTTCCATCTCCACGGCGATCATTCCGCCAGCACCTGGGTCAGCCAGCGTTGTGACAGTTTGACTTTTAATGACAGAACAACTTCCCATTTCAATGGTTTCCCATCCTGCTGATGCTTTCCTGCCCCCAGCACTGATTTCCCACCCCCACCATAGTTTCCCATCACAACTGTTTTTTGTTTGGGGAGTCGAGTTTCATGTGAAAGGGGAGTTTTCACCTAAATTTCTGTTGATGTCAGTGGATCCCAAGACCTGGTCAGCTTGTATTCTCTTGCAGCCAGAACTTCCCTCATTTGAAGGCTTCTTTCTGCCTTCTTTCAGCCAGGGCAGGGCTGGGAGGGAGTTTGAGAGAGCCACTCCTCCACTGCCTTGCTTAGGGACCCTGTGGGGAAATTGCTTTGGGGTGGGGGCAATTCGAGAAAACTGGGACCTCAGAGAAGCATAGTATTACAGGAAGCTTTTTAGGGTAAGAGACAGCTGTTGCTTTCAGGATGGCCGGCATTCACCATCCTAAATGTGTGCTGCCACGGCTCCCTAAGCAGCGCAGCCTGCAACCTCAGCACGTGCTGACAGGAGTAACGGGGGCTGGAGCGGAGTGGAGACCCTGCGGCCAGGCTCTGTTATGCTCCTGCAGGAAGGGGGACTTGATGGTACCACAGAGCTGATGAGATGTCCACTGCCATGATTTTCCCTTTTATAACAAATTCTACCAGGGACAAGCAATGGCAGAAAAGGCAGGAATATGGTTACGCCAGTACTTCACAGTCCCTTGAACTTGTTGTAGTTCCAGCGTACTGGATGGACTGTGCCCAGATTCGTTCTTTTCCAGTGTGTCTGGTGGAAGAGAGGCAGCTCCTGCAACCTCTGGTAGACTCCTTGGAATTTAACTTCTCGTGCTGGCCCTTGGCACTTTGACTCTGGGACTTCCAGTCCCAACTTGATTAGTGTTGCCCAAATGTTTTTCATTGCACCTGTAATGCTTTCTGGCCCTTCTGCCCCGCTGAGGATGCCATCGATGTATCGATACACTGTGAGGCCAGGTGGAATGGTGATCTGTGCTAAGGCTGTGGCCAGAGCATTGTGAGCGATAGTGGGGCAGTGTTTGTATCCTTGCAGAAAACTGTTTGAAAACATACTGAGTCCTACTCCAGGCAAAGGCAAACTGGGCTTTTTCTTGTGCGTGGAGCAGAATCACGAGGAATACATCTCTAACATGTAAAGTGTTGGGGCTCTTGCTGTATTGAATGATTATACTGAACTCTGAAGCAAGTGGAAAAATACTGAAGAGATAAGACGAGGTTATGGCCAGAACAGTGGGATGAAGAAAAAGGAGCAAATTGCAGATGTTGGCATAAAACCAAGGCCAACGGGACGTGATAAGAGGAGCTGGGAAACCGCAGAAAGGAGCCTACGTGCCAGAACAAGCAGAAACAGAAATCTTCCCAGTAAACAATTGTTAACCAATCATATTATTATACGCTTGTAAAATAGCCAATCACATTATTGCACGCTTATAGAATGCCTTATAAAAGTCTACCTGGTTTGTACAATAAACGGATCAGATCTTGAACTCTGTGAGTATTTGAATCTGACTCTCGCTCGCCCGAAATGCCCGCAGCATCTGGTGACCCCCGACGTGATCCGATGAGGGTCGACAGGATCGGTTAAAAGGTCAGGAGGATTCATTAAGGATCGTGTTACGAGCTGCGGAGCCGGCGAGGATCCTGCTGCCAGCGAGAGAGAGCTGGGCGCCCGAAGAAAGGCGGAACGTGCACGGCTGACCGGTGAGTCAGGAAATTTAAGCAGGATGGGAATCACTGCATCAGTGGTGGAAAAAGCAACTGTAGACAGTTTGATGAAACTGGCAGAAAAAACTGAAACGCCAGTCTCACGGCAGGCAGTAGTTGATCTGCTATGTTGGAGTCGCCGCCGTGGTTACCTTGCTTCTACGCAAGATGTATATAATAATGAAACATGGAAGAAAGTAGGAGAGGACTTATGGGAATCTGTGCAAGTTGGGACTAAGGGGGTAAAGACTTTGGCTCGCACGTATCGAGCTGTACGGGGTATGGTCGCGCAATTACCACCCTGGTGTCCTGAAAAGGAACAAGCGGCGAGCGGCGGCGTGCGGCCCGGCAGGCCCCGTCCCGGCCGCGGTTTCTCTCCAAGGCGGCACCCCCCCCTCCACCCCCCCCCCCCCCTCCGATCGGCGCCATGGCGATGCAAGCGGCCAAGCGAGCTAACATCTGGCTGCCCCCAGAGGTCAATCGGATCCTTTATATTCGGAACCTGCCGTATAAAATCACAGCGGAGGAAATGTATGATATTTTTGGGAAATACGGACCTATTCGACAAATCAGAGTTGGAAACTCTCCTGAAACAAGAGGAACAGCTTAAGCTTCTCAAGGAAAAATACGGACTTGATTACAAACCCACCCCCCCCAAAAAAAAAAAAAAAAAAAAAAAAGAAGGAAAAAAAAAAAAAAGAAAAAAGAAAAAAAAAAAGAGAAAAAAAAAAGAAAAAAAAGAAAGAAAAAAGAAAAAAAAAGAAAAAAAAAGAAAGAAAAAAAAAAAGAAAAAAAAATGAAAAAAAAGAAAAAAAAAGAAAGAAAAAAAAAAGAAAAAAAAAGAAAGAAAAAAAAGAAAGAAAAAAAAATGAAAAAAAAGAAAAAAAAAGAAAGAAAAAAAAAGAAAAAAAAAGAAAGAAAAAAAAAGAAAGAAAAAAAAGGAAAAAAAAGAAAAAAGAAAAAAAAGAAAGAAAAAAAGGAAAAAAAAAAAGAAAAAAAAAGAAAGGAAAAAAAGAAAGAAAAAAAAAGGAAAAAAAAAAGAAAAAAGAAAAAAAAAAGAAAGAAAAAAAAAGGAAAAAAAAAAAGAAAAAAAGAAAGAAAAAAAAAAAGAAAAAAGAAAAAAAAAAAGGAAAAAAAAAGAAAAAAAAAAAGTGCTTCAGATGTCACCTACAAGAAATGCGTTTCTGCTTTGAACTAGCTTTTGAGCCTTTGGGAGTAAACTATACGGCTATAAATCAATCATATTGGGGTTGGTTAGGTAAGAAGTATAATGACATGAATCATGGCCTTGGAGATAACTGTACCTGGTGGAATACTACACTTGTTAAAAATATGTACAGTTGATTTACCGTTTAAATGTATCAATTTATTTACCTCAACAAGAATTGAGGGTGGTTGAGGGATTTATTGAAACAAGGTCTGTCTATATTGTTGTTTGTTATTCTTTTGTTACTTTTAGTGCCTTGCCTTTTACAATGTTTTCAGAGCTGTGTGGAACGCAGTATTAATGCTGTATTTAAAAAGAAAGGGGGAGGTGTTGGGGCTCTTGCTGTATTGAATGATTATACTGAACTCTGAAGCAAGTGGAAAAATACTGAAGAAATAAGACAAGGTTACGGCCAGAACAGTGGGATGAAGAAAAAGGAGCAAATTGCAGATGTTTGCTCAAAACCAAGGCCAACGGGACGTGATAAGAGGAGCTGGGAAACCGCAGAAAGGAGCCTACATGCCAGAACAAGCAGAAACAGAAATCTTCCCAGTAAACAATTGTTAACCAATCATATTATTATACGCTTGTAAAATAGCCAACCACATTATTGCACGCTTATAGAATGCCTTATAAAAGTCTACCTGGTTTGTACAATAAACGGATCAGATCTTGAACTCTGTGAGTATTTGAATCTGACTCTCGCTCGCCCGAAATGCCCGCAGCAATCTCTAATTCTTATTTGTAGTACTATGTAAGTGTCTTAGGTTTTCTGATACTGTGGTAGTTGAAGTAGTTTCCTCAGTGGTGAAAGCCATAGTGAGCAGTCCACTGCTTCTCAAAAAATGAAGAAAAATCCTTTTTTGACAAAATGAAGCGCACGATGGAGGTTCAAATTTATGGCCTGCTCTAAAAAAAGAAAAGGGGAAACCAAAAGAAAACCCCCACCTAAATTCCTGTGATTTCCATGTTAACACTGAGGTAAAATGCATCTTCAAAACCAGAACTGAAGACTGGAAAAAGCAGTTATTTTTGTAGGAAATGGCCACCTAGAAAAGAAAAGTAGGAACTTGGGGTTTGCTACTACTCCCTTTTCTAGGTGATTTTAGTGATC
This sequence comes from Falco biarmicus, assembly GCF_023638135.1. Classification (NCBI taxonomy): domain Eukaryota; kingdom Metazoa; phylum Chordata; class Aves; order Falconiformes; family Falconidae; genus Falco; species Falco biarmicus. The sequence continues at coordinate 9,763,536 of NC_079303.1, read as the reverse complement.
TCCGTGCAGTTGGTGTTTTCCTTTTCATTAAGTTAATATGCCCTTTGTCAGGAGAGGGGAAAAGATGATATTACCAAACCAATCTCAAAAGTCTAAAGAAGGCACACATATTTTTATGCAGACCTAAGCAGGAGCTTTTTCTGTCTGTCCTTCAAAGGAATCTCTGCTCTAGGTGCTTTCTGTAACGTGGCTATTGGGTATAGTCCAGCTTAACCTGGATCTAGCTCAGATTCCACGTGTCCCCCGCACTCCTAGGGGAAGGGTTTTAAATACTTGGGCATATTCCATGATCTTTACAGTCAAGTCTGTGATTTTATCATAGATATTTTTTGTCTCAGTTGTTTCTGGACATCATCTTAATGTCTGTTTCACAGAAATATTTTTTATAAACCTAGTAACTTGGTGATTTCTTTCTTTCTTTCTGTGTAATGCAGTAAAATTGCCCTGAATGCCAAAGTTGCAAAGAAAGGTAAAAGACAGCCTTCAAAGCAGAGGGCTCATCAGCAGATGAGCTCTTCCAGTGGCAATCATGGTCAAGTACCGGATGAGAGCACTTCCAGTGAAACATCTGAGGATGAAGGAAGGTATGCATGTAAGGAATGTTGAAAATAAAACTTACTTAATGATAAAAATTGGCCTGAGAGCTAGAGGCAAGTTTGGGTTTTTGTTGTGTGTTTAGGTTTTTTGTAAACCTGATGCATATGAAGATTCTTGTTCTTTCATGTGACCGCCTGATGTTCTTTCTTGTTCTTTCTTGTTCTTTCCTGTGACTACCTGATGCGCTTTGTGTTGACAAACAGTTCACTTTTGTTTAGAGTGCTTTTGAACATGCTGGCCAAGTTAACAATAAGGTCACGTGCACAAATTCTGATTCATTACATGAGTGTGTGTGCACAGGCATAGAAGTATTTCATGTGTTTAAAAAGGGTGAGGTATCTCAGTTTTTTTCACGGCAGGTATCTCAGGATTTTTTGCCCTGCTCCCCACTCCACCTTTTCTCTTGCAGCTGCGTACCCTCCTGACTTCTTGCCCACCCTGAACTTACTTGTGTGGGTTGTGGCAAAGTGAGAAAGAGCAAGTTGTTGACACTGTTCAGCCCTAGCTAAAAATCTGGTGTGTTATCAACACTGTTTTGGTCAGAAGTCTAACACACAGCCCTGTGTGGGCTGCTGTGAAGAAAATAAACTGCATCCCAGCCAGACCCAGGACACCAGAGAATCCAAAATTACAGTTCTTTGACCTGTAGGAGAAGGATTCTCGGTACTGAAGAGAGCTAAACCCCTGGTATTAAACAGGGAATGCACATAACCGTATAGCTACATGTCTGTAGCTGTAAGATTTCTGTCACTTTGCGTGAAGTTTAGGGAACAGTTATTTCAACTATTTGCTTAATATCTTGCGGAAAAATTAGCCTTCCAGTAGACATTAATAGTACACAATAATTGTTTCAGTCTTGAACTATATCTAGCAAAGTTACTATACCAGATTTTAGTTTAATTCAGTTCTGCAATTAAGTTTTCAAAGCTACTGTAGGTATTATTCATAATGCAAAGTAAGCATTTCAGTACTGAAATATATTTCTGTTTTCTAGACCTGCAGCAACACCCAGGAGTGAAAGGAACGAGGTACTGTAAAACTAGTTTCTTGGTAAACAGTCTCTATCAGCTTTTAATCACGTAGATGGGAGCAGTGTTTATGTAGTGATCAACCAGATGTACAAATTGCTGCTGGTATGCAGCTTTATTGTATTTGAGACAAATCTGTGGGCTGTGAAGGAGAGAATGAATCATTCATGCATTTGTAATGGTCTGTAATACTAGACAGTGGAATTACAGAAAGTACTGTATTTTTTGTAGGTCAGCATACCAATGGAAGTAACTGATGGCCCTGGTTTAACTCACTCATCTGACCCAACTTCAGAGGATGTCCGGTTGGAAGCTTCAACCTACAAGGAGACTATGCTGCTGTTGGAAGAGCTTGGTGTGGTTCATATGGGTATGTTTTCAAGTCTCTGTCTTCAGCTGTTACAAGTTCCCCTTAAAACATGATTTCTTTGTATGCGCTCCTAAGTATTTTAATTTCATATTTTGATATAGTATCTCTTTGTGACTAGAGATCCCCCTCAAAAGCTGTGAAACTGTCACCTGACCTGAGATGTTGCCTGCATTACCAGCCGATGTGCCTTACGTTATCATTGGTTCTCTGTCTAGTCAGAGCTGGAGAAGCAGTTTCTTGCAAAGTACAGTTCAGCTCCTTCTAATGCGGTCATCAAAAGTCAGCAAGAGCTTTTTCTTCTTTATATCCCCTTGATGTGGTTTACGCCCAGCCACACCTAAACACCTAAGCACCACACAGCCACTCACTTGTTCCACCCCAGTGGGGTGGGGGAGAGCATCGGAAAGGGAAAAGTGAGAAAACTCATGGGTCGGCATGAAAACAGGTTAATAGCAAAAGCCACGCACGCAAGCAAAGCAAAGCAAGGAATTCATCCAGCACGTCCCATGGGCAGGCGGGTGTTCAGCCACCTCCAGGACAGCAGGGCTCCGTCACGCATAACAAATACTTGGGAAGACAAAGTGCCATCACTCTGGATGTCCCTCCCTTCCTTCGTCCTCCCCCAGCTTTATATGCTGAGCATGATGCCGCGTGGCATGGCACATCCCTTGGGTCAGCTGGGGTCAGCTGTCCCAGCCGTGTCCCGGCCCGGCTCCTTGCGTACCCCCAGCCTGCTCGCTGGTGGGGTGGGGTGAGGAGCAGGAAAGGCCTTGGCTCTGTGTGAGCGCTGCTGGGCCGTAACGAACACATCCCCGTGCTACCAACCCTGTTTGCGGCACAACTGCAAAACATGGCCCCGTACCAGCGACTGCGAAGAAAATTAACACTATCCCAGCCACAACCAGCACACCCCTCAACAGCTAATGACAAAGAGTACAGCAAAATAATGGCTTTGCTTAAAAATAGTAAGTACATATATATAACAAATTTCAACTGTCATAAGATGCTTGCATATATGCACAAGGCATTATATAAACATAAGCATCACTTACTAGGGCTCTTAAACTATGCTAAAATTTCATTAGGCAAGTGTTAACCTTGGCCGAAGGCCAAACTCCCCCCCCAGTGCTGCCACTGCCCGTCCTTGACAAAATGGGGTGAAAAAGCTTGTGGGTCAGTGTGAAGGCAGGGCTGTCACTTCCCAGGGACTGTCACTGGCAAAACAGACTCCACCGATTAAAATACATTTGGATAGTGAGAAACAAAGACCCCAAACCTGAGAAGGACACGTCGGCACCCCCCCTGCTCAAGCTCTGCCGCGCTCCTTCCCTGCCACCTCCCCAGGCAGCGCGGGGAGGCTGCGGTCGGCAGTCGGGACGTAGCAGTTTCTCTGCTGCTCCTTCCTCGTCCCTTTTCCCTGCTCCAGTGTGAGTCCTCCCCCAGGCTGCAGTCCTTTGGGGAAAATCTCCTCCAGCCTGGGCCCTCCATGGGTCGCAGGTCCTTCGGGAAGGATCCGCCTGCTCTGGCACGGGGTCCTCCGCAGCACTGCGCTGTGGGTATCTGCTCCAGCATGGTTCTCTCCGGGGCTGCAGGGGAATCTCTGCTCTGGCACCTGGAGCAGCACCTCTCCCTCCTCCTTCGCTGACCTGGGTGTTCGTTTGCAGGGCTGGTTTTCACATGCTTTTCCCCTTCTCTGCCCGTGTGGTGGTTTCGCCCTTTCCTACATTTGTTTTTCCTGAGGAGCTGCCAGCACGGCTGAGAGGCTCAGCTGTGCCCTGCGGTGGGTCCATTGAAACCGTCCATGTCCAGCACGGGGCGACCCCTGGCTTCTCACAGGGACCTTCCCACTAACCTGCCACCTGCACCTAATACAGCAAAGCACTGAACAGCTTATCCATTGGGCAGTATTTGTGCAGCTTTGTGTCTTTTCTGTCTCAAAACAGGTTCTGCTACTTTGTTGAAAATGCAAAACATACTTCTTGAATATGAACGGAGAATAGAACGTCAGAAAAATCAGTATAAAGCGCTCTCAAGAGAAGTAAGGAAATTGGAAGACGAAAGGGAGGAGTCACAGTTCAGAGCGGAGAAGACTCAAGATTTGAAATCCGTGTTGGCTCACCAAGAAGCAGAATGGAAAAGGGATATCCAAAGCCTTAAGTATGTAAATTGTGGTCTGATAATGTATTATCTTGGTAGTGGTTTTGTTCCGAAAGACACTGATGGTGCAGGCAACAGGATGAGAAGTTTCCAGGCTTTTGGGTTTGGGTTTTTTGAATCCCGTGGGCCAGTTATGCTATGAAGTACATAATGTGAGAGGGGAAAAACGTCCGGATACCAGCTCCATGTACAGTCTTCTGGATGTTGTTCTAACTTTGTTTTCTAGCAAGAAAAGAGCAAGAGAGTGTGTACGGGGAAATCAGATTTATAAGAGAGATTTGAGAGATGGTTGGGTGTTTGGTTTTTTTTCATTTTGTCCTTGCAGCTTCAGTTGGCCTATAATACTAGGATTTCTGGTAACTCCACCCAGTGCAAGTCAAACCAGAGCTTAGAGCATTTGTTTGCTTACCTGTTTGTTTGTTGGAAGGGTCAAGTTTGGGATTGCCCCTTTCCCCACACTCCTGAGCTAGACCCGGAGGCGTGAGGTTTCTCATCGCTGTTGACATCACGTCCGACAGGGGTGGCCAGCAGGCACCGTAGGCAGTTGAGCAAGGACAACTGCAGAGCCCTGGCCTGGGAGGGGAGATCTCCTCGTGGTGATCCCCGGTGGGATGGCGTGGCTGGGGAGCTGGCCCAGCAGGGCCAGGCGGCCCAGGCAGAGAGCGAGCTCAGCAGGAGCCACCGTGAGCTGGCAGCTGGGGCGGCCCGCAGCGGCCTGGGCTGTCTGGGGGGCAGCAGTGCCAGGGCACTGGGGGCAGGCAGTGCCCACCCCTCCTCAGGGCTTGCTGAGCTGTGTCTCGAGCCCGGGGTCCGGTTTTTGGCCGCCCAGCCCAGGAGATCTTGCCCAGCCCGTGTGAGGTCGGCAGGGAGATGCCGGGCTGGCCCGGGGGCAGGAGCACCAGCCCTGTGAGGGGAGGCTGCGGGAGCTGGGCCTGGGGGAGTTGGGCCTCCCAGCGCGGGGGAGGGGAGTACGAGGAAGACGAGGCCGGTCCCAGCTTGGCCTGGGTTTGACTTCAGCAGGTGTTCAAAATCCTCAAGCATCTGTCAAGTATAAAGAAGTAGTATTTTCATTCTAAGTGAATTCTCCAAGCAGCGTTAAATTTATTTTTAATTCGCAACTTTTTGCGAAATTACACTAGAAATTACATGTAAAGCTTTTTCCTTGCAATATACACCATTCAAATACAAATGCTTCTGTCAGTCTTTCAAGTAATTTTAGTGGTGGTTGATTCTTGTTTTGCAGAATTTCTAAAGCAGGCTTTCAATTGGCAGTTCTTCCCTTACGTTGACGATTTTTTTTAATTTATTTTTTTGTTCACTGTTGCGAGTATATGGGAAAAAATAGTCAAAATAATGATCAAACACAAAGCTGCTTGCTTGTTTGGGTACCGTGGGCACACCATGGACCGTTTTTTACCATGTCAGTGCTTATTGCTGATTGTTTCAGTTGGTAAAGAAGCTGACCTTCCATAAGGCTTTCCTTGTAAGTCAGCTTCAAAACGGAATTGCTGTAGTTTCTCCCAGAGGTAGATCCAACTGAGGTTTAAAACTGTTTTTAATCGTATTCAGCTTAAACCCCATGCATTTCTGAATCTGGTTTTGAACACTGACATCCTTCTGGAGTAAACAGAAGCTGCTTGTTCTGCCTGTGGTCAGCAGTTGTTTTAGACTTACAGAAGGCTTGCTGAAAAATTGTTGGGTCTGCCACAGATAAGTGGCGTGCTGATTCACCAGTATTGCTTCTGGTCACTGAATCCGTAATGTGTAGGCAATGCTCAGTATACTAAGAAAATGTATACTAACCATAGTAAAAGTTTGCGATGCTTTGATCTGATGAGACAACAAACTCCTTTTTCAACAAAATGGCTGTAATATGAAGATGGGTTTTTTTAATTTTATTATAGAAGTGTGCACACTGGTGTGTGTTTCCCTATACAAACTTACAAATAACTGATAAATCACTCAAAGTTTTTTTTCTGTATCTTGTACAACTGATACCGTGCACAATGGAATGAAGTTAGAATTCTTTAAAAAGTTGAAAAGTACAGTAAAAATATGAACTCTGAAAACGTTTAACATTTTTTATGGTTTGAGTTGTCTCTGCAAGTCCATCATGTGGAATATCTACTTTTATATCAGTGCTTTTGTTTCTCAAATACTCCGTTAAATCCCAGATGTTCTTTGAAACAAGAAGAAGAAAAGAGGCTCAGAGTAGAAGTGCTGTGTGAGAAAAGGAGAGAAGACCTCCGAAGGAAAGAAGATCAATATTGTAAAGAGATGGAGGAGAAACAGAAACTTGAGTTACAGTCTAGGAATTTAGAAATGGAATTAAGAACACTGAGAAAGCTCTTGAAACAGGTATATTAAATAATGAATTAAACTCTTTGTCTTATTTTCTGCTTCTTTTCAATTGTATTCCAGTATGCCTAGAGAAGGAGGCGCTTTGTTCACGGAAGAGGCGCTGGATAACAATTGTCAAATTTTGAGAACAGTAGAGTACAGTTGGTTCACAATTGGGTTGTTCTTTTTTTTTTTGCTTTGCAGTTTATTATTCCTTTTTTCCTTTTTCAAAATTTAGGTTTCATTTGTATTTCAGGCAAAGCCTGACCTTTTTTTGAATTACTACAAAACATCCTGTATTTTGCCTTCTTAAATTTTCCTAAGAAAATTTAAATTTATTTATTTATAGGTGGATTATCATAACGGTGGGGAATCAAAAATGTTTTCAAGTATGCAAGGGAGAATGGGAAGATGTATTGCTAGCTCTGTTTTTTCTTAAGATGCAAGCAGTTTTATTGTATTACTGTAGGCTGAAGAGGAACGTGATGAAACACAGAGACAGCTCTCTCAGGAAAAGAGGGCCAGAGCCCTTCAAGAAGGAATTTTGAACAACCACCTTGGGAGACAAACGGAACTAGAAGAAGAGACAAGAAGATCTATAGGAAAAAAATCAGAGGTAAGCAGATTTTTTTTCTAATAAATCAAATTTCACCATGTTTGTTTTAAAGTCATAATAAATCTTACATAGCTTTTTCTGTTTCTTGATGGTTTATTTACTGTTTACCCGTGTAACTTACCTGGGTAAATACCTTTCTTGTTTTCTCTTATGTCTAAAAGTTCTGGAAAGCAGCATCACTCCTGTATGTACCTGAATTACTTGTGCAAGTAGGAAACTAATAGAAGACACTATTTACCCCGTTTCTTAACCTATCTGTTATTTTCCATTTCATAGACATTTTGTCATCGCTTTTTAGGCTTTCTAGCAGTGAAACACCTAGCTACCTATGGCAAGGTTGACCAGGAAGAAAGTTGTTTGACAGTGTTTGTGTTTCCATTGCTTTTTTTTTTAAAATTAGTTATTCCCTTATTGAACTTACTTCAAGTATGCCTTTCTTTGCCACCTCCACATAACTAAAATTTTATGATCGACTATCAGCAATGAATTCAACTCTCTGTAAGAGTCAGAGTAACTGGAGGAGAAAAAGCAATCATAAACACTGTATTAAAAAAGATCTTGAAAAGAGTTTACTGAATTTCCTAAAGAATGTGCAGTGCCTTGAAGCCTTTTTGTTCTTGGCTGTGCTGCCCAATAAATGTAGGGTGAATGTGTTCAAGTGGAAAAAAGTTATACATACAATAAAGAGGAAATATACAGGACTATTGCATTCCGGGGGTGATTGAGTCTTATAGCTAACTTTCAGTAATACAAAAGGATAAGTGTTCAGAAGACATTTGAGAAGGAAATTACCCTTTCTAGCCTTGTTTTTACCAGATCTGTAGCACAACTAATTCAACCTTAAAGGCAGTATTATAAAGGCATGCACATACAAGAAAGCGCTGTCATTTTAAAAGCTTTGGTTGCTGGTTTAAGGGGGGAAAAAAACGAAACTGTGTATTTGGGATGTTCATTTAGGTTTTAAGGATATGTTGCACTTCTGTTGTGTACGTACATTGTACATGTGCATGGGTTCACAGAGTAGCTTATTGCCTGAAACTTCATCTTTGAAGTCATGCTTCAGTACTAGAAATGTTAAAATGCAGTTTATTGCTGCAGGTTTTTTGTAGATTCATTTCCCAATTGGCTCTTTATTCATTTTCCCTGTCATTCAGGAATCCAGCACTGATAGAGAACAGGATCTGTTGTACAAGAATCAGTTACTACAAGATGAGATTGCTGTGCTAAGGCTAGAACTCACTCAAGTAAGACTTAGGCACCAGGAGGAACAAGGAAAATATTTAAAGGAAAATGAGACCTTGAAAGAAAAAAATGAAGCTCTCAAAAAGGAACTTAAACTGAACAAGGAAGCATTAAGACAAATGTTTTTTCAGTTCAACGCGGAGCTGGACTTAGTAAAGACAGAATCTGCAGTGCTGACTTCCAAACTTGAGCAGACGAACAAAAGCAAAGACAGACTAGAGACAGAAATTGAATCATTTCGTTCCTCCCTGAACGCTGCAGTTCAAGAACTTGAACTTCATTTGTCATCAAAAAGCAATGCTGAACGAAGATTTCCCAGAGAACGTGATGAATGCCTTTGCTTGCAAGTCGAGCTCCATCGTGACCTCTCTGACGTGCAAGAAACCAACAAGAGCTTGTCTCTGCAGCTGTGTAAAGCTAAAAGCAAAGCTAACAGGCTAGAAAATGAGCTTCACCAGTTGAAGCAAATGCTCAGAGAAAAAGCTTTGCTTTTAGAAATGACAAAAAAGAATTAAGTCAAGGCCAGTGTCGGGCACAGGAATGTGATCATGCTCGACAACTTGAGAAAGATCCAGTAAGCGAACCTGTAATAAAACAGGAGTCCTTGCAGGAGCGATTGGCCCAGCTCCAGAGTGAAAACCTTTTTACTCCATCAGCAATGGGAAGAGATGCAGAACAAGGGGATCATGAAAGAAAAAATAGTGGATTATGGGCAGGACTGTTTTAATGACATTTTCAACAAACTTAGAGCTGATACAGAAAAGCAAGTTTATCTAATAGAAGAGTGAAACAAGGATTTAAATGCCAAGTGTACTGATTTAAGGGAACAAGTCTTTAAATATGAGACTGACGTAGTAGAAAGACAGGTAAAGTATATGCGTAGAAAGAACAATTTAAAGTTTGTCCGTTCTTGAAATCAGTTTGTTCCTACAATGTATCCGGTGCAAGTTACATGCATGGGACCAAAGAATACTGATTTGTTCTGGTTTGTTATGTTTCCCTCGGAATTGCGGAAAGTTTTGGCAGCGGGGATATTAGTCCTCAGATCTAAGCAGAGAACAGAAAAAAGGTATCCAAGTCTAAGCTTTGATCAAGAAAGGTGATTCTTCTCTAGAACTTTTTTCCATCTATTTTCCTTAGTCCATGTTATGCCCTATAGAATAGTCTTAAGTATTGGATGGTTTTGATGTAAGTATTGCACTGATGACATGAATGAGAGTGGTATAAAAGGAGGAACCATCCAATACACGAGGGCTGAGAAATGAAGATACAGAGAAGTGAAGTGGTTGGGGATAGATTTATATGAAGCTTCTATAGAGGGGAAAAAATAGGTTCTCTGTAAGCTGCTATCAAGACTGAAGAGTATTAGTAATGTCCAGCTGTTGATTTCTGTATGTGTTTTGAGAGTTCTGAGGGGCCTGCCTGTTCCTCAAAGTTCATGTCAGACGGTGACCTTAAGCTTTCTCTTTTATGATGTGTAGCCACACTCCAGCAGTACTGTCAATCATTGTGAACTGTGACTTGCTTTGTATTCTTACTACCAAAATAATGGGTTTCTTTTGAAGATCATGTGAGAGAGTGTGTGTGTGTATATGTATATAGCTATATATATATATGAGCTATCCAGATTTTTGTAAACCTAATCTATCAGTATTTCTAAAACGAGCTAAGAAGACTACAAGAGGATGTGATTCAACATACCCTTAAAGTGTATCTCAAAGGAGCTTTCAGATATTTGTATTCATTTAATTGTATTTGTATAGTGAAGAAACAGAACAAAGAACGATCTAACACAAAGTCCTGCCTTCAGTCACCAGAGTAGTATTTGCAGTCAAACTGTGGCTCTTGGATCACAACAGATTTCTTTGGGTTTCGTTAGGAAAAAATACCCGATTGCAGTGTGTTCCTGTGTATTGTTCAAGGAAGAACAATACCTGAGCCTTTTTTATGTGTTAGGAAACAGAAATCCTCATGAACAGCTGCTGATAGTCAAAGGTGCTCAGCTGAGAAAGATGATGAGAGGTCATCATCTGTGCAGATGCCTGCTGGTGGCAGGCAAAATTTCATACTTTTGGGTTCAATCTAGACAGGTCTAATTGTATAACAAAATAAGTTAAAGGCGTATTTCATGTTCTTAGAACTTTCTTCATGCTAATTTAACTGTTTCGTTAGGGCATGTTTGGACAACTGCAGCAGGAGCAGTGCCCTCGATTAAAAAAAAAAAGCCCAGAACTGCTTTGTGCAAGGAAGTATGTAAACTCTGCCTATCAGCATTGCTGCTTTGAGCAACTGAATTGTTCTTCAGTTATCCGACAAGCCGACACGCTGCCCATCAAATGAGAACCAGAACGTATGCCATTTGCAAGATGGGGCAGCCATAAGCTTTCAACCACTTTCCAGCAAGATCAATTCAAGCAAGGTGGTGTATTCATGGATCTTCTCCTCTGCAGAGCCATGAAGAAAACATGAACCGCACTCCCCAAAGGCAAAGGAGCAAACTGAGGGAGAGCAGCTCACTGGCGCCTTTCAGAGCTTCAACAGTCTGGAGAAACGGGAAAAACACCCATGCAAAGATAAACAGCAGCCAAGAAGCACTTTTATAAAATTTATATTGGGGCCTGTTCCAGATCTCAGAATGACTTTATTGCTTTGCATGACTATTAGACCAAGGCCTAAAGTGGAGTGATAGCTTCTGCTTGCCGGGGCATGGTAAGATCACTCAAACGAGTGACCTGAGGTTAAAAAAGTGCTCCATTTCAGTGACACTCCCCAAGCTGCTTTCACCACCAAACAAAAAAAGATTTGCTTTCTCCAGTATGGTGGGAATGATGCCATAAAGTCGGTCAGGGAGAAAAACCCTCTAAGCCTTGCTTGCAAGTTTCAGAAGGCCGGCATTCTTTATGGCAGTGCTGGGAGCACGGGGGAATGTTTCCTCTGAGCGTGCTCACCCAGTTCCTCGAGCGTACGCACTATGGACAGCAGAGCACTTGCACACTCATAGCGCATTACACATGCATTTTCAGTCAGGCACGGGATGGGTTACAAGTTGCTTGCTTTAATGCAAACGAGCACACACCCTCAGACAGCACTGCTGAGGTTTTTTACTAGCTCCCCGTGCTCCCCAAGCGGGGCCTTGCCCTCTCTCGGGGGGTATCTGAGTCAGAGGTCACGATCTCCCCCCCCAACAATTACCTTTGTCCGAATTCCAACCAACATTCTGCGGATCGCAGCACTCTTATCGGCTTGTCTCCTCCTGCGACCACAACGTCCTCACCCGGAGGCTCTTTTTTCCCCCACCCATTCTTTGTTCCCCATCCTTCCCAAGGCTGACTCCCTGCATGAGAGGTCCCTTAATTCGTCACTTCTAACAGCTTTAGAGAGTCAGCTTGGCCTAACCTTTGTGCGCAGGTGTGTTTAACGTAGAGCTACACAGCAAATCAGAGCGTGGTAACTGGGGAGCTCAGACATCTTGTCCCTTTGCCGAGCCAGCAGCCTTCCCTTAACAGAATCCCTGGACATAAATGTATATACGGTGGAATCTATACAGTGGCATCAAACGTCCCGCCAGACACCACATCCGTCCCTAAAATCCTTCCCCCCAAACAACCCTGAAAGACTTCCCTTGACCCCCTCCTCCACCCCAGGCTGTTCCTGAAATCATCCCCCACCTCCACCTCCCCGCCCTGGCCCTAAAACATTTCCCCCAGACCCTGGTCCAGCCCTAAAGTCCCTCCCCCAACCTCCGTCCAGCCCTAAAGTCCTTCCCCCAACCCCCTGGTCCTTCCCTAAAGGCCTCCATCAAACCATCCCTAAAACCCTTCCCCCAGACTCCCCACTCTGTTCTCTAAATAACACACACCCCCCCACCCTACCCCACCCCCGATTTATCAATACACACCCCCCCACCTGCCTCCACCTCCCCCACCCCCCATACACCCACTCCCACAAACACACATCCTTGCCCCACCCCCCACCCCCACACACCCTGGTCCATCCCCACCCGTCCCTCCCTAAACCCCTTCCCCCGCCCCCTCCCCTACTCCCGTCCCTCTGTCCCTGGCATGGCCCAACTGCCCAGCACCACCAGACCACTCTGGCCCAAACACCGCAAGGCAATGGTTCCCACCTGACAATAGCCAGTCGAGGAACATTTTTTTTTTTCCTAAATAAAGACATTTTTGCTTCATATGCTGCCCACTACACCAAATTATGTCTTGCTGACTGACTGGATACCCAGCAAAGATGAACTCCACATCAAATCGATCAAACATATCAATCATTGAAACATATCCAAGGCAGTTTCTTGTATTATAATACAGGAAAATAGCATGCAATATGATAAAAGGAAACAGCAGTAGCTATTGTGAGCGATATGATAAAAGAGCAATAGGAGCGAAGCACCAAATTGTCACTGCAAAGCCTTAACGAGACTAAGGAAAGGAGACATCGCCAATTCCAACCCCAACATCACACAGGACCACCCTTTATCTGGGAGCGCCCTTGCAGCCGGCACCAGCAGTCTCTCGGGACCTGGGAAATTCCCCTGGAGAAGGTGCCAGAAAGGAATCCTCTTGCTGCTTCTCAACCTGCCCTGGCAGACATATGACGCACATCATAAAAGTTCTGCTCCCTGCTTTCTGTGGTGAAAAATTGGCACAGCACATTTACACCCATACAGAACCAAAAAACATGGCTTGGGAAAGCGCAGCACTGTTCCCCTGGAGAGGGTTCCAGGCAGGAATTCTCTTGCTGCTTCTCACCCTGCCCTGGCAGCCATGTCAGGCACAGCACAAAAGTGCTGCTCCCTGCTCTCTGGGGTGAGAAAATTGACACAGCACATTTGCAATAATACACAGATTTGGACACCCGGTCATTCTATTCATAATAGATCTAGGGGGATCTAGGTGGAATAGACCTTTCCATTTTCTTTCTTCAACGATTTCCTGACTTGATGGCCTCCTTCCCTCCTTCAGGTGCCCACCTTTTCTTTTCTAGTTAGTCAGACTAGATGCCTTTCTCAACACAAACAGAGCATTGCCATTTATTTATTTATTGATTGATTGATTGATTAAGACCTTGTGCTGTTTCACAGGTGCAGCAGCTGTTTCTTGGCTTTCTCCACACCCTGGGCTGGGCCCCTGATGCTCACGGTGTCACTGCCAGAGCCCTTGGTGGGGAAGTGGATGTGGACTCCACCACACTCCTTGACGATGGAGCAGACGAAGCGGCCTTTGGCACCAATGAGGGAACTGTGCAGTTTGGAAGGAATAGAGACCTCCACCTCTGTGCTGTTGGCCTAAGGGAGGACAGTACCAGCCTCTTGAGTCAAGCTGCAGAAATGTGTTTGCACCCACTCTGCTTACCCTCTGACTCCCACCTTGCTAGGAGCTTTATACAGCTGGAAGAAATGCCTGAGCAGAGGGCTTGGAGACTGGCTACTCCTGACAGGAGCAGTCACAGACTTTGGTTTACGAGTCACGAACAGACCGACACGTTTGTCTCCACCCTGCCCTCATCCATTACAACCACGTCTGTATCTGTGTCTTCTAGCAACATTGTCAAGTCCCTCAACCGCAAAAGGCCAGTCGCTTCACTTACCAGCTCCTTCTGGATGGCAAGAATCCTGTGGCGAGCAGCCTCACAGTTTGCCCTCTTGCCTGTGATAACAATTGTCTCCGAGCTGCTGTTCTTTGCTGGGAAATCAATTTTGGTGTTGCTTTCTTTACGGATCTGCCACAAAGAAAAAAAAAATCATCTCAGAAGTGTCCCATGTCAGAAGAAAAGCCCTTGCAGGCTATATTTGACATCACCAATGAGCAGGAGAGAGCATCCAGTGGGCTTTTGCTGCAGGCAGCGATCATCACGAGCACTTGAGTTAGGAGCAATATCTCACCTTCTTGATGTTGGCACCTCCTTTCCCTATGATGTTCTTGTGGAACTGTTTGCAGATGGGGACAGAAATAGAAAAGCTGTTTTCAACCTAAGGGAGAAAGGAAGGGAGAACTGAAGATTACACTGTCGTGGCAAGGGAGGCCTGACTTCAGGAACTCTGATAAACGAGCTTTTGAAAATAGGCTTAGACCCAAGGAAGTTCTCTATACGAGGGACTTGTAAGACTAAACAAAGGCAAGGACGTTCCCCTATAGCCTTCACATAACAGGTACTACCCCCTGCCTCCATTCAGCCAAAACAGCGTCGACAGCTCCCTCCTCTTGAGGTGTTTTAGCTCTACCCAAGCCAGTAGAGCTCTGCTTTGCCCCAGGGTTATCCAGGCACGTAGGAGGGAACAAGCACTTCTGCTATTAAGCAGAGCACAAGCATTCCTCTGCTTTGAGAAGAGAGCATTGTGCTCATGAAACATTGAAAAGACTTACTTACATGCCTCTCCAGCTATAACAAAGAGAATCCTTCCTTCTCTGCAGCAAAAAAATGAATGCTGACTTTTCAAGAATGCTATGGATGAGTTTCATAACCAAGGGGTGTCATCCACCTGCCACACAATTTGTCTTCTGCAACCTCGATTAAGCATGTCAAGACATCCTATGGATGTGATAAACACCTCATCACCTCTGCTCTGTTGCCCCTTCTTCCCCCAGTTTCTTACTGGAACTAGTAACTCCAGCTCACCAGTTCCTTGACCATGGCTTCAATCTGTTCCTGAGCCACATGCACATCTTCCGTAGGTCCTTCCAAAGTGATGTTATCCTCTCCTCCAGTGAATTTGATGTGAACCTTGAGGTGAAAGACAATGAACCTCTTAAGAATTTGCCAAGATCCAAGCCAGGCCAATGCTCTTGGTCAGGCCTACACCATCGATCCCTGCCACTAAGAGATGTGCTCCTTCCCAAAAAGCCCAAACCAAATCCCCACAATTTTACAAGTCAGTAACTTAACGATTTCGGCCATATGGCAGTGCCTAGAGCCCAAGGCTCTGGTGCTGTCCCAGTTTCTGCAAGGGCTTTGGAGAAGTTTACTCATCTAGCCTTTATCTAGATACCGTCTAACTCACCAGGGAGAAGCCTTGCTGCACTCGCCATTTCCAGGTATCCTACTACATCAGTTCTCAAAACAGCACCACATAAAGCTTCCTTGGAAGGGCTCAACCCATGACAATAACATAGGATGAGCAGTGTTTGCAGCAGTAAAAGAGAGGGTTCCCTTGAACAGCAAAGATCTGTGTCATTTCCCCCTGGGTTTACCCACGCTAGAAGACACCTCTCTCTTCCGTGACGAGTGATCTGGACTAAACCTTTTTCTACGCCGGGGGTGCTAAGCTAACCAGCTCATCCATACCTTTGGCATCTGCTGAGTTATTTTGGCCAGGTTCTGTCCTTTCTTTCCGATAATGAAACGATGAAGCCAAGAGGGGGCAGAGACCGAGGAGACGGTAAAACTGTTGGCCTGAGAGACAGAAAAACAGAGAAGCTGTTTGATGGACAAACTGGGAGAGGCCTTCACAACAATTCAGTTCCAATTCCCATGCTGCACCTCCGGTATTGACTTCTAAGCTGCACCTCTAATGGCCCAAGAGAGAGCACCCCCGCTACACCTGTCAGTGCTCACAAATGTATCTTCGCGGGACCTTCAAAGGAGGCCTAGCCCATCTTGTCAGTACCTTTGCATAGACTTCAGTCAATGCTTGCCCAAGTTTCTCAGGCTTGCCTCGCAGTATCAGCGTCTCCGAGCTACTGTCAGTGGGTGGGATCTCGACAGAGACTCCAGTCTTCTCCAAGATCTCCTGCAGGGAATTCCCCTTGGGGCCGATGACATACTTGTGCTGGGACTTCTTCACCTCCACTGCAAGAGTAGTAGTCTTCTTTTTCTGTAGGGGCAGAGACACCGAGGCATCAATCACAAGGGGGCGGGGAAGGACAAGAGCGACAGGAAGAGGCACAAGATGCAGTCAAACTCTGCACCCAGCAAAGAGCAAAGCCAAGCTGAGCACAGTGGCTCGGCAGCACCCTAGCACCCCTTGGACCCCTGCCTACAGAAAGCCTTGTGCTCAAAAATTCACAGGGCAAGTACAAAACTAGCATGCTGGGTCAAGCTCCCTGGGACACGGCATGCAAGAGACCACACACACACACAGAGGCATGTCGTTGTCGTCGTCCCCGTCCCCCCGTTGGACAACAGGGTTCAACTCCCAGCCGTCTCCCAGGCAGTGCTGTGATGCAACACTGTGCAGGCTATAAGCCGATTGTTGAAATCCAGACCGGTACAAATACAGACCTAACCACGAGGAGAAACAGCCCAGCAACCCACAACAAGGATATTCACAGCAGCGTTGGCTGTGGGAAATAAACTGGAGTGACATTCACTCTTCAGCAACTTCTGCTTATGTAGCAACTTTGATACTGTCAGCTGGCCACCACTGTAGACTTCACGCTTCTTTCCTTCCTTAGTAGCCCCGGTGTGAACAAGAGCCAGGGGAGCTCTTGGTGGCCTGCTAATTCCCACGATACAGAAAAGCCAGAAATCTGTCACCTCCCGGATAGTATCAGCCCAGCTCCCACTCTGCCGAGTGAGGAAACGGTAGGATTCGGGGTCATGTACTGCAAGGGCTGCTGAGCCAGATGCAACCGAGGGATGCACAAAAGTAGAACAAGAAGGGAAGAGTGCCTAGGAGCGGGTGCCAGGGGAAGGTGGGAAGCTTTATGGACCATCCGTACCTTCTCCTCATAGATCTTCTTAACGCGAGCCACAGCCTGGGCTAGTTGCTCCTTTTCTCCGGTGAAGACTATCTCGGTCTTGTTGACACTGGGTGGAGGAATGTCGATGCGCGTCCCTGTGTCCTGCATGAGCTCCCTCACCAGCTTGTTGTAAGGGCCAGCAATGAAAGGGTGGTACACTTTCTCCACTTCCAGCCGCTCCACGGCACGCTTATCCTGGAAGAGCCCACAACAGACCTTGGTGGGAACTGCCCTCTATATTACAGTCTCTGCCAGGCACAGCTAAGCTCCCAGGGGTGTCCTGCCTGACACTCTGGCCCAAGCAACCTTCTCAGTTTGCGGGCTTGTAGATCTCCACCTCTTTCAATCTACAAATACGGTTGCTGCTGCTGCTCCTTGTTTACGATATTCACCCCTGTGATCTCCTGCCTTATCCCAGCTGGCACCTAAGACACTTCACTTCAACTATCAAATGCTTGTTTGGGCTTCAGAGATGGACAAAACGCAGCACAAGAAGTTTCAGGACCTGGCAGCGGTGCTCATACAGCCGGCGAGTGGCACAGTATACGTCTCCGTTCAGGCTAACGTTAGCCACTGACTCTAGCCACGGTGGCTACAAACTCCGACTATACCGTGGGGAAGCAAAAAGGCTGACCAGCTAATGCCATGAGAGAGATCACAGTACTGAGGTACCTGCTCAGCGGAGATAAGCAGGATCTCGTGCCGGGCCTTCTCAATCCCTTCTTTAGTGCCGCTGATCTTGATCTGGTTGCTGGGGTCATCTGGGCGGGGGATCTGCATTTTGGTTGCAGTTTTGAGCTTCAGGTCCTGCAGCTTCTCACCCTTCTTTCCAATGACAAAACGGTGGTGCTCCTTGGGGATGGCAACTGTCGCTGAAGCCTGCAGCAGAAGAACCAAGCATCTGTGAAAAGCCTTGCCTGCACTGGCAGATCCACAGGAACAGAGCCAGGGAAAGCCAGGTAGACGCTGCTCAGCGGTACTGCTCCTCAGAGCAAACACAACGCCTTCCCAGCACATTCTGTCTGAGGGCTGACACTGTACCGGTTGATCTACAGTTGCCTCCATGCCATGGTAGCGGCCTGGGTGAATGACCTGAATCCCCGCAGCAGCACAGTCCTAAGTGCACTTGTATCAGCTTAACATGCTTCTATATGCAAAGGGAAGAGTATGTTTTGGGAAAGGCAGTATCAGCGGAAATACTGTAACCAATAGCCCATCTTGATTTTCTTTGACAAGGTGTGAACCGCACAGGGGGGCTTATCTGGGATGGCTCTGCACTCTGATAACAGCTGTAAAATCCAGGGTTACAGATCTCTCTTCCAATAGGCCGTACCCTCTTCAGAAGCAGCTTAATGTGCATTGGGAAAAAAAGACTAGCTACCTGACCGAGAGCAACTGCCCTTATCCTACCAAAGAAAAAGTTACCATTGTTACTGGAGAGCGGCGGGGAGGCGACTGGGCGACCGCCCCCCGCAGCCCTGTCCCCTCGGGGGTGGCCCCGGCCCTCCCACCAACCCGCGGGGCAGCCGCCACAGACGGGGGAGCGCGACGTGACTCAGGGCTTTGGTTCGCGCCCTGGGTGCCGCCGGAGCACTCCCCGTTGCCGGCGCAGTGCGGGGCGGCCACTGCGTGGGGGAGCGGCTGGGGAGGCCGGCAGGCTGGGCGGGTGCAGGAGGCCGGTGGGCCGAGCCCCTCCGCGCAGCCCCCGCACCCCCGCTCGCTGCGGAGGGTTGCCCTGGCGGCACGTGGGCCACACCACGCCAATGGGAAAGGCCGAGACCACAGAGTGCAGTCGGGTGCTCGCTGGACATCCCGCTTGCGGAGCCCGTCTCTCTGCTGCCGCTGTCTTGTTGGAGGCAGCGCAACCCGCCCGGCCGCAGAGACGGGCCCGCACCCTCCTCCCGCTATAGCTGAGGCTATACCCCCAACCCCCACCGCCCGCCCCGCGCGGCCAGTGCCACCGCGTGCCCCGGGACCGGCCTTACCTCTAGTAGGCCCGCAGCTAAGCCTATGCTGGGCACGAGGCCCAGGGGCCTGCCGCCATCGTGGCCAAGGAGAGAGATGTGTGTGACCTCCCAACATACGGGTGGTCCCTCCCCTGTGTGCCCTTTGTCAGCCGGTTGCTAGGGGAAGAGCCCGACTCGTTCCCATAGCAACCGACCAAAGGGCACATGGGGGCGGGGCCACACCTGTGTTGGCAGGTCACGCACTTCTCTCCTCTTCACCAAGATGGTGCCCCGGGACCGGCTTCACCTCTCGTAGGCCTGCAGCGAAGCCTGTGCTGGGCACGAGGCCGAGGGGCCCGCCTCTTCCCGCCAGCTGTGCGCGTGGGAGCGGCGGTCGGGGTCGCTGGCTGCGCGAGGCGCGGGGCAAAGGTGAGGAGACGCGGCGGGAGGGGGGCGGCCAGCGGCGCTGCCCTCCCTCGGCGGGGCTCGGGGGTCTGCCTGCGTGGCCCCCGTCTGGAGGGGCGGTGCAGGACAGCCCCTTCCCCGGCTCTCCGGGAACTCTCCGGGAAGCCCCTCTGGGGTGCTGAGCAGGTGCTGGTGAGGAGGAAGCAGCCGAGGGGAGCTGCGGGGTGGGGCACACACACACCCCACCACCACCCCCATACCCACAAACACCCCCGCCCACCCCGGTCCATCCCTAAAATCCTTCATCAGTTCCCACCCGTCCGTCCCTAAACCCCTTCCCCCGCCCCCTCCCCTACTCCCGTCCCTCTGTCCCTGGCATGGCCCAACTGCCCAGCACCACCAGACCACTCTGGCCCAAACACCATAAGGCAATGGTTCCCACCTGACAATAGCAAGTCGAGGAACCTTTTTTTTCCTAAATAAAGACATTTTTGCTTCATATGCTGCCCACTACGCCAAATTATGTCTTGCTGACTGACTGGATACCCAGCAAAGATGAACTCCACATCAAATCGATCAAACATATCAATCATTGAAACATATCCAAGGCAGTTTCTTGTATTATAATACAGGAAAATAGCATGCAATATGATAAAAGGAAACAGCAGTAGCTATTGTGAGCGATATGACAAAAGAGCAATAGGAGCGAAGCACCAAATTGTCACTGCAAAGCCTTAACGTGACTAAGGAAAGGAGACATCACCAATTCCAACCCCAACATCACACAAGACCACCCTTTATCTGGGAGCGCCCTTGCAGCCGGCACCAGCAGTCTCTCGGGACCTGGGAAATTCCCCTGGAGAAGGTGCCAGAAAGGAATCCTCTTGCTGCTTCTCAATCTGCCCTGGCAGCCATATGACGCACATCATAAAAGTTCTGCTCCCTGCTTTCTGTGGTGAAAAATTGACCAAAACCTTTTGCGCTCATGCAGAGCCAAAAAAATACATTTTAGGAAAGCGCAGCATGGCTCCCCTGGAGAAGGTACCAGGAAGGAATTCTCTTGCTGCTTCTCAACCTGCCCTGGCACCCATGTGAGGAACAGCACAGCACAAAAATTCTGCTCCCTGATTTCTGTGGTGAGCAAAATTGACCCTTTAGAGTTGCAATCATTAAGAGCCCCAAAAAATCATCTTGGGAAAGTGCAGCACAGCTCCCCTGGAGAAGGTGCCAGGAAGGAATTCTCTTGCTGCTTCTCAACCTGCCCTGGCAGACGTGTGAGGCACAGCACAAAAGTTCTGCTCCCTGATTTCTGTGGTGAGCAAAATTGACACGGCACATTTGCAATAATACACAGACCCAAGAAGTCACCTTGGAAAAGTAAAAGCGCAACACTGCTCCCCTGGAGAAGGTGCAAGGAAGGAGTTCTCTTGCTGTTTCTCACCCTCCCCTTGCAGCCATGTAAGGAACAGCACAAAAGTGCTGCTCCCTGCTTTCTGCTCTGAGAAAAAGAAAATTGACCTCTCATACCTGGAATCATTCACATTCCAAAAGAAGCCACCTTGGGAACATGCAGCCCTGCTCCCCTGGAGAAGGTGCCAGGAAGGAATTCTCCTGCTGCTTTTCACCCTGCCCTGGTAGCCCTGTCAGGCACAGAGCATAAATTCTGCTCCCTGATTTCTGTGGTGAGCAAAATTGGCCTCTTTTCATTGGCAATCATGCACAGCCCAAAGAAACTCACCTTGACAAAGTGCAGCAGTGCTCCCTGGAGAAGGTGCCAGGAAGGAATTCTCTTGCTGTTTCTCTCCCTGCCCTTGCAACCATGTGGGGAGAAGCACAAAAGTTCTTCTCCCTGCTTTCTGTGGTGAGAAAATTGACTCGAACCTTTTGCACTCATGCAGAACCAGAGCTCACCCGGTGAAAGTGCAGCACTGCTCCCCTGGAGAAGGTGACAGGGAGGAATTCTCTTGCTGCTTCTCACCATGCCCTGGCAGCCATGTGAGGCACAGCACAAAAATTCTGCTCCCTGCTTTCTGTGGTGAATGAAATTGACCGGTTTAGTTGTACTCGTGCAGAGACAAGACTTTTCTTACTCGAAAGCAAAACCAGAAAGCCACACAGGCTTGGGAATCCTCTTGTTCTTCTGCGTGGCTGGTGACTTCCCATGGCTTTTCCGCAAGGCAGGAGAAACAACCATGAATTTGGAAGCCCGCGTAAATTCAAGTACACTTAGTCCTCTGACAGTCACTACTTATGGGCCAGCAGTCCTCTCACCCCTCCACAGATCTGCCTCTTAGTCCTCTAGCAGTCATCCTCCATGGAGGGACCACAAGTCCTCCATACCTACCTACCAACTCACCAGAAATGAGTCAGACCACATCAGAAGTAACACTGCCTGACCTGCAGGAGATATAGAAACCATCGTTACTGGTTGACAAGACAGAAAAAACACCACCATCCACCAGACAGCAGAAAAACAACCAGAAGAAACATTGTATACAAACCAAAGGCCCCCATCCAAACCCTGCAAAGGCCAAAAAGATGAAAAAAGGCACTCTCCACATAAAAAAACCAAACCAAAACCACACAAAGAACACATAATAAGATCACACTACCATAACCCCAGGAACTCAGAGCCAACAAACCCAGATTCTGTCCATAACAATAACACGCTTTAACGCTTCACTCGCTTAACCTCTGGCATACCACAACCTTGTCGCCCCCAAACCCCAGCACGCTGTAGCCCTAAGGCAACACAAAATGGAACACAAAGTCCCTGAAGATCTCCGCCAGGGCCTTCAAATGGTCCCTGACCTCAGGCATCGCAACCTTGAAGTGGGAGCCAGGTGGAGGCACCAGAACATCACCGGCACCCATCTTCACACCCTGAAACAGTGCCTGGGATAAACGCTCCTGGGCAGAAAGACTGAGGCACTCGGAGGCTTTGAACCGGCTGGCCACAGTCACAGGGCTTGAGCTCATCATTTCTGTGTCAGAGCCACCAGGCAGGTGGCCCCATCCTCCCAGAGAGACCGCTCAGGGCACCTGTACCCAGCTCCAGGGGGCTGGACACACAGCCTCGGATCCATGGGGGGGAGGGGTGCTTTAATCCTGGGAGCAGGATTTGTAACAGTGCCCCTGAGGAGGAAAGCCTCCTCAGGCCTGGAAGCCTGAGAGACATCCCTGCGCTGCTCCACACGTCACCAAAAGCAGGGGCTGAGGAAGGCTGCTTTGGGGCCCGTCGAGGGAACCAGCTCCCCCGGGCTGCTCTGCGGCCACCGGCTGCCGTTGCTGTCGCGCGGGTCTCAGTGCTGCTCTGCAGTCGGCCGTCACCTCCCTGCGCGACACTCTCCAGCGCAGCACACGTCTGCACTGGCTCTCCCTGGAGACAAAGATCACAAGCGAGGGATGGGCTTGGCTTTGCCCCCAGTCCCAGGCTGCCCCCAGAGAGACCTGCCACCCCCGCCCCAGCTGTGCGATGTGGGCACCACGTACAGCTGCAGACGTGGGTCAGGGCAGCTGTGGGCAGGGGGCAAGCCCCGTGGCGGTGCCCCCGGCGCTGGCAGCAGGCAGAGCTGGGGGAGCGAGGGGCAGCCCAGGGCAGCCGGCAGCTGGCGGCGGGGCCCGGCAGGGTGCAGCACCCTCAGCAATGCCCGGCTCCTTGCGCCTCGGCCCCAGGGCTGCAGCGCAGGGCTGGCCCCAGCCGGGGCTGGGCTGGGAACAGCCAGGCAGGGCCCCTGGCACCCCGGCACGCACCTGCTCCCTGCGTGGGGCGGCCTGGTCCTTTGCAATCGACCCCGTGGCACCCAGAGAAGGGCCCTGCCCTGGGCCTGAGCCATCGCTGCAGGCAGGAGGCCTTCCTCGGCGTCCGTCCCTCAAATCCCTCCCTCCGGCCCCCACGATCCATCCCTAAAACACTTCCCCTCGCCCCCAGTCCCTGCGAGCGGGGAATCCGCCTCCCCAGCTTTGAGCCCGGGCGGCGCAAGCCCCCCCAGGGCTCACCCTGCCATCCATGTGGTTCCTGGAAGAAACACCATCCCGCCATGCCCGCAGGCAAACCGCTATCCCTACGGACACAATGGGGGCAGCCGGCACGGGGCGGGGGGGGGGGGGGTGTCACTCTCGGGGCTATTCTAGTGAGCAACACTCAGAGAGGCCAAAAACTGGAGTGCAGGGGTGATGCCGGCATTACAGCCGGCTGCAAGCGAAAGGCACTCAATGGGCATGGGCGCTGCTGGGAGGGAAAGCGCCACGTCAGGACGGTCGGGAATCTCGGCTGGCTGGGAGGGAGCTCCATCGAGCGCTCAGAGTCGAGGCTTGAGATCCTTGCAGCCACGGAGGTTGTTGCACGGAGAGCTGCGCTAAGCAAGGCTGGTTTATCACTTTGGCTGCAACACGAGCGTGCTGCACCCATGCATGTGTGCTTCCCCTGAGCCGACAGAGAACTTTCTCTCCTGGGCTCTGTTCCCTCTGGGACAGCGGCTGTGAGCGAGGCAGGGCTGTCAGATATGCACAGCAGGGGTCGAGGGGCTCAGAACGGATAAACCCCCCGGCCTGCGCCCGGCCCTGCCCCTCTCTTACAGCCTCCATGGCAGTTCCCCTGCAGCTGAGTAGAACCATCAACGCTCTGTCTTCAGTGCAGTTTCTTGTACATAGAAAAAGGGGACAGCACAAAGCGTGAAGCAAAGCCAAGAAGGTGGCACCTGATTTTAAAAAGAATACATTCAGTACATCACAAAAAAATGCGGTGGAACTCACTCTTCCAATTGGGTTAGGCAGGAGGAAAATGGATTTGGAAAGCTCACTTCAAGCTATAAGGTGGCTACTGAACACAGACTCTCCCGTGCATGTCCTGCACATTGGTTCCGCGCCTTGGACATGCCTGCGGTTTCCCTGAAGCACCCTCTCTGGGTTACTCTTCCAAAGGGGTTCCTGGGACATCTGCATAGGGAAGCTGCCTGAAGCAATCACCGTTTGTTATCCTGTCAGGTTTCAGCCAGGGCAGATAGCCTGTGCATGCAGGGACTACAGACTTTTTCTGTAACTACAGACTTTTTCTGTTAACACACTGATCTTGCAGAGAAGTCATGCACTGTGCAATTAAAAACAGAGAACAGTGCGAAACTAGTTTTGGCCTTCAAGGCATTTCTGACCTAATTACATTGAACTTTATTTGCTCAGAAGCCCTTTAAAATTGCTCCAGTTGAAGGCAGTTTCCTGATCAGCTCTGGGTTCAGACTAACTCCTATACACCTACAGCCGTCCAACTCTGAAAAGTCACACAAGGACCCCCCTACATCACCCCAGCTTTGAAGTGTCACTTCCAGTGCCTCCCTCTGGGCTAGAAGCATTTCCTTCCTGCCCCAAACGGAATTTCAAAGCTTCAGAGACACCCTTTGGAGAGCCTGCCCCACCTCTCAGCACCATGAGGACACAGGTGCTGACGCCCAAAGGCACTTCCAAGTCCTGTCCCTGCCTTCCCCGCAGAACCCTCCACCTCCGAACTCTCCCCAGCCCCGGAGAAGGGGCAGGGATACCTCGCTGTGCTGGAAGCCGGGACAGCGCGAGGCAATTCAGCATCCTACAGCCGGATGGCCTCAACGTTCGGGGCCAGCAAAGCACCCTGCCCTGCGCACTACTGCAAAAGCAGGCTGAAGAAGGTTGCCATCCTACCAGAGCTGGAGGGGAAGAAACTGCAGTGAATATCACAGCAGGTACGCTGCCTGCAGCTGTTAGGTGCTACCGCTCAACGCCGTCCCAGGTAAGGAGTGCCGACACTTTCCTCAGCCTCACAGACCCCCTGCGAGCCCAGGGACCTGGCCTCACTGATTTAGGGCTCCCACAGACGGGAATTTGCTCTCCGAGGAAATGCAGTCATTGCAATCAACCTTTCCTCCCCAAAACATCAGCTGGAATGTGGATAACTGGCTAGCTGAAAAGGGTCACATAGACATAGTCCAGCTGGCTGGACAAAAATGCACATCGCTCTCAGCTTATCTGAAGTAAAGCAAAAATACACTGTCCTTGGCTGTCCTTGTTACACAATAACAGGAAGATTGCGGTGGGAAAAGAATGTTGCAGGTGGGAACAGAAAACTACAGAAGAGAAACAAGGGGCGGGCTTGGTATTTAGGCAACTAACCAATAATGAGCTTAACTTTTGTAATATGTATGAGCTAATTATAACAAGGTATAAAAGGTGACTGTGAGAAACAATAAACGACGTCTGCTGATCACTCATATTGAGTGACTGTGTCTTCCCTCCGTCGCGACAAATGGCGCCCGAACATTCAATTGCTGAAGTTCAGCATAAAAATCGTATCAAGCAGGATTCAACACACGCTGGATCACTCAACAGAAGAGTTGGCAAGGACATTGCCAAGAGATGCCAGACACGACTGGGTATCTGTTTTGGTGGTGACGACTAGATCTGGAAATCCCAGAGGGAAGCTGTACAGGGATTTACAAGGTCCTGCCTACGTATTTCCACAGTGAAAAGCAGCAGCCTGCTTGAATAGCATCCTGGAAGCTTCCATAGCCTTGCCAGGCTTTGGTAGGAGCCTCTTGGACCTTCACGCTTCCCAGGAGAAAGAGCAAAGAGCCTTCTCTTGACCCCTGTTTTCCTGGGGAAGAAACTGAAGCAACTCAGGTGCACTAAGGCAGATGGCACGTCTTTGCTGCGTTCTGGACCTCAGCTCCTGCACCAAGACCTCTGGGACCAAGCAACTCGGAGCTAACTACCAGCCAGCTGAACTGGTTTCCTTGCAGGTGCAGTGTCCAAAATGCATTACCTTCTCCAGTTCAGCAAACTGGAAAAACAGTGACTGTCTTCTCAGACCAACAGGAACAGTACAGGCTGTCCACGACACAGCACACATCGGGCACTTGACCAGGAGACTGCCCAAATACCACGTGCTTGTGGCCTCCCAGGGAATGGGTATATTTGTCCAACAGGGCCACATAACCATTTCAGAAGGTGCTGAGGATCAAGGAGGTTGGTGGTGGCTACTACAGCATGCTAGAGCACTTTCCAGGAGATCTGAGAGAGACAAAGCTCTAGAAAAGGCTCCCAACCCACGCACCAGGTATTTGCTACATCTTTTGCCGGTGCGCCCATTGGCATTCTGGTTTGGGGCTAAAGTGTAGTTTTGAAGCCGCTGCCAGCTCATCTCCACTTAAGAGCTCATTCTAATGAAGAATATTTGATCCCAGGGACCAGATCAAACCTACTGGAGAACCAGGTCCTGGACCACACCCTGTTTTTGTCAGGGTCTCGATACCAATTGCTTTGATCTACAATCTCTGATTGCACTTGCTACTCTAGACAAACTGCTGATAAAGCTGCTGATAAATTCTTAAATGTCTCTTCCACCAGCTCAGAGCTTGCCCATTTCTTAACACTGCCCTTGGTCTGCAGGAACTGAGCTCCTAGAGCTGTCGTCTGCCCCGCAGGATCTTCCACAGCCCAAGGGCAGTCCAGCTGCCTTCTTACAATTGCTCCTTCAGTCTAACAGAATCAGTCTTGCACGACTGTGCTCTGAAGACACCGTTGCACTATAAAACTCCACTCTGCAGCTTGCAGGGTTTTAGCAGAGGTTGCGCCATGCTTCAAACACTATAATCAACAGCAAAACCCACGTGCCCTGCCCATCTCCAGCCACGGCAGCAGCACGGCAGCTCAGGTGCTCCGGTTCCTTTTTGTCGCTGTTTCCCAACTATATTATCACGCCACAGTGTTTTGCACAAAAAAAGATGAGCTCCCTACCTCTGCGTGCTGATGCAGTAGCGGGCCTCCCGGTTACCAACATTGCGAACCAGCAGCGTTTTCTGGGTGCTGTACTTGACTGGACAGGCTGAGAAGTTCACCTGGTCGGGGAAGTCCAGGATAGCTCGGGCACCTATAGCTCGGAGAGGCACAACAAACTTCTCCCCTTTCTGTGATGCAGATGAGCTCGTGGAAATAATCCTGCAGGGAAAGAAACAATCTCAGCACAATGCTTTTAGTACTCTCCCCATGGCAGAAGGAAAATTGCTGTTTTCTAGGACTGTAGCAGTATCATTCAGTAACGCAACAGTACTTTTTACCTTCATGACCTTTCATTCCAGTAGCATGACTTGCACAGGGTTGTTAACTTGCAAAGAAGAAACAAGCCCACTGATTCACCCGCTTTCGCAGCAAGCTGGCAGCACCACAATTATCTGATGCTTTGATTCCGAGGCACCAAAACAGAGTCGCTTCACGCAAGGGATCACAGCACTAATGGAACCTGCTTCAATCGCCACCGCAGACTGTTGGAAGCACCACTGAGGATCCAGCTGTGCCACAGCACTAACTCCAATGCCAGCAACGCGGCGACCTCGTTGAAGCTTGGCAGGGGATGCTCAGGTACACTTTCAAAAGGACTTCAGCACATGCATGGTCAACGGTCAGTCTTTGGTGAAATACTTCACAAGCTGGACACAGTAATTGCGGCAGTGTCAGGGCAGTGTAGGGTACGGGTGTATTTCCTGCCCCTTCTCACAGCGTTATAGGGCCAAGGCTGGGGACACGCACCCTTCAAAAGCCACCTGACCCATCTCCCCACACCAGAGCCGGCTCAGCTCCAGACCCAAACTGTTTTTGCAAGAGGTTTCACAAGTACTTAAAAGCACTAACAGTTCCACCCCTGCCCTCAGCAGCCTACGCCAGCTCTGCGCTAGAGTTAAAGGGTGTTAGCTGTGTCTGAACTCAGTTTCCCTTTACATCTCACCCAGCCCCAGGGGACACAGAGACAGCTCTGGCTGATGCCTTAATCGAACCCCTCTGTAAGGTCTGTTCTAGAGGAGTAAGTGACGGGGTGCCTGGTTAGCACACCCACCCCAGGCAGGCGGCATCGGGAGCTGCACACGGGGGACACTCAGACACCCCACCAGAGCAAAGCCGGCTGTGCAGTCCCAGCCACTGGCTCGTTCAGAACAGAGCCAGGCAATCCCCCCCGCGCCCCGGCTGCCTGGCGTTTAGCAGCAGGAAGGCAAATCAAATTACCAAAAGCATTTTACTGTAGGGATGAGCAGAGCAGTCTCCAGATGTATGGCATGGCGTCGCTGCGCTGGAACTATCACCTTGCCCCCACTGAAATCAGTGGTAAAGCTGCTGCCATAGGGCCAGGAGCCATTACCCCCAGCAGCGCTCTTGTTGATGAGCTGATCAAAGCTCTGCTTCTCATCACTCACTCGCTGCCCTGGTTTTTTCCTCAGTGCTTTTAATTAATTTGATATTTTCATCATTGTTGAAGCAGCAGGTGCTTTGATTTAGGAATTGCATACAGCAGCAAACTCCCTTCAGCAGAACTGATCCAGACTCCTCCACGGCTGGGATTTCCGCTCCCATCCCCATCCCCTCCTGGAAGGGCCCTAAGGCAGCCAGCCCAGGCACAGACACGTACCTATTGCTCTAACGCAAGCGCTGACAGCCAGCGCCTCACCCACCACCCAGCACCTCGCCTACCACCTGCTCAGCTGGGGTTTAAGGTTGTCAACACAGATGCTGCCCCATTCAAGACAAAAAGAATAATCTCTTTTTCTAGACATCTCAAATATTCACCCTAGAAACTGCAGAAGGGCTTTTGCTTTTCCTATTTGGAATGTAAAATACTAGGAAGGGAACTGCAGCAAGCAACCTGCATGATTTAATACCACATTTCAGGAAAGCGTTTCATCTTCAGCAAGTCGTTCTGAATTAGCAAGTTTGTACTCAATCTTGCAGCTAAGCCCTCTAAAATAAAAGCTATGGGCAGCCCATATGAATTTAAAGCACCTGTTATCTGGGTACTTCACGTCCTGCACTGTTTAGATCCTCAGAAACTCATTAGCAAATGAAGAATGTTATTTGCTTTTGTTGTTGTTCTTTTGGCCACACTACTGTAACAAAGGCATTGCAAAGCCAATTGAAAGCTACCTGCCTTATTAAGTCTTGGCATGCCATATTTACTTATCTCCCTCTTCCAGGTGCCAGGTAGGCAGGGGAGGATGCAAGTTCAGATCAGCAGGAGGATAAAGAAAAAAGGAACTTCAACAACTGGAGCTACTTGAAGGAAGTAAAAGGAAGTAATTGTCAAGTCGTTGTCATTGCTAAGGAGCAAACGGATCAACAGCAATGCAATTAAGAGCCCAAGAAATAAATCCCCCCCTCCCCCAAAAGCAAGCACAGGCAGCCTTCCCAGCTCCATTGCTGGTGAGGGGCACTGGGACCACCTGCACAGCAATGCACAAGGGATTTCTCCATGGACCTGAGGGCAAGGCTAAAGCAGCAAGGATTTGGTTTCACAGAGACAACCACGACCTTGGGAGAGAAAGCTGCCTCTCACCATTCATGCAGATGCACATCATGTCCCAAGCCCCCTCTCCAGGGACACCGTGGGACATGGCATCCCGTGCAAGGCTTGACTCAGCACTTCAGAGCAGGCTGACCCTTCAGCCACGCTCTACCACCCCACCAAAGTGGGACCTTGCACCAGGCTGAATGCAGCGTCAGCCCAAACAGGGCGAAACCCAAGGCAGGAGGGGTGCTAGGCAGAAGCTGGCTGTTTGTGACACTGTGGACCCATGGTCCCTTAAGCTTTTGAAAGCTGAATTGCCCTCCCTTGGGGGCAACAGGTTGCAAAGTCTCTACTGCAGCACTGCCTCGTGCTACGAGGGCACTAACCCTGCTACACACTTGCTTGCAGCCTAGGGGCACAGTTGAGACCAGTGCAAAATGTTGTTCTGCTTCGCAACTGCAAACGCTTAGCAGACTGTTTAAGACCAGGTTTCTAAATAAACGTGCCTGGATGACAGAGGGGTTGCATCCCATCTATGCTCTAAAGTTTGCTGTGTTTAGACACAGCTTCAGGCTATAGGTTTTCATGCAAATATGACTTCATCCTTCATACAACTCCCCTCTCAGTTTCAAGGAAGATACAGACAGTTGTACGATGGTTCCCCTTCTCGTGCTCCCCTGTGACAAGCAGTAAATTACAAGCTCTGGCCTTCCAGGTTTCACCACTGGCATCTGAACTGGCACCCACTGAGACTGAAGCAGCTGCTCGTCTTGGGTGTTGTTTCAGGCTCTTTGTAAACTCAGGCTAACAGTAATTACTGTCACAGCAATATTAACCCTAACTGCCCAGAACCCCAAACTCAGATGTCAGTTTCCCTGCATAACCTATCCCAAATGCTTCACTGAATTCCTTGCAGCAGCCAACTTGCACAGAAAAGATCCTTGTAGCATGAGGTCACACGGCAAGCCAAGCAGGGAAAGCTCCCGCTGAAACCCCGATACCAGAAAGTCTGGAAAATAAGGGCCGTGACAACAGAGGAGAGACCGGAGGATGAAGATCCGTTCGCAGCAGAGGGGGTGCCCCTGCGCCTGCCCCCCTCAGCCGCCGGTTCGCAGGAGTCTTTGAAATGAGTCACTTGGCTTCACGTTCATGTGGCGCCGGGCCATTTGCCTTGGTCTTCTGCCCCTTTCCTCCCCACACGAGTCATCTTGAAAGTATACTTGGAATAGCTTCTGGGCGCTACAAAGCATCTAACAGGGCTGCGCTGAATTGTAAAGGACTTCATTTCAGTCATGCAATAACTCACTGTCCTGTCATATTTCATAGTAATCAATGTGCATTAATTCAGTCTCCACCGAGCACCAGTAATGAATTTCACAAACCTCACAGACTGAACTTGCATTGCCTGAAAACAGTGCACTGCTACAGTGAAAAGAGCAAGACGACAACACGGAATAAGCTGTGCTATGTTTTTATGTGCTTCTTACTTCCTTCTTCCTTTACAATAAACTATTAATAAGCCTGTAGGACGCACAAATGGAAGTATTTCTGTCTGTTGTTTATCTGCCAGTCAGTGCCACAATGGTTTCCAGTTCAGCAGAGGCCGTCAGACCGTAATGCAAGAACATGTGGGAACAGGGGCTGGCACGAGAACACCCACGCTGTACAACTGGAGCCATACAACAGAAACGTGCAAATCAGAAGCAGCAAGAGTAACAAATTGGAAATGTTGCCCAGCAGAAAAATTAGCAGTTCATTTATAACACAAGTGCCAATAAACCAAGAGGCACACCAGCTGTTTATTTACTGACAGTCCAACCACGTGGCACATTCCCAAATGACTGTGAGACAGCAGGAAACTGCTCATTTTCCAAGAAAGGGCTACGTGGCATTTCAGCCACTAACAACTCACAAGGCCCTACTACTTAGGGCTTAGCCACAATTTTACTCCTTTGAATCAGGAGTGACTTCGCTGAAGTCAGACTTACCCCAGGGAAGAACAGATTCAAAGCAAGAGAATTATACAAACCAACTCCCCATCAGGAAGACCCGCATCCCAGTTCACTGGGTTACCCACAGTCCCTGTGGATCGTGCAGCATCAGGGATGTAGAGGTTGTTCAAAGGCAGCACTCCTGAGCCTTCCACAACTAACACACAGATACTCTGCAGGCAAGCAACTGCAAGCCCAGCGCAGGTGGCTTTACAGAACCATTTCCCAAAGCCTGCCTCTTGGCTAAGGGCTTTGCAAGGTGCTCTGCACATCCTGACCATGCTACTGATGCATTTCTAGCTCAGCTACAGCACTCTGGCACTCCGCTGATTCACGCTCCATCAAGTATGAGCCAAAACATTCCGTTTGTACAACATTCTGGTTCTGCTGTACAATCCCCTTGTGCTCCTCACCAAGCAGCCCACATCGCTCCCCCAATGCCCTGCAAGGAGCACAAAACCCAGGTCAGCAGAAACTGCCGTGGTGTCGCTGAAGCTGTGCAGAGGACCTCGCTGGCACAGCTCCCTAATGCCACACACTCACCAGTTCAAGGGCAAGACAAGGGACAAAGTACTGGACATGAGTGCTCCTGGGGGTTCTCTCACCCTACTTCTATTTGGGGTGATGTTCATCTGTTGCTCTGCTGCTTCTCTCTAGCTGAAGAGCAGCAATTTGCCCTTCATGGGAACCGATTTACTTCCACCCCAAAAATGAATGCTCATGAATACTAATAAATCACATTTTAAAGGAAGCAGCGTCCTCTGCAAAGCCTACCTCGGTGAGGTTA
Organism: Falco biarmicus; assembly: GCF_023638135.1. Taxonomy (NCBI): domain Eukaryota; kingdom Metazoa; phylum Chordata; class Aves; order Falconiformes; family Falconidae; genus Falco; species Falco biarmicus. The sequence goes on along the minus strand of NC_079303.1, from coordinate 9,731,073 downwards.
AGCTCTTATGTCACTTGGGCAGTACGGAGAACTGCCCTAGGCCAAGGTCATTTTAACCTTCCATACGAATGATGTAAAACCATTTCTCAGTCCCTCCCCAAAGCAACAGATCATTTCACAAGCTCAGGGAGCCAGGGGCCGCAGGGCATTTCCTCTTTAGTTTGCTACAGCCACGCTGTTTGAGGATAGGACAGGGCATTAAACTAAATCTAAGCAGCAAACAGAAGATGAGAGAACAGCTGTGCCCAAAGAGAGAGCCTGCACCTCTGGCCTGGTGTGGAAACGCCAGCTGGCTCAGAGCGACCCCCTCACCTTGCATCACCCACAAATTCACACAAAGAACTGTGCCAAGAGGCAGCAGAGTGCTGGTGCAAAGAATCAGCCTGTCTGTCTGTGTTCCCCTGTAGGACAAGGCCTCAAGGACAAGAGTCCAAGTACTGATCGCCTGATGAGTAGAGACTTGTTAGAACTTGCAGGGCACAAGCCCTGGGAACCAAGGAACAAGCTAACTGCAGACCCCTGAGCCGTCACAGTTGAGGAGGCAACCAGACGGACAGAGAAACAAGTAGCCAGAGAAGGGAACGGATGGCGCCGATATGTAACTTTGTTAATCAAGAAAGCCGCGTAGAAAGAAACCCCCTAATTTGGGAATAGAAATTGTTGCTATGTCAAGGTAAACTAATAAGTTCCTATTGTTCTAACGGTGTGCCTTAAATATCAACCGATCAGTGTTTTTTACACTAAGATTTAACCAATCAGTGTGTAATATGTAGAAGGTAGAAACGTATAATTGTAAGAAAATCACTAATAAACCAACAACTTGCTTGCATCAAGCTGTGTCCCGTCTCTTCATTCGCCGCAAATTGGTGACCCCGACGTGATCCAGTGAAGGATCTGACGTGGAGGGACTCTCGAATTGCCTAACTGAGCGACATGCAGCGAATCCCACAGAACTCTGAATGATCCGCTGAAAGGAAGCGGGAGCCGGCCAGAAATCCCTCCGGAGTTGAGAGGTGAGCTGTGGGAAATCCGTAATGGGGAATCAGGCTTCGTCCCCAGAAGGAGACGTTTATGAGCTTATGAAAGGTCTCCCTAACAAACATGAGAAAAGTATTTCTGGGCATGACCTTAAAGCAATGCTTAAGTGGGTGCAAGTAAATATGCCCGCAGTGACTGCAACTACAATTTTCACGCGGGAACTTTGGGACGACACAGGGGTGAAATTGTGGGATTCTGCGACAAAAGGCAATACTGAGTCCCACCGTCTGCTCTCTTCGTGGAGAGTTATTTTTGAGACTATGAAAGCACAAAAAGAAAAGGCAGAGGAAGGAGAGGAGGAGTCGCAAGCTCATATAGCCCTGTCCTTATCAGCCTCTAAATCACAGTGCTCTAAACCCCTGGGTGTCAATGCAGTGGGGTATCCGCCAGAAGAAGACCCCTTTGACCCGGGACCGGTAGACCCTGAACAAGAGCCTGATTTATACCCTCCTGATCTGCGTGATGTGTGGGCAAAAATAAAGAAACAAGCCTTAAAGGAGGGGGATCTAGAAATGGCTAAAACTATAGTTGCTCCGGTCTTGTATTCTCAGGGTCTGGCAGGGGGAGCACGATGGGAGGCTCTTTCCTTTTCGGTTGTTAAAGAACTGCGCCGCACTGTTACGGAACGTGGCATTTCTTCTCCCTATTTTATAAGCCTGTTATCTTCTGTGTTTGATACTTATGTCATGCTCCTCATGATTTGAAACCTTTAGCACGATTGCTGCTAACCCCGACTCAGTATACGTTGTGGGAGTCGCACTGGAGAGGGGGACTGCCAGCACTCCTGCTCACGTACGTTAACCATAATGATGCTGCATTAGCTGCACTGACAATAGAGCATCTTACGGGCACCGGGGCACGTGCTGATCCGGTAGCGCGGGCTCAACACTGCCCCCGTGCGGCTCTCGAGGCAATTAGAGAAGAGGCGAAAAAGGCTTTTTTCCAGGTTCCTGATGTACAAAAGCCACAAAAAGCTTTTACTAACATCACTCAGGAGTCTCGAGAACCTTATATGCAGTTTATTGATAGACTAAAACAGGCTTTGGAACATCAAGTAGATAATGCGGAAGCTTGGGATATATTGCTAACAAAACTAGCTGTTGAAAATGCTAATGCCGATTGTAAAAGGCTACTGAAGTCTCTTCCCAACCCAAACCCCACTCTGGTGGAAATGGTGGAAGCATGTAACCGAATCGGTACGGTTGACCACAAGTTTGAAGCTATGGCTGCTGCTTTTGCAACGATGCGTGGTGTGGGGAATTGCTATGGTTGTGGTAAGCCTGGTCATCTAAAAAGAAATTGTCTTGCTCGGGCTGCGGGGAATAAACAACAACCTCCTGGTCCTGGAGTTTGTCCGAAATGTCGGAAAGGGCGTCATTATGCTAATCGATGTCGATCTAAGTATGACTTCCAGGGACAACCGATACAGGGAAACCGACCACGGAGCGCGGGGCAGCGATGCGCGCAGACACAAGTGCCACAGCTGACATTTCAACAAGCTCGGAGAGAAGCACCGACACCTCAAGTCCCTGTCCAGCAACCTCAGGCAGCGCCGGATTGGACCTGGCAACCTCACACACAGTAACACTGCTCGATTCCTCGGTTCATTTATTATCAACAAATGTCAAAGGACCATTACCCCCTGATACACAAGCTCTGTTAATTGGTAGATCTTCCACAACATTTTTTGGTCTATTTGTTTTACCAGGTGTTATTGACTATGACAGTGTGGACGAAATCAAAATTATGGCACGGACTCCATTTCCACCCTGTACGATAGCTCAGGGTAGTAGAATAGCGCAATTGATTCTGATCCCGGCAGGGGTGAGCTCTCTTATCACTGATCATCCTCCGCAGAGGAGGGGAGGTTTTGGATCCACAGGGTTACCTCACATTTTGTGGGTACAATCCATTTCTCCACAGCGACCTATGTATCAGTGTACCCTTATTTACAATGACCAACAAATAGCACTAAATGGGATCATTGACACTGGAGCTGATGTCACCGTAATTTCTCAAGCCAAATGGCCTCCGCAATGGCCACTGACTAATGTCTCTCAGGCACTGGCTGGGATAGGGGGGACCGGTAACAGTCGTCAGAGTTTGGAACTAATTCAAATTCAAGGACCAGAGGGACATGTGGCTTCTGTTAAACCTTTTGTGCTACCTGTCCCTATGGTTTTGTGGGGACGTGATGTATTGTCACAATGGGGAATGTCTATCCGCACACATTTTTAGATGGGGTCACTGAAGTGCACGACACCCTAAAAATAACCTGGAAATCTGATGTTCCTATTTGGGTGGATCAATGGCCCCTTCCTTTGGAAAAACTTCACGCGCTTCAAAACTTAGTCTCAGAACAACTGTCCCAAGGACACATTGTACCTTCTACTAGCCCATGGAATTGACCTGTTTTTGTTATTAAAAAACAAACTGGCAAGTGGCGCTTGCTCCATGATCTCAGAAAAATTAATGATGCTATGGAAGATATGGGAGCCCTCCAACCTGGGCTCCCGTCCCCAGCTATGATCCCTCGACACTGGCATCTGACTGTCATAGATCTTAAAGATTGCTTTTTCAGTATCCCGTTACATCCAGATGATGCCCCGAAATTTGCCTTTTCATTTCCAAGCATCACCATGCAAGCTCCATTGCAGAGATATCCGTGGGTTGTACTGCCACAAGGTATGAAAAATAGCCCTACAATGTGTCAATGGTACGTTGCAAAAATACTCAGTCCTGTCCAAAATGCTATGCCTACTGTGTTATTGTATCATTATATGGATGACCTTTTAGTGGCAGCACAACATCACGAAGTCATGGAGAAAGCTGTAGCCCTTGTCACAGATGCCGTGAATTCGGCAGGTCTCTGTATAGCAACAGAAAAGGTCCAGAAGTTTCCCCCTTGGAAATATCTGGGCTGGCGAATAAGAGCACAAACTATTGTTCCTCAACCATTGCAGATCAATACCAATGTAAGAAACCTGCATGATGCACAAAAATTACTGGGAACAATAAATTGGGTTCGACCACTATTGGGAATTTCTAATACAGACTTGGGTCCTCTGTTTGACCTACTAAAAGGGGACACTAATCCTCGTTCTCCACGTAATCTTAACCCTGAAGCAGATACATCTTTACAAAAGGTTGCCTCAGCTATCGCCTCTCGACAGGCCCACCGATGGGCCCCTGAACTACCTTTTTACTTGATTATTTTAAACCCTGCTCGACAGCCTCATGCCCTGATATTTCAATGGGACCTTCAGAACTCAGACCCCTTGTTAATTATTGAATGGGTCTTTTTACCTAACCAGCCTACAAAAACTATTTTGACACAACATGAAATGCTTGCCTCCCTGATTGTTAAAGCTAGATCACGCCTGTTAACCTTATCAGGGAAGGATTTTGTCTGTATTTGTCTACCAATAACAACAGTATACTTAAAATGGCTTTATCAGCAATCAGACACCTTTGTTATGGCACTTGCCGACTATACAGGCCAAATAACTTCTCACCCACCTTCACACAAACTGTTTAACATTGACTTTCGTCTGATGTTAAAACCCAGAAGAAGCGAGCAACCCCTACAGGCACTTACTGTGTTTACAGATGGATCAGGCAAATCACATAAATCTGTTCTCCTATGGTGGGATGATCAACGGAGACGATGGGACTCGGACATAGAGACAGTCTCCGGTTCACCTCAAACAGTAGAACTGAATGCAGTTGTTCGTGTTTTCCGAAAATGGAACGTACCACTCAACCTTGTTACTGATTCCGCTTATGTTGCAGGTATTGTTACACGAGCTGGAGCTTCTGTGCTGTGGAATGTTTCGCATTCACAACTCTTTACCCTGTTACAGGAACTTGTTTTCCTTTTGGACTCTCAATCTGCACCTTATTTTGTTATGCATATTAGGTCTCATACCTCACTACCCGGTTTTCTTGCAGAAGGCAATCGACGAGCTGATCTATTGACATTACCAGTTCAAGTATTGCCAGACCGCATTGCACAAGCTAAACTGAGTCACTCTTTTTTCCATCAAAATGCTGGAGCTCTTAAACGACAGTTTGACCTTCCTTCTCAACAAGCGTCAAATATTATTGCTGTCTGTCCTGATTGTCAAAAACATTCTTTCCCATCAGTTGCTACAGGAGTTAACCCTAGAGGATTACAAAGCCTACCGTTATGGCAAACAGATGTCACACATTATTCTGAATTTGGTAACCTTAAATATATCCACTCTTCCATTGATACATTTTCAGGTGCCTTGTTTGCCTCGTGTCACACAGGAGAAAAGGCACGAGCTGTTCGTAGACATTTAATGCGTGCTTTTGCTGCTTTAGGTATTCCCTCAAAGATCAAGACAGATAATGGTCCAGCTTATGTTTCAACAACTATAAAAACCTTTTTTGCCCTATGGGGTATAACTCATATTACTGGCATTCCTCATTCCCCCACCGGTCAATCTCTCATTGAACGGTCTCATCAGTCTCTAAAACGTCTATTACAACAACAAAAAGGGGGAATGGGAATGGCTATTCCGGAGGAACGGTTACAGAAAGTGTTGTATGTTTTTAATTTTTTAAATTGTTCTTTAATAGATAACAACCCACCGACAGTTCGACATTTCACTGCAAATACCTCTTTTGAGGCACAGGTTAAAGCCCCAGTGTTGGTCCGAGATCCAGAAACAGGTAAAATTATGGGACCACATCCTCTTGTTACATGGGGAAAAGGTTATGCTTGTGTCTCCACAGAAAAAGGACCCAGATGGATCCCAGCAAAGAATGTACGACCTTTCCGTGAACCTTTACCGCAGACAACTGATACCGACACCGACCCTACAGAATGAAATAAAAACTGCGTGAGGATTTCTGTTTTGCATTAATGTCAGGTAACCAAATTCAGGATATAGCATCTAGATTTCGCTTTTTACAGCGCTTGGAACGGACAATATCACCCTGGATTAAACCACTTAACAAAGGTAATACATTTGGACCAGACCAGATCCCCAACGCACTGACGGCACCACTAGCAGATATTATCTCCCCTTACATCGACTTTCAACGACACCGTCATGAACCAGATTGGACAGCGTCTCGATTTCTACAGTTATGTTGCTATGAACACGGACCATCTTGTCGACCGTGGATCAAGCTCCATTGTGAACTCTGTGATCACGATCGCTGGCGAGTTGTAAGACTAAGGGACAGATGGGGTCATTGGATGTGTTCTGAGTGTAATAATCAAATATTAAGGTTTAATCAGATACAGTGGGCTGAATGTTTTATGGGAAAACCTCTTTTGGAATTAGAGGGAGTTACAGGGTTAGGTTCTGAGATTTTGCCAAACTTAGTTTTTGCAAATTTTTTATCATTGATTGAAAGCCTAGAAGTACGGGCTATTGCACGGTTGTTGTTTCAATATATTGCATTAACAAGCAGAATTTATATTATTAACAAGAACATTATTGTAGGATTAGAGTGTGGACAATCAATTGCAGTGCCTCGGTCGTGGACAGTACGACCAGAAGAATGGCTGGTTGTAAAACGACAATGGAAAAAGAAAAAGAGAAACAAGCATTGTCAGTAATATGGATAATGATGTTCACATCTGGACCTTGGCCTATTGAAGGTAGCTCTTATCCCCCTTTTCTACCAAAGGTAAATGTTTGGGTCACGTTGGCGAACTTGACTGGACAGGATACTCTGTGTCTTGCTATGGCCTCTCCGGATCAGCCTTTTTCCACCTGTCTTGTGGGCTTACCATTAGATGAATGGCCTATACTAGGGACCTTCAAAGTCTTTTTCCACCCAAAAACGTATCAAAAAATGTGACAGACAATTAGGATGTATGGATACCCCATCTCCCACTGGCCACTTTGGAACCACAAGAAATTGAACTCCTTGGTTCTGTAAAAATGGATTTTTGCATAAAATTTAACTACATGGGAAAGAATCAATCTAGGGAATGGGACGTTTCCCCTATTCATCCTGTTTTTAGAAATGCAAGTATCTGGTGTAATTACACTGCTAACAACTTGTCTAAATCTAGCAATGCTCCGCTCTTACTACCTACTGGAGTATTTTTTACTTGTGGTGATCGAGCATGGCCTGTCATTCCTTCTCATATAAAAGGAGGTCCGTGTAGCTTAGGGTGACTTTCCGTCCTGACTCCTAACACATCTATGATTTTACAACATCGCTACTCTCGAAGGACAAAGCGTGGCGTTCGTGCATTTGCCTCCGATTGTGATGATAACATGCAATTTTGGTCCTTTGGCCAACGCTTTATTGCATCTCTTCTGTTGCCTGGAGCTGCTGCAGGAAAGGCTCTAGCGACATTAGATAAGCTTGGCTGTTGGCTTGCCAAACAAACTAATGCCACAAGCAGTGCCCTGTCTGGTCTTTTATTAGATGTTGATAGTGTTCGCCACGCGACATTACAAAATAGAGCTGCAACAGATTTTTTGCTTCTGGCACAAGGTCACGGTTGTGAAGAGTTTGAAGGGATGTGTTGCATGAACCTTTCAGATCATTCGGAATCAATTCATGCAAGCATCCAAAGATTGAAGGATGGAGTTTCTCATCTTCAACAAAGTGATACTGGGGATTGGTTAGATATTAGTGGTTGGGGCATTTCAGAATGGTTAAGTTTAGTGAAGATGATTATATATGCTTTAGTTGCTTTTTTGTTTGTTTTATTACTTACACCTTGTCTTTTACAATGCTTACAAAAATTAATAACTCATTCGATTTCAGGGTTCTTTTTGTGCAACAGGAAGGGGGAGATGTAGGACAAGGCCTCAAGGACAAGAGTCCAAGTACTGATAGCCTGATGAGTAGAGACTTGTTAGAACTTGCAGGGCACAAGCCCTGGGAACCAAGGAACAAGCTAACTGCAGACCCCTGAGCCGTCACAGTTGAGGAGGCAACCAGACGGACAGAGAAACAAGTAGCCAGATAAGGGAACGGATGGCGCCGATATGTAACTTTGTTAATCAAGAAAGCCGCGTAGAAAGAAACCCCCTAATTTGGGAATAGAAATTGTTGCTATGTCAAGGTAAACTAATAAGTTCCTATTGTTCTAACGGTGTGCCTTAAATATCAACCCATCAGTGTTTTTACGCTTAAGATTTAACCAATCAGTGTGTAATATGTAGAAGGTAAAAACATATGTTATTGTAAGAAAATCACTAATAAATGGACAACTTGCTTGCATCAAGCTGTGTCCCGTCTCTTCATTTGCTGCAGCACCTTACCATCCAGACTGGGTGGAAGCAGCTCCCCAGTGTGGCTCAGTGCCCTTTCGTCCTCCACAGCCGCCATCCGGTTGTATTCCAGGGCCACATTGCCCGTGTTGGACAGCATGGAACTGAAAAGCAAGAAGGAGGAGTGAAAAGACAATGACCAATAAATACAAAGCAAGTAGAAAAGTAACACTGTATGGTGAGCTTCTGGTACCCCTTCCTTGATGCTCAGGAGTATCTTTGTCCCCAGGCAACTCTGCCACGTCTAGACCACTGCCCTGGGCTGCCCCGAGACAAAGTGTTTCAAAGTTTGGAGGTTAAAGAGGAAAGGGCAGGCATGGTGCCCAGGAGACTTAATCCAAGGGTCTTATTCTGGTCTTTACATCTCAGTTTGACATTATTTTGACTGCAAACTTGTCCTCGAGCAGATGAGGACAGGCAACACGCAATGGAAGCAAACCCATGGTTGTTGTCAGCAGAAAGGCATGGCAGAATCGAACCTTTCCTGGCACGTCTTGGCAGGATGGTGGCCACCATCTCCTGCTTGGCTTTACGTGCAGATACGCAGGCCCCAGCACCCTGCCAGGACTTGGACAGGATGAAACAATACATGACTTGTTTAAAGAGAAGAACAGCAGGTGAGACTGAACACAAAGCCCTAGAAGGGACTCGAGTCCACATGTGAGGCATCTCCAGGCGCCCAGGATGTGTGGAAGCTGAAACCTCAGAACCAGCAGGCAGCAGCACACACACCCCTGCCCCCACCCCCCGCCAGGCCTAATCACCCAGTTAGAAATTAGAAGAGGTTTATTAAGTGGCCAAGCAATAAACACGTCAGTGGGGGTTTTTTTGCCTTTATTGGCACTTTATTGCCTTTATTTTCGCCAGACCACGAGTAGAAGGAGAAGCAGAGGCCACCAGAGAGCACGGCACGGCTCCGGCGAAGCAGGCACCAGGTCAGCCCTGGGCAAAGGCAGCTCCCACGCACGGGTCCCTGCCTGGCCTCTGGCTCTCACGTGAATGTCCTCATCTGGAAGAGCAAGGTCTCCTTGAACTTCCTTGAATCGTGTCCGTATCCAGCTTGAGCTCAGCGTAGTCGACAACAGCACTGAGGCAAAGCTCCACCTCACGGCTGCTCTCCTCCAGGACAGTGTGAGCTGGTTCTGGGTCTGTCTCGATCACCTCCAAACAGGAAAGGGAAGAATCACTGAGCAGAGCCTAGAAAGCCCGGCTGAGCAAGAGGAGGCTTTTGGCCTCCAAGATCAGCCACGTACAGGGGCTAGAAAGGACCATTCCCATTTATTTCCCCGGGAAGGTGATAAAATTTAACCCTTCCATTACAGTGTTTGTTTCTACCGACTGAACACCATAATCACCACCACGACTGAGAGTACACCCATGGGGACAATGACCGGGTCATAGGTACCTGTCCCTGTGTTTCAACCCTGTAGAGTGTCAGACCTTTTTCGTGGCCCGCTACAGATCCAGCAGGCCTCTAAATTAGGATTAAGTTCCCCTGTGGGAGGTCTGTGGATGGAGAACCCCAAGACTGAACAAAACCAGAAAGCACCTTTTCCCTCTTGTCTTAGCGGGAGGTGCTTTCCAGACACCATGTGTGGGGCAACAGCCACGCTGGTGAGGGCTGGGGACGGGCATTTTGGAATGGGGACGAACTCACTAGGAAAGCCTCCGAGTGCTGCTGCTGACGGGGAAGAAGTGTGGTTTACAGGTCTTAAAAAGGCTCAGAAACTAGGGAGGAACCGTCACTCCAGGTACGTGTGTGTGGCAGTTTCTGGAGCGATGCTTCTCCAGACTGCTGCACGACTGCCACGCAGCGCCCGGGCTGCTCCACAATGAGACATCCCACACAACATGGGCACCACCACCAAAATCTCTGCTATCGGTGTAGACAGAGCTGACAGCTCACCCACCATGTGCCGGTGGGCTGGCCAGCGCACACACAAGAGCACTAGTGTGGCTCTCCACTCCAAAACAAGAGTCAGAGTGCAGCGCCTTAAACTCCCTGTTGGTGAAAAGGCACTGAATTTGATGAAGAAATTTTAACACCACAAAACGTGATAAAATCGTAAAATGTGCCCTCCCGTTCAAACAGGTTGCAACACTTCAGCTTTTGGCAGAGACCAGTAGTTTGCATGTGGCTAAACGTGTCTTGTCAAAAGACCTCCCCATTTTGTGTTGGTGTCACAGGTCACTGCATCTGCCTCTCCCCCAAAACGCACTGCGGGTGAACCTCACGGATGGATTAAACGTCAGGAGGATGCAGGAGCTGCTCAGCCAGCAGAGATGGTGGCCTGCCAGGGGTTTTTTTGTAGCAGCTCCGTTAACTTTTCCTGTTTGCATTTCTTACCTTCTTCTTCACAGGCCACGTGGCTCCTGGGCCCCTCATGGTGGTATCCACCCACTTGATGGTGCGCAGGCAGTCATCCCAGTCTTTAATCTGCTCCGGCGGCAGCGCGAAGGTGATCCTAGCCACCTTGCACTTCACAGGGTGCATTTTGAAGGTGACCGCGACATCCGATTTCAAGGTCACTGTGATGGCCTTAGCACAGCCAGCATGGAGGTGTCCCACCTAGGGAGAACCAGAGAGCCAAGACCTAACTGGAATCACTAGCAAGGGCAGGACTGACAGCAAAGAGATCGATGTGGTGAGCAGCTGTGCCAGGAATCTGCCTCTTACCGTGTATTCATCTGAGGTTTGACAGAGGAAAATACAAAAGATGCCACCTCCCGTAACACTGAGCCTTTTCTGTGGGGTTGACAGCCCCGCGCCAGCTAAGCCAGGGATTGCAGCTCCTTTGTGGCACTGAAACAGGCTCTCACCAGTACGTGGTGACTCCCTGCCAGCTCCTGGGAACCCGCCGGGCAGGGCTGGAGCAATGGGAAAAGGCAGAGCCATCCAAACTCACCTTGGGGGAGAAGTGAAATGGGGTGTCTGCCAGCCACTCAAACCGCATCGCCTCCGTCCTGCTGCGGTTGGTGATGGTGAAGGTCACGCTGTAGGGTTTCCCAATGTGACAGTCCCCAAACGGGATGTGATTCACTCTGGCAGCTGCTAGGAATGAGAGCAGGAGGTCTCAGTGTGCCTGAGGTCCATCCACCCCCTCACATCCACAGAGACAGGCGTGGCCAACTCTTCCTTGCTCCGAGCCTTCCTCCCTGGGGAGACGCAGTTCCCCATCCTCCCGCTTCCATGGAAGCGCCCTGCCACATGCCTAAACCCGTGGCTGTGGCTGTGCAGAGCCACGCAGCACAGCATGCACTGCCCCTCTGCACAGAGCCAGCACGCTCCCAGACCGCCAGGTCAGGGGGTGACAGCACAGGCTGCGTATATCGAGGGCACAAATCATTAGGCACAGGCTTCATCTCCATAGCATACCATGGGCTGGCAGCCCTCCTTTTGGAGATACCCAGCTGAACGTGGGTATCTCTGACCCTTCCCTGCTAGCCTGCAAGCTTCTCCCTTGACAGAAGATCTTCTCTTCTGCTCTCAAGCTGCCTCTTAAGCCTCTGCAGGCTACAAAAGGCAGCAGGATCTGGCTGCTGAAGCTGGACCGCAGGTGCGCGGCACAGGGTGAGCAGAAACGTCTGTTTTCCTGTTCCTTGATCCACCTGGGCAGCCTTTCCTCTCTTACCCTCAATTACGTCTTCCTCTAGATTGCCCTCAGCATTCTCCTCCTCCTCACTGTCTGCCACCAGTCCGTGGATGTTATCTAGCGTGAAGTCATCCTCGTAGCCTTCGCCCACCAGCTGAATGTCGGTCTCCTCATACGGGTTGTTCACCACTGACAGGTGGATCCTGCCTTCCACACGTTGGGCCAGGGTGGGTTTGAAAAGCACGTCAAACTCTGCTAATTCCCCACGGAGCAGGACCAGGAGAGCGGTGTGAGGCTTTCTCTCTGCACAGCAATGGAATCAGCGACAAGTGATACAGCTGTACCGCTGAAATATTTCCGTGGGGCGTAAGGGGCTGAAACCCAGCTGCCTCCAAGCACAGGTTCTCCCACCAATGGTGCCAGACCCTCCTCCTATGTTCACAAGCCTACGACAGCACCACGCGTATCACTGCTGAAGTGTCTTAAACACAGGTTAACACCCAGCGCTCACTCAAACTGCAGTCAGTCAGCTCCTGCCACACGTAAAGCTGAGCCAAAGAATGGGTTTGGCTTCTGTTGGCTGGCTGTGGGCTCAGGGGCTGCCTCCATTCAGGCTGCTACTCTCACACGCAGCAAAGACCTCAGATAGTCCGCTGAAGTGGTGATAGCCCCCCGCAACTCAACCCACCATGTCCAGAGGAACAGAAAAAACTTCCAACCACTTTCTAGGAGGAAGCCCTGCGCAGAGTCCACATGAGAAGCTGGGGGTACAGAGAGCCCCAGCAAAGAAACAACATCTAACATTTGGCGGCTGCTTGGCCAAGCCAAGAGCAGGGCACACATTTCTCCCCTGTGTGGATGACCGCGCTTCACGCTTACTGGATTTACGTCCTGCAGGAGAGTCCTCCTTCACGCCCCCAGCTTGGTAGACGCACTGTGTGGTGGGCCTGGCTTTCAGGAAGAAAACTCCCGCTTCATCCAACAGGTCTATCGTCAACTGAGAAAAAGGAACACAGAGCACAACCACACTGGTGTGGGTACAGGGTGACACGTGGGTTGGCACCGTACTGGTGCTGGTCCAGCACGGGGCATCCAGCATGCTTCTCCGCTTCAAACACAGCTCGTAGCTAAACTTACAAAGTTCAAGTAAAACTAGACAGAAAAAAGAAGTGTTCAGAGGCGCTGGGATACAAAAGTAATGAACAGAATTTTTCATTAAAGTGTAGTAAAATGGGATCAAATACAATCTAATGCAACTAGGACATCACACGTGCCCACCCGAGAATCAAAGCGTGAGAAGAGAGATGGGGGGAAAACACCCCACCAACTTTCTTGCGTTGTATTTAACTGAAAAGGATAGGCTAGTCAGAAAAATCGCATTTCCAAGAGGAACTCTCTTCCTGGAAATTACAAGTCATTCATTTGCTTAAAAAGAATTTGAGAGCTGTTTCCAGGTCTGCCATGCTTCCTGGGACCTCTTCTCCACGAGACAAGCACTTGTTCCCAGACCAGAGCATTTCCTGAGCAGGTCCTCACCTGGACAGGTAGGGTGCCACCATTACGAAGGACCAGAGGGAGTTTTTGTGAATCACCCAGCAACAGCTTCTTAAAGACCAGCAGAGGGTTCCCTCTCTTACTGTGAAGTACCGGGCGCAGGACTGTCACCCGAGGCAGAGTCCCATCTCCACTGACACGGAAGGTCAGGCTTTGCGCTTTAATTGCTGCAGGGCTGCAGGAAAGGCAGAGGAGAAATCATGACGGCTGGCACTAACCAATTTCCCACCTGGCAAGCAACAAAGCAGGGGCCACCCACTGCATTTCCCCTGGCTGGTGCTCCTGTACCCCACGACACAGGTCTCCTCCACCCCCCTCCTCCCAGTCCGATCAGGGCCATTCACAAGAGCTCTGAAGAGCCAGAGCCTTCCAGAGTAGCAGTTAAAGAACATGTCACTGAATCGAATCGTGCAGCACAGCAGGTAAATAATGAGGCGACAGGTGAGACATGGCAAATTCACTGGCTGCGATGATATGAGACACATGCAAAAAGCACGAGCGCAGCATGGAAATAGTATAAAAGCAAGAAGGGAAAAATAAATAGCACCATCAGTAATGATTATTTCCAAGGACGCTAAAAAAGGAATTGCGTACTAGAGCAGAAAGCTGACTTGTCCTGACTCAGCCACTAAACGGCTGGGGAAGAGCCGGTCAGGGCCCTGGTACACACGTCCCAGGACAGGGGAACTGGGCTCCTCTTTTAGAAGGGCTCCAGTCGCTCCTTTGACAGAGAATAGCTTAACATACCCCAGGTAATCACATACAATCATCTCATTTTAACAGAAACAAGGAGGAAATAACGCACGCTGGCTGGCTGGCACAGAAACGGCTTCATCTAAACCTTTGTCCTTGGAAAGCCCCAGCTCAACTGTTGCACATCTCCATTTCTTTCGGATTCACTAACTCCCAGTTGGCTGCCAAATGCTGCACTGTCTTCACAGTCACTCAAGGCTAAGCTATAACCCCTTCTCCTTCTACTCTGTCTAGTAGTTACCGCCTCCTCTATTCTCTAATGCTAAGCACTCTGCCTAAGGCTACTGAGAGCATCAGGGTTAACAAGAGGTCGGGGTCCTCCCAGAGGAGGGGCAGCCATCAGGCAGGTCCCCCTGCCCAGATTTCACAGGGGGAGTTACCTCGCCAGGACATCGAGGGAAGCCTCAAAAGTGCACTGGTAGCTCCGCATCATCTGTGGAGTGAAGGTCACCGTAGCAAAGGCGTGGGAGCAGCTGGGCACGCACATCCGAACGGGATCCACCTTGAAAATGTCCCTGATGGGGCTGTGAAACTTGGGGGAACCCACAGAGCCCTGTTAGGAGGAAACATCCTTCGGTGTTTCTTACGCAGTCTTATTCTTATATGCGTCAGCGGGAACAGCCCCAGACAGCGTGTCTCCCTTCCTGCTTGCCCTGGGCAGGCTCCTTCCATCGCAGGGGGTGACTCCAAAGCGGTGCTGACCTTGCACAGGGAGCCCAGGAGCGCAAAAGCTGGCTTTGAGCACTGGGCAGCCACCCCAGCACACAAGGGAGGGGGGCACTGCACGGAAACCCCGCGACTAACCTCAAACTGGCCTTTAAAGAGAAGGAAAAGGCCAGGGAGCCTGAGGGAATGGTCTGCTTTGAGCCCAGGCACGTCAGGCCAGTAAAGGCCCCCTCCGAGCGGGCTTCCAAGAGATGTGCAGAAGGGTTTGGGTCTCCCACCAAAGACCCAGAGCGGCAAGCCAAAGCCTTGCTCGAGACGTGCCAAATTCAGAACTGCCACCCTGGCACTGCTGCTCCCCCCTGCAGCCTGACCTGCACGGAGCTGGACTAGTGCGGGCAAGAGGAAGCAGCGAGTCTGGAGAACAAGGCAGCGCAGCCTGTAAAGAGCAACGGTCACCCTGGCCTCTTGTTCTTACCTCACCGGCGATGGGTTTGATGGAAAGGACCACATTGCAGGGGACTTTGTTGACATTGTGGATCTTGAAGCGAGCTGTGGCCCGGTGCCCAACCCGAACATCGGTGAAGATAAACTTGTTCTCATCTCTGACATACACACCCTTGTCTCGCACCGTCTGCGGGGTCTGGCAGAGGTTGACGTTGCTGCAGATTCGGTGCTCCTCAAAGATGGACTCGATGTCATCAACCACAAATGCTGCGAGCAGAGCAGAGGGAGGGCTGAATGCTGAATTCCTGATGAATTTCTCGGGACCCTGCTGGCCTCTCGGAAGGCTTGATAAACCCTTTTTGCCCAGGTCACTGCAAAACCCAGCCTTGGGCAGGGAGTCGGCTGCGAGGATGGAGCTCAGTCCCAGTCAAGGAGTATTGCTTTCCTTTTATCCTTCCATGCATCCCTCCCAGCCTCTCCCCGCTGGCTGACTTGAAAAGAACTGGAACCTCTGAGGATTTTAGGGTTTAGCTTCAAGGTCAGGGCGCCTCTCTAACCAAGCAGTAAGTTCAGGTGCTGACCAGCAGCAGGTCTGGCTGCGGGAACCTGTGGACGGGGCGTACCTGGGAGGCAGGACTCAGCCAGCAGGGTATAGGGGATGCCGAGGGGATTGTCCTGGGGGTCTCTGTCACTGATATCGATGCGCAGGTGCTCCTCGCACGTCCCCAGTGATTCCGCAGAGCAATCCACCGTGATCATCTGCTGGCCCCCAGGAGGGATGGAACCAAAGCCAGGGTACACCGTGAACATGCCTAGAGTGATGCGAGCCTGCAGAAAGAGTCCCAGGAGAAGGCTGATGTCCAGCAGCCCAGCCTTGAGCATCCCCAGCAAGGAGTACGCCACTCCTCAACCTCCAGCCAGGCCGAGCCCCCAGTCCCAGGGCAGGGAGGGATGACTCCACGGCCCAGAGGCAGCCCCAGGACGAGAGGGACAAGCCAGGAGGAGAGGAACAAGCAAGCCAGGAGGAGAGGGACAAGCCAGGAGGAGAGGGACAAGCCAGGAGGAGCTGCAGGCCTGTCCTGGCTGGCACACAGGAAGGAGTTTGGGTGTAAAAGGTGAAGGTGCTAGCTGGGATCCTCCAGCCTCAGGGGTAAAACAGGAGAGCAGAAATAACTGTGAGAAGTGACGGGAGGGAAGAGAGGGGACTGGGAAGACGAAAACACAAGGTCAGCTGGTATCTATGGAGTGGGACTTCAAACAGGAACGTGCCCACATCTGTGGTATTCACAGACCTATTTTGGCTAGCAGCCACCAAACACGGGACCTGCTCCTCTCTCTTGACCCCACAACTCCAAGTCTGAGCCGGAGCACGGGACTGTCAGTGCAACTGAACAGCTCCTGCCTCTGCTTGTGGCTGGGAGATGACGGACCTCCATCGTGCAGACCATGTCCCATCCCACGGTGATGAGTCCCCATCAGCGTCCTCCCACAGCACCCGCAGCAGTGTGTCTTGGGGAGCGGGAGCCACCCACCTGCATGAAGGGGCTGGCAACCTTCTGCAGCGAGCGCTTGCTTTTCTTGGCTGAGGAAGTCCTTTGGTGTAAGTTCTCACTCTTGCCAGAGTGGGCAGATTTCATTTGACATCCACTAAGAGGAGAAAGCAGAAACGTCCATCATGCTGAGCCCCCACCCCGTCTTCTCTGAAGCCAAAGCTGACCTTCCCCTCCCCACCGAGGAAAGCCTCCCTGCCCCTCGCAGCCCCCGGCGGCACCTCCTGCAGCTTACGGACAGCTCAGCTGTATTACCAGCTTTGCCCGACACACGGGGACACTGAGGCATTTTTCCACTCCCTGTTCACAAGCAGGTGACGTGAACTGGACAATAACCCAGGTGTCTGGGCTGCCTGTCACACACCAGCCATGCTGTCGTGCCTCCTCAGGCAGGGCAGGTGGTGCAGGTCTTCTCTCACCTTTTCTCTTGCAATCGGGATGCGTCCTGGTCTGCTCGGTAGATGAGGAATTTAAAGTCAAGGCTGCCTTTGTTCTCCAGCATGAAGGTGCAGGTTTTCCTGCTGCCCTTCACCATGGCACCGAAGTTGATGAGCGAGGCGGGGTGAATGCTGTACTTGCTGAACACAGCTTTTGCCGACACCCTCACTGGGATGACGGCGACGGTCTCGCCTCCTCCGCAGATGCTGGGCTCCATCACCTGCAACCAGAGGAGGGCTTGGTAAAACCAGCAAAGAGGCCAGCCTCTGACTCTGTTCCCTGATCCCACCCCAGGTCCCCACCAGCTCATCCTCCCTGTTTCAACGCCTCCTCCGGAGCCAGACTTTCAGCTCCGCTTAGGAAGCATCACAAATGTTTTCTGAGACATTGCTGTCACCTACGAGAATTACCCAGCTAAAGCCCTCCTTCCAGAAGGCACCTGTCCTGCTCATGCTCCCAAGACGTGCTGTGCCACCACTGCCTGGCTGGGGCAGCTCACCTGGTAGTGCAGGATGGGTTTGTCCTCGATATTCACTTCCGTCTTGGGGTGGAAGAACACCTGGACCTGCACAGGGCGCCCGGAGGCAGCCAGCAGGCCCTTCTGCGGCTGGATAGTGAAGTGGCTTGCCAGGTCTGGTATGGTGGTGCCTGCAGCTTTCAGCTGGAAACTGGGGAGAAAGGGAAGGAACAAAGACCTCTGCAGTTAAAAGTACAAGTGCCACCAGCACAGCCAGGACTTGACATAAGACCATAAAAAAATTAAAAGGGAATGAGTCCAGCTCTGCTTGGGGAATCTCAGATCTTGACAGAGTGCAGACCATCATGAGTGTTGCAAACTAACCTCGACACCCAATTTTCTCATCCCCTCCTTTAAAGAGTCATAAAGAGAAAGGAGCTGCCCCTCAGAGGAAGGCAATGGATCTCAGCAGTGAGTGGCTTCAATTTCAGGGTCTCTCCTTCTGGTTCCTGCTCAGCTGTGAAGGACTGCTGGTGTGGGGCTGCATTCTCCCTTAAAGTCTTTGAGATTAGGGAGCCCGGGCTTTTTATTTAACCAGACCACGAGGCAGCCAGCACGGGAAGCGGTTCTAGCCATGGGCAGGAGGAGAAGGCAGGCCTGGGCAGATGGTGGCACCACGCGTTCACAGACCAGGCAGCTGGACCCACCTGTACGCAATCTCGTACTTCCCCTTGTTCCTCAGAGTCAGCACTTGCTTTGCATCATCCAGGACTTTCAGGACTCCAAAATCCACGGTGCCACCTGCACCTGCAGAAAACCCGCAGAGCCAGGCAAGAAACGGGGAGTATTAGTGAGCTGCTACAGACCACACCAAGTGACAAGACAGATATTTCAACACTTCCAGGCCAATTTCAATTGGCCTCTCAATACTGAAATGGGGCTTATAAGAAAGGTGGGGACAGGTGTTTCCGGGGGGGCTGTAGTGACAGGACAGGGGGCAATGGCTTTGAACTGGAGGGGAGAATTACATTAGCTGTTGGGAAGAAATTCTTCACTGTGAGGGTGGCGAGGCACTGGCAGAGGCTGCCCGAGCAGCTGTGGCTGCCCCATTCAAGGCCAGGTTGGACGGGGCTTGGGGCAACCTGGACTAGTGGAAGGTGTTCCTGCCCATGGCAGGGGGGTTGGGACAAGACAATCTTTGAGGTCCTTTCCAACCCAAACTGTTCTATGACACTTGGAGTTCTCAGGCAGCCCAAAACCCTTCTCAGCAAGTCTCCATTCTTGGAAATTTTCTTTAGCTACTTTGCTGCCCTTGCTCTTCTTACTCGGAGGGTATCTGCAGGGTTTAGCAGGTGAGGAGCTGCGTTTCTGTCTTCTTGCTTCCAAGCACTGATCCGACAACTTTGTGTGCCCTGCTGAGCCCTCAGGAGCTGCCAATTGCTCGCTCACATCGCTGTTGTTTCTAAGCCCCCAGACCAACCTGCACACTGCAAAGCTCAGGGGCGAGAGACTCGAGGCTGGCTGTGCCCTGACAGCCCTTCACTCCACTCAACTTGCAGGATACGCGCTTTATGTGACTGGGCCACGCTTGCATGCTACCCCCATCCCAAGCGCTTTGGTTGCTCACCTGCCAAGGCAAGGCAACACACCCAGACTGCTTTGTTTTGGGGCATCCACTGACCTTTAGGAATGCTGATGATTGGAGCAACATCATAGCCCTCTGCAGAAATGAGGATATTTTCAGTCTGGACAATCCCCAGGATGTTTTCTGCATCTGAAACCTGAGGCAGCGAGAAACGAACACTGCTTAGACCGTTCTCTTAAATTCTTTTGGTAGACAACGTACGAGTCCTTGTCTCTGCTGGCTGCTTCCACCATGGCCTCCCCTGCTTGACAAGCACTTGTGGATTCCCAAACTCTCCCAACCTGCTCATCTCACGGGCTGACCCAGCGAGATGCTGCTGCAGTAAGAAGCCCTACCAGCCCAGCTCGGCACTCCTTCAGCAGGGAGTGCTGCCGCGGAAGCACCCGGGGAGACACAGCGATGGAAAAACAACCTCAAGAATTGTGAGGTGTCCCAGAGCAGGTGGCATTGACCGTCAACCCTCTCCTCTTCAATCACCCAGCATCCTCACTGAAGTGCAGCCCCCAAACCACGGGGAACAAAACCCCAGGGTGACAGCTTGTTGCTCTCCGTTAAGAGCTCCGGACAGGCTCCAGCATGGGCGCAGGGAGCACGCCGAGGTCTGGACAACCAAACAGCAGCATTCAACCACGCACAGCGGCAAGGTGGCTGTAACGTGCGCTCAGGACACAGCGCCTGGTTGTCTGGGCTGACGCAGATGCTCAGGGATGCACCATGTGCTCTGGTGAACCCAGGCTGAGGCAGCAGAAGTTGGGGTCACAGCAGCCTTGTGTCCCTCAGGTGCAGCTCTTCCTGCCCAGCAGCACACATGCCCCCTGAAGCTCAGCTATAAGAGCAAGTTCCTTGCTGCTAAGGGCCTGCCCCCCGGCGATGCGGGTAGAAAGGAACCTCAGGAAGGCTCATCCTTTGTCCCCCTCTTTGCAGGGAACCCTTCAAGCACAGCCTCCACCCCGAAGATCTCGTTGCCCTGCCAGGGAGGGCACAGTCCCCCCCTCACCTCCAGTCGGATCTTCTTCTCAATGTTGAGAGCCTTTGTGGGCTTGAAATACAGATGCACGTCAAACTCCGTGCACGGAGCCACGATGCCCTCGCGTTGTGACACGGAGAAGTCCTCGCCCAGGTTTTCCAGCCCACAGAGCTGCCAGGCCACAGGCAGCAGGGTGCTGTTTTGCAGGACCAGGGTCTTGCTGTCCTCCCTGCAGAGGCAGAAAGACACCCTGCACCAGCTGCTCGATGGTCAGGATAGGCCTTGCAACTGAATGCATCTTGGAGCAGCCCTATGCATTAGTTTATATATCTATCTTTATCTATACACATCCAGTATTTATAGTATCCATAACATTAGTTAAATGTTTTCTCTGTGTCACAAGTCTCAGAGGTGAGGTCCTGGGGAAGGGCTGGGTGCTAACGGTGTATCCAACAGAAGGGACATAAGGAGGAGCAACTGCACTGCTCTCCGAACCAGCAGACGAGATACAAATGAATCAAGATGCCCATTGCACCACATTGCTGGGGGCTACAGAGCTTGCGGCTGTCCTGGGAGAACCAAGCCAGCAAGGAACGGTGAGCAAGAGACCGGGAACTGCTGGCAGAAAGAGGGACGCCAGCCCAACATCCAGCCTGAAGGGCCATGCAGCCAGCCAGAGAGGCTGAAGGGGAGCTCACCGACAGCACCCGTCCCCAGCAGAGGGGCCGTGAGATGACTGACCTGTGCAGAAGCAGCCTGTTGAAATGCACGTGCTTGGGGCTGACCCTCAGCTCCACCTTCACCCCCTGGCAGCACAGGGGGAAGACCACCGGCTCTGGGTTCTCCTTAACGCGGCAGACGAGCTTGTCTTCCACCAGACCAGCTGAAGTGGGGTACGCCCAAATGCTCAGCTTCTAGCCCCGTCCCCGAAACAAGAAATACAGAAGAGCACTCAGTGAGCAGGAGGAATGGCTCCTGGGCACTTACACCAGTGCCTGCCCTACCTGCTGTCCCCTACCTGCTTCTCGTTCGGTTTCAGCCTCAGGCTGGGAGGTTCTACAAGGAACGTGTCCGCCTTGAGATCGCGCTCAAAGGAGAAACGCGCCTCTACTTCCAAGGGGGTGACGTTGAGGATGGTTATCGTCTCACAGTTGCTGGGACAGTCCAGTGCCTTGTACCTGTCCACAAAAGGGGAAAAGGCTGCAGAGGAGACCGTCGCCTTCATCCCACACCAAGGAAAGCGCCATGTCCTGGCAGCGGGAGGCTGCACTGCAAGACCATGTACCAACAAGCAGGCCAAGAAAAAGCATCATTTTCAGGGGCACACTGGATGCTATGTGTGTCCATCCTTGCGTTACTTTGATGTCCACCCCTGTACTTGGTGCCTCCAGCCCAGACGCGTGATGATGCACAGGCCACTTAAAGAGCATTTTACAAATTAGAAATTCAAAGATGCCTGGAAAAACAGAGGTACTGCAGGCACGTGGGTTCTCCCCCTTTCTTTGTTGGGTTTCCTTCCCTGCAGGGTACAAAGAAATGCTCTTGGAAAGAGCTTTTAAAAATAGTTTAGCTTTTGTCTTCCAAAACAGTCACGAGATTGCCTTGTATTTCACAGGTTAGCTCAAAGTCTGAGGGAAGGAAATAGAGAGGATTCATTCCCAAGAGGAATGCTGAATTTAAAAAACGTCCCTTCCCTCGGGTATGGAGCAGATTTGGGAGTTAAAGGGTTAAAAAGCACAAACAGAAACCCAAGGCCATGCAGCAGCCTGGCTAAAGATCCTCTTTTGGGTTTTGAACTGTTTTGATTTCATTTGCTTGGGTTGTCAAAATACCACTGGCTCTCCAGAGCTCCCATGAAGAGGAGAACTTAATTTCTAATATTTAAAAAAAAAGCTAAGTTAAAAATAGAAATGCGCCAGCAGCTACAATGGCAACTTTTTCCGGCAGACTTTGTCCAGCATTGAGGACGGGGAAACAGAATTTCCATTTTCATTCCTCTGCAGATCCCCCACGCCCCCATATCGGCAGGTCGAATCATAAGGCCTTACTAATATTACAAACGGATGAATGTTTTATAAAACCATCAGCAAAATAATTGCTTGTTCAGTCCACCTGTAGAGCTCAAAGCACTTTTAAAAAACACCATAAAGTTCATTTCTTAGGTGGCGAAGCTGAGATGTGGCGGGGAGACACAAGCTGCTCCAAGTGACCTTCAGGCTGGAAGCAGCACATGGCTCTGGCCACCAAGGCACCCACCGGGGAGGAAGATCAGCTCCGTCTCTCCCCTGCTCCTCCAGGACTCACTTGCCCATCATCTGCTCAAGTTCACACATCTGTGGCCCTTCAGCCCCCTGCATCTCCCAGGCAGGTCTCCACCTGGGCCTGCCCTGAATTGTGCCTCTGGGACGGCTCGTCCCCAGACGTGTCCGTGGCAGCACGAGGCCCTGGAGGTGCCATCCCAACGTCCCATGCTGCGCAGGCAGCGCATCAGGATGCTCGCTCAGGGCGGGGAGCACGTACCAGTCTCTTGACTTCCCACACAGCAGCGGTCCAAAGTGGAAGACACCCATCTCCGTGACATACTGCTTGAAGACAATGTCGTCGTCTGCCTTGCTCTTCCTTCGGTGGGGAAACACCAGCCTGGGCAGAGAAAACAGGGAATGAAGAGCTGTGAGATGCTCCAAGTAGAAAACCTGGTCAGAAAGCCGTAACCCTTACTGGTGGCTGCGGTACCAGTACTCCCAGCTCCAGGCATGGGACAAGATGCTGGGCGGCTCAGGCAGCACGCTCTGCCCGAGCCAGAAGGTCACCGGGGTACAAGGGGCAGCCCTGGCTCTGAGCCCAGGGGGGAGCAGCGTGGGAGGCTCCCAGGGGCAAGCCTTACCGTGGGTCTTGGCTGATGGTGGGGTACAGGCAGGTGCCCCTGCAGGGCAGCTGGTACAGTCGCTTTGTCCCCAGGATCTCGAAACGCAGCGTCTGCTCAAACTGGCCCAGCACCGTGGAGCTGAAGTGGACCTTCAGTTCCACCTCACCGCGGGCAGGCACTATCCACCGGCAGCTGCTCAGCCTGGCAGTTAAAGAGAGGGCTTCAGACACGGCTAATGAGCAAACAAGACGAGGAGGAGGGCTGTGGACTCGCCATCCCACGGAGGCACCAACAGAGCGGCCCTGAGGAGCTGGGGATGACAGACCTCACTTGACAGGGTGGCCATGAAGCAGAGCGATCTCCTCAGCCCTCAGCTCACCTGACATGTCTCGGCGGGGATGGGACCATGTCCTCGCCGCTTTGGTGCGCCCCAGGAGAAGATACGGGTGCTTCCCTGTCCAGCCCCTGGAGACATCTCCTGCCCTGACCGGAGCTCTGCTTCTCCCTCGCAGCCTCCCAGCTGCCCGCAGCTTTCTCCTCACTCGACTGGCTCCTCACAGGGGCGACCTGCTCCTCTGGGGTCTGAGCCACAAGGGGAGGGAGAAAACAGAGAGGTGAGACCTGCCCCGAGACATCCCCCTCCTGGAAAGCAAGCTGTGGGTTTGTTAACAATTAGGGGAAGCACTAAATAAACAACCACATCTGCCCAGGGACTTGGTCTTCCTCATCAGGTCTAGTTTTGCCTACAACACTCTCCTTGCCCAGGACCTCAAGGCAAGGCGAGGGTTTGAGGTGTTTTTTTAAACCGTTATTCTCATCTTACAGACATCACAGTGATCCTTCCCCACCCACCCCCCTGCCCTGGCACCTTCACTTCGGGCACAACGGGGGCATCCACGAGACTTACGGCAGCATTCTTGTCTTCTTCTGCAGTGGCGCCTTCTGGCACAACAAAGACAAAGTGCTTGAGGGCTTCTGCTGCAGGGGCCATCCGCTCTGCCGGGTAGTGGATCACGGAGTAGAAAGCAGTAGGGGGGATGGGAAGCCCGGAGGGACCCAGTCCAAGGCTATCCAGGACCTAAAGCGTAAGAGAAAACCCTGTTTGTACTCCTGTCACCTTCATCCTCACACTCACTCCTTAAAGGCACGGAGCTTTCGGCAATGTGGTGGGGGTTTATTTATATCGGGCACCGTGCTTCTTCATGCCCAGCGGAGTGGGCAGGCTCCAGAGCAGTGCCAGGACCTACAAGTGGGACCTAGAGAGAAACCTCTCCCTGCAGTGACTCAGCTGAAGGAAACCTGAGCTGCCCTGCCCTGGGACCATTTGCAATGATTTCCAGGCTGGGAAATTCTCTCAACAGACGGGATGCTTGTACAGAGAGCACTCCTGATTCCCACCCACCTGAGGGATGGTGAGAACCTCCCGCAGCCATGGGGCTGCTGCGGAGCCATTGTAGAACATCATCGGTGGCCCGGACAAGGCTCTGTGCCATTGTCACCTGGTGGGACACGATGTACCGGGGCCCAGGAGCACGGCAGGCTCAGCCTCCGAGCCTCACAGGGCTTTACCTGCTCTGCCGCTGGCAGCTCGCTGCTCTCCAGGATCTTCCTAGTCACATCTTCTGAGCCCAGCACCTGGATGTCCAAGCAGGGCACCCCGACACCCTGGCCTCTGGCTGACCCTTTTGCACCTTCCCCTTCCAGCTGAGGTATTCTGGCATCCTCAAGAGCCTTCAGTTCTGCCAGATGCTCTTTCTCCAGCCTCCCCTGATGCTCCTTCTCTCTGTCCCTCCGGCTCCTGGGGCTGGATGTGTGCTGGGGCTGCTCTTCTGCTGGGTGCCGTGCGTCCTCGTGGTTCAGGGGGAACAGCAGGATACCCTGAACCCTGTCCCAGGATGACAAAATATGCGCAACATCCTTCTGCGACGTCTCGTAGATATTAAACCTCAGGGCTAAGTTCTCGCTGTCACTCTGGGCCTCATTTTTGGTTTCCCCCTCTTCCAGGTCTGTGGGGTGTGCAGCCGCTGCCAGGTGGGCATCCATCAGGGTGACCTTGCTCTGCTTTTGCTCATCTTCCTTTGTGCAACGTGCAACAGAGCCCGGGTGCTTCCTTACAGATCGTGTCTTGACCACCCCCTTGGCGACCTCCGACCTCCGGCTGTTGGATGTGTTGGTGTTGCTGGTGGGACTGTTCATGCCCTGGGCAGGAAGAGCAAAAAAAGCAGTGAGCATTTCAAAGCACTGACTCAGGTGCTGTAGGGCAGCAATGATCTTTACAATAGCACCCCAAACCTCGCTCGAGACCTGTGCTAGGCACCCTACAAATCCCAGTTCAGAACATAGCTGGTACCCAGTTTAGCTCAACAAACCAAACTCTTCAGTGTCAGACTGATGAGGAGTCCTGCAAACCAGCTGAGGAACAGAACAGGTTCCCAACCCAAGCAGAGAACTTAAGACACCTCCTTACTCCCGTGCAGTCCTCTGGGTTCATTTCTGGTGCGCTGAGCATCCCTGTGGCTGGCTGATCCTTTGCAAAGTCTGCCTGCTAATGAATACCTAAGGCCTGGGGGCATCTCCTGCCAGACATGTAGGAAAAGACCCCACATCC